>NC_135637.1:19476240-19779270 GCF_053574225.1 Canis aureus | reverse complement strand
AGAGGCAGAGACAGGCAAAGGGAGTAGCAAGATCCACACGGGGAGCCTGACGTGGGACTCGATCCTGGATCTCCAGGATCACGCCCCGGGCTGAAGGCGGCGCTAAACTTCTGAGCCACCCGGGCTGCCCCCCCCCCCCCCCCGCCTTTTTTTTTTTTTTTTTTAAGATTTCATTTATTCACGAGAGGCAGAGGGAGAACCAGGCTCTCCGCAAGGAGCCCCATGCGGGACTCGATCCGGGGTCCCAGACCCTGAGATTACACCCTGAGAGACACTCAACCGCTGAGCTACCCAGGCAATCCCTACCCAAACACTTTTTAAAGCATTTGGGGAAAATGGACACGATACACTTACTCATCCTGTTCTGAAAGATTTGCAAAAAATAGGAGAATGCGCAATTCTCTTATCCAAATGCTTTTTAAAGCAATCCGGGAAAACGGACCTAGCACACTTACTCAGGTTCCATTGTGGAGTTCCAGGAGCTGTTCTTGAAACCAAGTCACCTCACCTCCAGTGGTGTGCTGGATTCCACTACCCCAGCTGCCTGGAGGGAGGCCAGGGGTGTCCCGGGACAGAAGCCTCCGAGAGGCCTACCCTTGTGCATAGCAGATCCAGCTGGACACGCGTGGGCCAACACCCATCAAACACTTCTCTGGTCTGTAAGCAAAAGGATGTGGTTAAGGGCGAAGGTAGTGAAAGGGCATCTGTTGGTTCCGGGCGGCCCTGGGGAAAACTGCCCCAGCAGTAAATTAGACGCAGTCCTGCTCCCTGGAGCTCAGTCTTGAGACAGACCATAAATAAGTAAATGAAGAGATAAGCTAGGAAAATTACAGATTATTTCAGTGCTCTGAAGAAAATAAGCAGGAAAATGTGATGGAGCCATTCAGAACACCAGTCAAATTCCGACAGCCACTATTGAGCACTTCCCATATGCCACACTACACAAAAAGTGCATAATATGCTTCATTTCATTTAATTCTCACAGAAACCGTTCTCCCATTCCATTTTTTTAAAGATTTTATTTAGGGATCCCTGGGTGGCGCAGTGGTTTGGCACCTGCCTTTGGCCCGGGGCGCGATCCTGGAGACCCGGGATCGAATCCCACGTTGGGCTCCCGGTGCATGGAGCCTGCTTCTCCCTCTGCCTGTGTCTCTGCCTCCCTCTCTCTCTGTGTGTGACTATCATGAATAAATAAATAAAATCTTAAAAAAAATAAAGATTTTATTTATTTATTCATGACAGATAGAGAGGGAGAGGCAGAGACACAGGCAGAGGGAGAAGCAGGCCCCATGAAGGGAACCCGATGTGGGACTCGAACCCGGGTCTCCAGGATCACACCCTGGGCCGAAGATGGCGCCAAACCGCTGGGCCTGTGGGGCTGCCCTCCCATTCCAATTTTTTTTTTTTTTTTTTAAGATTTTATTTATTGGGATCCCTGGGTGGCGCAGCGGTTTAGTGCCTGTCTTTGGCCCAGGGCGCGATCCTGGAGACCTGGGATCGGATCCCACATCAGGCTCCCGGTGCATGGAGCCTGCTTCTCCCTCTGCCTCTGTCTCTGCCTCTCTCTCTCTCTCTCTCTCTCTGTGACTATCATAAATAAATAAAAATTAAAAAAAAAAGATTTTATTTATTTATTCACAGTAGACAGAGAGAGAGGCAGAGACACAGGCAGAGCGAGAAGCAGGCTCCACGCAGGGAGCCCTACAGGGGACTCCATCCCAGGTCTCCAGGATCACACCCTGGGCCAAAGGCAGGCGCCAAACCGCTGCGCCACCCAGGGATTTCCCCCCATTCCATTTAAAAAATAATAATAATAACTCTATTGGGTTATAATTGACATTCAATAAACTACACATATTTAAAGCACCCAATTTTCTAAGTTTTGAAACTTGTGCACTCATGACACCATTACTGTGATCCAGATAGTGAACACATTCATCGCTCCTCCAAAATTTCATGTTCCTTTGTAAACCATCCCCACCTCTCATCTCTTCCCCCACTCTCTTCTGTCACTAGACTTTGTATTTTCCAGAGTTCTATATAAATGGAATCATAGGGTATGTGATTTTTTTTTAAGGTTTATTTATTTCTTCATGAGAGACACACACAGAGAGAGGCAGAGACACAGCAGAGGGAAAAGCAGGCTCCCAGGGAGCCTGATGAGGGACTTGATCCTGGGAAGGAGGGGGAATCGCCCTGAGCTGAAGGCAGACACTCAACCGCTGAGCCACCCAAGCGTCCCAGGGTATGTGATTTTTTGAGATTAACTTTTTTCACCAAATATAACATCCTTGAGGTCCATCCAGGTTGTTGCATGTATCAATATTTTGTTCATTCCTTTCTCTCATTGAGTAGTATTCTGTTTATGGAAGTACCAGAGTGTTCAACCATTCACCCACTGAAGGACATGTGGGTTGCTTCCAGTACTTTACTGTCACCAGTAAAGCTCCTAAGAACATTTGTGTACAAGTTCCATGTGAGCAAGGGCCCCTGGCTGGCTCAGTCAGTAGAGCATGTGACTCTTGATCTTGGGGTCATGAGTTCAAGCCCCGAACTGGGCATAGAGCTTACTAAAGAAGAAGAAAAAATAAAAAACAATTCCAAGTTTTGTGTGAGCATAAAGTTTTGATTATCTGGGCCATATGGGAAATTACATGTTTAGTTTTGTAACAAATTGCCAGATTATTTGGCAGAGTGGCTGCATCATTTTACTTTCCATGTGTGGTCTTTTAAAATCTAGACAAAGTCTGTCTGCCTTTTTTCTTTCCTTCATTATACTGATATATTTTTTTTGAAAAGCCCAAGACAGATATCTTGTAGAAGTTCCACATTCTGACTTCATCTGATCCTATCCCCGGGAGGTGTTGATTAACATATTCCTTTATCACCATATATTTCCTGTAACCAAGACTTCCTGGCTTGATTAGATTCAAGAGAAGTTGAAGGGTGATTCTGTGAACTTTGTACCACATCTTCCACTGTCTGTGATGCTGAATTTAATCGCCTGGTTAAGACAGTAACTGCTCTGTCTCTACTGTAAAAGTCATCAGTAATCTGTGGAATGAACACTTGCCCTAGGAACCATTTGATACTAAAAGCCCTTTGCTTTCCATGACCACCTTCTTAAACTACTTCCTGATCAGTCATCACATCTGGCTGAGTAAGATAAATTAATGTCACTCCTTCTCTGGAACCCAGAATAGGGGTTGGGGGATGTCCTGCATTCAGGACCTGTGGTCGCAGGAAGTTGATAAGAGTCCCCTGATAAGCTAATGTATCAGAACTGAGCGAACATGATGGAAAAAAGAGGGGGGTGAAAATTGCTTAAAGGAGGATCCTGGGAAGCAAAATGGGGGGCATCCTAGAGACTCCACATTGATTAAGAACTTCAAGAGGAGGGATCCCTGGGTGGCTCAGCGGTTTAGTGCCTGCCTTTGGCCCAGGGCCTGATCCTGGGGTCCCGGATCCATCCAGTCCTGCATCAGGCTCCCCGCGTGCAGGCTGCTTCTCCCTCTCCCTATGTCTCTTCCTCTCTCTGTGTGTCTCTCATGAATAAATGAATAAAATCTTGAAAAAAACTTCAAGAGGAGCCAGAAGTGCTACCCAGAGGCTGAAATTTCAATATAAATATCCTTTTTTAAAAGATTATTTATTTATTCATGAGAGACACAGAGAGAGGCAGAAACACAGGCAGAGGGAGAAGCAGGCTCCCTGTGGGGGAGCCCGATGTGGGACTTGATCCCAGAACCCCTGGATCACACCCTGAGCCAAAGGCAGAGGCTCAACCGCTGAGCTACCCAGGTGTCCCAATATAAATATCCTTGGTGGGGGCCTGCCTGGGTGGCTCAGTTGGTTGAGTGTCTGCCTTCACCTGGGTCATGGTCCTACTCAGGGAGGAAGCCTGCTCCTCCCTCTGCCTCTGCCTGCTACTCCCCCTGCTTATGCTCTCTCTGTCAAATGAATGGATAAAATCTTTTAAAAATAAATAGATAAATAAATAAATACCCTTGATAATGTGGTTTAGAAATTCACCCCAACCATTTCTTTCCACCTTCGCTGATTGCCAAGATGGCTAATCAGGGTATTGAACCGGGTCTGGAGGAAACTAGATAGTGCTTCCCTGGCAAATTCTGTATTGATCAGAATGTCAGCTGATGCTCTGGTAAATACTGACCCATATGATGTGATGTACATGCGTGTGTGTGTGTGTGTGAGTGATTTCCTTAGAAATTATAACAGCAAGTAAGTAAAATGGTGACTAATTTGTGGGCAAACACAAGAAAGAAAAGCATGAAAAGAAAATTTAAATAAATAAATAAATAAGGACACCTGGGTGGCTCAGTGGTTGAATGTCTGCTTTCAGTTCAGGTCGATATCCGGAGGTCCTGGGATCAAGTCCCACATCCAGCTCTCCCGCCCCACCCCACCCCCAACCCCGGGGAGCCTGCTTCTCCCTCTGCCCATGTCTCTGCCTCTCTCTCTGTCTCTCATAAATAAATAAATAAAACCTTAGAAAGAAAGAAAGAAAGAAAGAAAGAAAGAAAGAAAGAAAGAAAGAAAGAAAGAAAGACCACAGAAGAGATGAACAAATAGCTTAAGGAAAACAAAATAATGTTTTTATTTTTTAAAAGGGAAAAGTTTTAGAATATCCATATGATATTTTGCTCTCAAGTCTACTGGAATCTTCTTTTGGCTGGATAATTTGAGTTGTGATGACTTTTTTTTTTTTAATTGGAGTAAAATATGATGTAAAACAGTAAAAAATAGGGATGACACCTGTGTGGCTCAGTGGTTGAGTGTCTGCCTTCGGCCCAGGGCATGATCCTGGAGTCCCGGGATCGAGTCCCACATTGGGCTACCTGCATGGAGCCTGCTTCTCCCTCTGTGTCTCTGCCTCTGTGTGTGTGTGTCTCATGAATAAATAAATAAAATCTTTAAAAAAAACCCCATAAAATTAGCTGTTTGAAGGCGAATCTGTGTGATTTTAACATATTGTTTTCTGGGACGCCTGGGTGGCTGAGTGGTTGGGCGTCTGCCTTTGGCTCACGGTGTGACCCTGGGGACCCGGGATTGAGTCCCACATCAGGCTTCCTGCAGGGAGCCTGCTTCTCCCTTTGCATATGTCTCTGCCTCTTTCTTTCTGTGTCTTTCATGAATAAATAAATGAAATCTTTAAAAAAATAAAAATAACATATTGTTTTCTATTTCACCACTTAATTTTTCTGATTATAAAATCACTGCATGTAATTTTGCATATAATATCCAAGCATTATATATATGAAAAGACTGTCAAAGATCCCCCCCACCATAAGCCCACTTTCACTACTAGAGGAGAAAGCCACAGGTAGGTGAGACTATTCTTCCAAATTATTCTATTCCTTTTTTTTTTTTTTAAAGATTTTATTTATTTAGGGGATCCCTTGGTGGCTCAGCGGTTTGGCGCTTGCCTTTGGCCCAGGGCGTGGTCCTGGAGTCCCAGGATCGAGTCCCACATCGGGCTCCCTGCATGGAGCCTGCTTCTCCCTCTGCCTGTGTCTCTGCTTCTCTCTCTCTCTCTCTCTCTCTCTCTGTCTCTCATGAATAAATAAATAAATATTAAAAAAAAAAAGATTTTAGTTATTTATTCATCATAGACACACAGAGAGAGGCAGGCTCCCTCTGAGGAGCCCGATGCAGGACTCAATCCGAGGACCCCAAGATCACGACCTGAGTCAAAGGCAGATGCTTAGCCACTGAGCCACCCAGGTGCCCCTACACTGGGTCTTCTCATGGGATTAGAGGTCATGGAAAGCCACTGGGTTTTATTCTGGTGTCCTGAAGGATTTCAGCAGGTTGGTGAGAGACCCAGACCATGCCTTCCCTCCTAATTCAGAGATAGGGGCCTTCCTAAGGCTGTGTGTCCAAGCCAGATGGGAAGCTCCAACCTTCCAAAAAGCATCAATGCAACCCTCGTACTCCCATTCATGAACCAGCCCATGGACTCTCAAGTTCTGGCTTTGAATCCTGACTTGACCACTTTGTACCCATGTGGCCACCAGCAGGTAACTTTATGAACCTTGGTTTCCTACCTATAAAATAGGCATGAACCAACCCCTCCTTGGATTTTTGCAAGGATTTTTTTTAAAGAATTATTTATTTATTCATGAGAGATACAGAAAGAGAGGCAGAGACAGGCAGAGAGAGAAGCAGGCTCCCTGCAGAGAGCCTGATGTGGAACTTGATCCCAGGACCTTGGGATCACAACCTGAGCCAAAGACAGATGCTCAACCACTGAACCAGGTGCCCCAGATTTTTCGCCAAACCGCTGCGCCACCCAGGGATCCCTTGCAAGGATTAAATGAGATAATGTAAAAGACTTAACATGGTGCATCCCACATTTCAACCAATAAATGTTCCCAATAATAATTATTCTAATATAATAATGATCATATAATGATAGCTATTAATATGATTAATAATATTCACAGTCTTGATTCTGCAACTCTTTGGTGACTAGATAGATACCCCTAAATCTGTGTTTTTCTTTCCCAGCCCTAAAATCCCACTCCCATGATAATTAGGGCTTCAGTTTCTCAGCCCTTTTCTTGCATGTTTCTGGCTGTTGAAATGGCATAACAACCTTGGGAAACATATGTTTTATTATCTAGATTTTACAGTTACAGCAACAAAGCCTCAGAGTGGTCAAGGCACTTGCCTCAAACCACCCAGCTAAGTAAATATCAGACCTGCAACCTCACACACATTCATTGATAAGGAAACTGAGGCTCAGAAATATGAAGTCTCATGCCCAAGGTTGTACAGTTGGCAGGTGGCAGGGCAGGGTTTAAACTTTTGTCTGTCCTGCGACTCCTGGACCCTAAGGGTTTCCCCCAGAGGGCTGATGCTCCTGCGAAGATCCACCCTCTGAACTCTCTGGGGATATAAGCAGGGGAGGCTGGAAGCTTTCATTTTTGCTGCCCTTACTCTGGGGCTCTCATATATTGGAAACACCAGCCCCTTCTTCTGGAATGCCCTTCTCACCGCTTGCCTCCCATTCACCAAAAACCAGGTCAGTGTTCATTCTTTTCCAGAAAATATTTCCAAGCTTCCCTTGAATTACTCTTAAGCAGCTGATTCCCCTTCATGTTCATGTCTGCAGTGTCATTTTTACAATGCAATTGTAATTTTATTTTTAAAATATCAACTCAGAGCAGCCCCAGTGGCGCGGCGGTTTGGCGCTGCCTGCAGCCTGGGGTGTGATCCTGGAGACCCAGGATCGAGTCCCACGTCAGGCTCCCTGCATGGAGCCTGCTGCTCCCTCTGTCTGTGTCTCTGCCTCTCTTTCTCTGTGTCTATGAATAAATAAATAAAATCTTTTAAAAAATAAAAATAAAAAAATAAAATATCAACTCATTATGGGAATACATAAAATCCCATATATGGCTCAAAATTCAAAAGATTCAAGGGGCACCTGGGTGGCTCAGTCATTTGAGCCCCTTCCTTTGACTCAGGTCATGATCCCAGGGTCCTGAGATCAAGCCCACTGTCCAGCTCCCTGCTCAGCAGGGAGTCTGCTTCTCCCTCTGCCTCTCACAGCTCATGCTAGCTCTCTTTCTCAAATAAGTAAATAAAATCTTAAAAAAAAAAAGTTCAAAAGACTCAAAAAGGTATTTAGTGAAATCGCCTTCCCACCCCGATGGCCTGCCAGTTAACAGGAGTGTTTATGTATTCTTACAGGTATCTCCAGCATATAGCAGCAGCTTATAAACAAATATATTTTTCCCATTTTCCCCCACAAATGATGCACATGTTACACACACTGTTCATCTTTCTTTCTTTCTTTCTTTCTTTTTTTCTTTTTTAGATCTTGGAAACTGTTTCATATTAGTACATAATAATCTTCCCAGATCTCTTTTGTGGCTGCACAGTTTCCCGTTGTAGGACCTTATGTAGTTTATTTAACCATTCCCCTGTGGATGGACATTTGGGTTGTTTCCAGTCTTTTGCTCTTAAAAACAGCACTGCAGGGGCATCTGGCTGGCTTAGTCAGTAGAGTGTGTGACTCTTGATCTTGAGGTTGTGAATTTGAACCCCATGTTGGGTATAGAGATTACTTAAAAATAAAATCTTAAAACAAAACAGCACTGTAGCTAAGACCCCTCTACTTGAGAGGTTGTTGTCAATCCTGGGAAACTCTGTGCATGGTGTGTGATTGAGCAGAGAGACTGGGGCTGGGGTTCTCATCCAGATGCAACTAACCCCACAGCCCAGGCAATATATTTCTTTATGCCTCAGTGTCCCAGCCTTTCCTTCTTTTTTTTTTTTTTTTAAGATTTTATTTATTTATTTATTTATTTATTTTTTAAAACAACATCCTTTTTTTTTTAATTTAAAAAAATTTTTTTTATTTATTTATGATAGTCACAGAGAGAGAGAGAGGCAGAGACATAGGCAGAGGGAGAAGCAGGCTCCATGCCGGGAGCCCGACATGGGACTGAATCCCGGGACTCCAGGATTGTGCCCTGGGCCCAAGGCAGGTGCCAAACCGCTGAGCCACCCAGGGATCCCCCCTTTCCTTCTTTCAAATGATATTTACTGAACACCTGCCATTCTAGACACTGGTGGAGAAGATAAGCCTGGCCTCTCTTCTCATAGCACTGACATTTTATTGGGGGAGGGAGAGACAAATAATCAACAGATAAGCAAATAAACACAGAACACAATGTCAAAAGGTGAAAGTAAATAAAATAAGCTGGCATAAAGGGATATAGGGTCTGACATGGAGGTTGAGGGGTTGTAGATAGCATGTCCAGGATCCACAGAAGTGACTTGTGAAGTGAGATCTCAATGATGAGCAGGAACAAGAACTGGGAAGAACGTTCTAGAAAGAGACTCATAGCTGTGATTTTATTTATTTATTCATGAGAGACACACAGAGAGAGAGAGAGAGAGAGAGAGGCAGAGACACAGGCAGAGGGAGAAGCAGGCTCCATGGAGGGAGCCCGACGTGGGACTCGATCCCGGGTCCCCAGGACCATGCCCTGGGCTGAAGGCAGCACTAAACCGCTGAGCCACCCGGGCTACCCTGGACCATGTACATTTTTTAGACATTACTTTGAGACCTGGGCATTCCACTCCTAGGTGACTACCTGAGAGAGATGACAACATATGTCCGCTCAAAGATTTCTCTATGAATATTCATAGCAGCTTTATTCACAGAGGCCAAAACTGGTGAAATAACCCAAATATCCATCAACAGGACAGTGGAGAACCTATACACAGGAGTTCTACTCAGCAATAAAAAGGAGCAAACTCTTGATACACATGACATGGATGAATCCTGTGAACATGCTGAGGCCTAAGAAGCCAGGCGTCCACACACCCTGCAAAAAAAGAGAGCAAGAGGGACGCCTGGGTGGCTCAGCAGTTGAGCGTCTGCCTTTGGCTCAGGGTGTGATCCTGGAGTACTAAGATCGAGTCCCACACTGGGCTCCCTGTATGGAGCCTCCTTCTCCCTCTGCTTGTGTCTCTGCCTGTCTCTCTGTGTCTCTCACAAATAAATAAATTAATCTTTAAAAAAAAAAGAGCGAAAGAATACATATTGTATGATTCCATTTACATAAAAGCATTATAAAGTTAATGCAGGGGCGCCTGGGTGGCTCAAACAGTTAAGCAATTAAGCTCTACCTTTGCTCAGGTCATGATCCCAGGGACTCCCTGCTCAGCGGGGAGTCTGTTTCTCCCTCTCCCTGTCCCACCCCCACACTCGTGCTTTCTCTTTCAAATAAATACAATCGTGAAAAAAAAAAAAAGAAAATGAAAATGAAAATGCAAAGATAATCTATAGTCACAGAAAACAAATCAGTGGTTACCTGGGGCCAGCAGTCAGGGGACAGGGGATCAAAAACCAAGGACAAGAAAGAGCAATGGAATGTTCTGTGTCTTGATTGAGTTGGTGGTTACATGGGTATATCCATCTGTCAAAGCCCATTGAACTAGTACACTTGATTAGGTGTGTCTTATGTATAAAGGAGGACAGAGAGGATTGGGAATGACTTCTCAGTGTGCACCTGTCAACATGTGGGGATCTTAGCTGCCATGGGGACACTGAATGTGGAGCAGCTTTGGAGGGAATCCAGCCCGTTTCACCCACAGAAGGACTGATAGTCTCTTGGGATCCCTCCTGCCCCTACAATTCTTGGTGTAAAATCCCTCCCTTCCCAGGCAGATACGGAGTGTCAGTTACTGAGCAGAATCCTCACCATTGCCCCACCTTATGGCGGAGACTGGTAACAGGAGGTCGGGATTCCAGCTGAGGTCTCACTTTCTGTTCTATTGTCCAGTTTTTCCGGAGTGCTCCTCTGCCCCAGCTAGACTCCTTCAACTAACCTGTGCTTTTGAGGAGTGGCTGCACATCAGGAAGTGTCCCAAACTCCATGAGTGTTGCTGTCACTGAAAACCCACTGTGCTGTAACTTACTATATATTTCTCTGTAAATGACTCACTTTTTTATTTAACTTAGCCTCTTCCTAAACTATAATATTGTATTTTTTAAAGATTTTATTTATTTATTTATTTGAGAATGAAAGCAAGTGTGAGTGAGAGAGAGAGAGAGAGCAGGAGTGAAGGGGCAAAGGGAGAAGGAGAAACAGGCTCCCCGCTGAGCAGGGAGCCCGATGTGGGGCTCAATCCCAGGACCCTGGGATCATGACCTGAGCCGAAGGCAGGCATTTAACCAACTGAGCAATCCAGTCACTTCTTTAATATTGAATTTATTTAAAAACATCCCCATATAAGTGGACCTGCACACTTCCAACCTGTGTTATTCAAGGGATAGCTTTATTGGTTTTATGGGTTACTTAGGTATTTTTCTAACATATGTGAATATATAATTATTAAAATAAGAAATCTCCACTTATATACCATTTATACCTCTCTCATTCCCCTGGTGGTCCTTGTACCACATCTGGGGGGATTTCTTCATGAGGTCACCCTAAAGTATTGTGTGCAGGTCAATGTGTATGAAATAATCGGTTATACATTTCTCTGGACACAGCTGGTTTGCACAGGACTTTGTCAACACCCAGCAAAAGAACCAACAGCAACAGTACACTTAATCTCTGAAACAGCACTTCCACACCTAGAAACTGATCTCCAGAAAATAATTAAGGATGTACTTCAAGATTTTTTTTTTTGAGGGGAGGGAATTATTTTTAAGATTTTATTTATATATATTTTTTAAGATTTTATTTATTTATTCATAGAGACACAGAGAGAGGCAGAGACACAGGCAGAGGGAGAAGCAGGCTCCATGCAGGGAGCCCTATGTGGGACGCCATCCAGGGTCTCCAGGATCATGCCCTGGGCTGCAGGCGGCGCTAAACCGCTGCACCACCGGGGCTGCCCAAGGGGAGGGAATTATGGACATTTTTTTTTTAAGATTTCATGTATTTAAAAAAAAAGATTTCATTTATTTATTCATGGGAGAGGCAGAGGCACAGGCAGAGGGAGAAGCAGGCTCCATGCAGGGAGCCAAATGCAGGACTCAATCCTAGGACCTTGGGAATCACTCCCTGAGCTGAAGGCAGACGCTCAACCGCTGAGCCACCCAGGCATTCCTGGACACTTGATTTTTGTTTTTTTTTTTTTTTATTTATGATAGTCGCAGAGAGAGAGAGAGAGGTAGAGACATAGGCAGAGGGAGAAGCAGGCTCCATGCACCGGGAGCCAGACGTGGGATTTGATCCTGGGTCTCCAGGATCGCGCCCTGGGCCAAAGGCAGGTGCTAAACCGCTGCGCCACCCAGGGATCCCTGGACACTTGATTTTAATCTTTTAGTTGATCTGTTTTTTTTCTAAATGTCTTCCTACCATGAACAACTACTATAAAGAAAACTTCCACGTCTATATAGCAAGCCCTGGAATTTACTTTTCTAAATCTTTCCCCCTCCCCTTAATCCCTTCTGTCTTCCCAACGTCAGTCAGTTCACAGTTAAGACATGGTCTCTAGCTTTCTGAAGTCTAGAGTCAAGTATGAGACAGAGCTGCAAACGAGTGCACAGGAACTGTTTAATTATAATTGTCAGGAGTGCCTTCCTGGTGCTAAAAAAAGATCTTAATAACAGGGGCACTGCAGGTCAGGGCATGGTTTTCTAAGGAAATGGCTTTTGGGTCAAAATCCCCAAAAATAATGATGCCAGCTCACATTTAAAGCTGCACTGTCCCATAGGGTAGCCACTGGCCACATATGGCTACTGAGCACTTGGAATGTGGCTAGTTAAACTGAGATGTGCTCTAAATGCAAAATATACAATGGATTTTGAAGACTTCACATGCAAAAAGAGTGAGAAATTTCTGATACTTTTTTTTTTCTACTTGGATCTTTACTTTTTTTTATTAAAGATTTTATTTATTGGGGATCCCTGGGTGGCGCAGCAGTTTGGCACCTGCCTTTGGCCCAGGGCACGATCCTGGAGACCCGGGATCGAATCCCACATCGGGCTCCCGGTGCATGGAGCCTGCTTCTCCCTCTGCCTGTGTCTCTGCCTTTCTCTCTCTCTCTCTCTGTGTGACTATCATAAATAAATTAAAAAAAAAAATTAAAAAAAAAAAGATTTTATTTATTTATTTGAGAGAGAGAGAGAGAGAGCATGAGCAGGGGGAGGGACAGTGGGAGAGAGGGAGAAGCAGACTCCTGGCTAAGTGCAGAGCCCCAACATGGGGCTTGATCCCAAGACCCCATTCCATGACCTGAGCCAAAGGCAGATGTCCAAATAAATAAATAAATAAATAAGAAACAAATAAATAAATGTTGAAATGAAAGGGATGCTTGAGTGGCTCAGTCGGTGGCTTGGATTTCCTGCTCACCCAGAACTCTACTTCTTCCTTTCCCTCTGCTCTTCCCCCATCTCATGTTTGCACTTTCTTCTCTTTCCTCTGAAATAAATAAAATAAAAGAGGGGCACCTGGGCGGCTCAGTCATTGACCATCTGCCTTCAGTTCAGAGCATGATCCTGGGGTTCTGGGATCAAGTCCTGCATAGGGCTCCACGCAGGGAGTCTGCTTCTTTTTTTCTTTTTTTAAATGAGAATTAAAAAAAAATTATGATAGACTTAGAGAGGAAGAGAGAGAGGCAGAGACACAGGCAGAGGGAGAGGCAGGCCCCATGTCAGGAGCCCGACGCGGGACTTGATCCCGGGACTCCAGGATTGCACCCTGGGCCAAAGGCAGGCACTAAACCGCTGAGTGACCCAGGGATCCCCGTGGGAGCCTGCTTCTCCCTCTGCCTATGTCTGCCTCTTTCTGTGTCTCTCATGAATAAATAAACAAAATCTTAAAATAATTTTTTTTGAAATGAGAGGGGCACCTGGTGGTGCAGGCAGTTGGGCATCTGATTCTGGGTCTCTGCTCAAGTTGAGATCACAGGGTCACGAATCCAGCCCTGTGTGGGCTTGGTACTCTGCTGTAGTCTCCCTAACACTCTCTCTCCCTCTGCCCCTCCCCCTGCAAAGCTTTTCTCTATCCTAAGTAAGTAAAGAAATTAAAAAAAAAAAAAAAAAAGTAAAGAAATAAAGATGAAATGAGAACATTTAGGATATATTGGATTAGATAAAATATATTAAGATTCATTTTACTTGTTGCTTTCTACCTTTTTATTTATTTTTTAAAAATATTTTATTTCTTTCTATACTTATTTAGAGAGAGAGAGAGGGAGAACAAGCAGGGGAGAGGCAGAGGGAGAGGGAGAAGCAGACTCCCTACCAAGCTGGGAGCCCAATGTGGGGCTGGATCCCAGGACTTGGAGGTCATGACCTGAGCTGAAGGCAGATGCTCAACCATCCAAACCACCCAGGTGCCCCTAGAAAGTTTTAAATTACCTATGTGGCTTGCGTTTTTTTTTTTTTTTTCTTTCTAGTGGATAGGGCTGAGCCAGAGAGCACTTACTGACAGCAAGGATTGTTCTGAGTACTAAATATGTAGTATCTCATTTAATCCTACACTGACTCTGAGAGGTGGCTAGTATTCATCTTTCTGCAGAGGTGGAAATCTGAGGTGCAGGGAGTAAATGGCCAGAGATTCATCACCAGCAAGGAGTATAGCGGGGGTTTGAACCTGGGTAGGAGTCCCTCTGCCTAACCAATGTGCACTTAACCTCTACCTAACTCTACTGTGCTGGGACATCCATAGCCATCAGAGTGGAAGGAGCAGCACAGGGACATTCCATGGACTAGATGGACCTCTGCTTTCTTGGTGGCTGTTTCCTTATCCTGGAAACTCTGAATTCAGTTTTAGCAGCGGTGTCTGTCTGCCTTGTCAATGCAAGTTAATCTTCTTTTAAAAAAATCTATGATTATTGGGTTTTTTAAAAGATTTTACTTATTTGTTCATGAGAGACACAGAGAGAAAGGCAGAGACACAGGCAGAGGGAGAAGCAGGCTCCATGCAGGCAGGGAGCCCAATGTGGGAATTGATCCTGGGACTCCAGGATCACGTCCTGAGCCAAAGGCAGATATTCAACCACTGAGCCACCCAGGAATCCCAGGAAGCATGCTTATTTTTTTTAAAAGATTTTATTTATTTATTCATAGAGACAGAGAGAGGCAGAGACACAGGCAGAAGCAGGCATCATACAGAGAGCCTGATGTGGGACTCTATCCTGGGTCTCCAGGATCATGCCCCAGGTTGCAGGCAGCGCCAAACCGCTGCGCCACCGGGGCTGCCCCCAGGAAGCATACTTATAAAGGTCCACTAAGCACTAACTCAGCCCTATCCACTAGAAACAAAATGCAAGCCATGTGTGTAATTTACAATTTCCTAGTAGCCATATTTTAAAAGATAAAAAGAAACAAGTAAAATTAATGTTAAACCTTCCCAGTATATCCTAAATGTTACTGTATCAACTTGTAATCAACATAAAAAAAATATGGCTCTGCTGACCCTTCTGTCTCCCCATTTTTACTTCCCACCTCATATTTCATGCTGCAAATTCCTTCTAAGGCACCATGGCCTCTGTCTTTTCCACAGGCTTTGCATATGCTGCTTTAGGCAGCTGGGAATGGTGGAAGGCTATTTATCCTTCATACACACCTATTTGCTCTTCTGCCTGCCTTTTTGGTCTGGAAACCCGAAGAAGGCAGGCATCATATCAATTTTATTCATCACTGTATCTCCAGCCTGAGTACAGCTCTTGGTACAGTGAAGACACTGTTAAATATCTCACCACTGAGTGAATTAATGAGTGACTTCACAACTGATCTTCTGTGTCTTCAATTAAACTGAACTTTCTGAGGAAAGGCACTATGGTTTGCTCTGTTCCAACTGTCGGCATAATGCACCAGTCATTCAGCAAATATATATTGAGCAGCACCTCCTCTATGCCACACACATACTAATGGACACGGTTTCTGCCCCACGTGCTTTTAGTCTAATAGGATGAGAGACATTTATCAAATAATCCCACCACTACATGTAAATTGCAGTAATGAGAAGTGCCTACAAAACAGAGATACGTTAAAGGTGTTGGATGGCATGAGATATCGTGACTGCCCAGATGGGGAGCAATCTTGGCTCTTGAATTTTAATACAAGAGGATGTGGCAGTCAGAGGTGAACCACTTGATTCTGCCTTCAATGATCTTGTTACCCAGATCAAGGAATAGTGGCTTCCAGATACAGGGTTTTCAGGGCAAGGCTACACTCTTCCAGGGCATCCCCAGCCTGTGGCTGAACACAATGGGGGTACTGGGGCTTGAACACTTCTGCCCAGTGGGCCTCCTCCAATGAGTTTTTGTTCTGGCACCCCCTGTTAGGTTATTTATTTTTGTCAGATCAGAGTCCTTGCCCAATCCTACTTCTTCCCCTTTCTCTTTCATGGGCGTTAACTGCCCCACCCTCCACCCCCTCTAACTCAATATCTGCTTTCTGGAGGACTGGAAGGGTCCTCCAAGACTTGACCTAGAGGGTCTTGGGATCTTGGGAGCTGGATTCTTTTGGGCAAGGAGACTTGAAGTTGTACTTACAGAGCATTTTTATGTAGAATGGACAAACTATCATCATCCTTTGCAAAGAGTGGGGAAGGGCTGATAGTAATAAATGCCTCTATGAGAATTAATTTTGTTTTTTAAAGATTTAACTTATTTATTCATGAGAGACAAAGACAGAGAGAGAGGCAGAGACACAGGCAGAGGGAGAAGCAGGCTCCATGCAGGAAGCCCGACGTGGGACTTGATCCTGGGTCTCCAGGATCACACCCTGGGCTGAAGGCAGTGTGAAACCGCTGAGCCACCTGGACTGCCCTGAGAATTAATTTTTATTTTTTATTTATTTATGATAGTCACAGAGAGAGAGAGAGAGAGAGAGAGAGAGAGAGAGAGAGGCAGAGACACAGGCAGAGGGAGAAGCAGGCTCCATGCACCGGGAGCCTGACGTGGGATTCGATCCCGGGTCTCCAGGATCGCGCCCTGGGCCAAAGGCAGGCGCTAAACCATTGCGCCACCCAGGGATCCCGAGAATTAATTTTGATAGTAGCTATGAAGTATCTGGCACTCCATGAATGGCAGCTGTTATTATTACCTGATTTTCGAGTGCACAGGAGCAGAGCCCCTCTGGGCTCTGGGGTAGCAGTGGGTGTTTCAGGAAACTGTGCCTGGCACTGGGTGTAATCGCCTTGAAGTTTTTTCCTGAATGCCTTACTAAGGTGGGTTCCCCTCTGCTCCATGCAGAGTTTTGGAAAAGCCTCCCTTTAGGGAGGGTGGACATGTGGAACATTAAGGGATATACAACCTTGAAAGTACTGAATCTGGCTTCAAAGGCTGGATTGCAGGCTGCACCAGAGAGCGACCCCAAGAAAGGTCCTCCAAAGGTTCCTTGTTTTGCTCGGTACTGATTTGGGGTCCTCCTGGGAGATGACCTACTGGAAGAGAGACGGACAAACTGGCGGACAAGCCTGAGTCTCCAGCGGATGCGTGGGTGACTGGTGGATGGACAGACACCGGTCAGACTGTGAGATGTCGAAGCCGATGGGTCTGTCAGCCAGACAGTCAAGCATGTGACTGAGGCCGAGACTGACCGCAGGGCCCGCAGGTCTGGGAGCCTCCCGCCTGCAGGCTCGGCCGCGAGGGGGCGCCGCCGCCCCGCCCGGCCCGGCCCGGCCCACTGCAGGCTGGGCGCGCGCTCGCGGCCGGCGGCGGGGCGGGGCCAGCGTCCGCACGGGGCGGGGCCGGCGGCTCCCGGGGGCGCCCGCGGGCGGGGGGCGGGGGGCGGGGTCGGGGGGCGCGCGTGCTCGCGGGGGCGGGGCGCGCGCGGCGGCGGCGCGTTCCGTTCCGGGCCGAGGCTCGCGGCGGAAAAGTTGCGGGGCGGCGAGCAGCGGCCCCGGGACGGGCACAGAGCGCGACGCCGAGCCGGCCCCCGGCGCCCGCGGCCCCGCCATGGACGACCTCGGTGAGTGAGCGGGAGGCCGAGGGAGGAGGCTGCGAGGGGCGCGCGGCCCCGGGCCTGGCGGGCGCGAGCGAGCGGCGGGGGGCCGCGGGGCGGGGGTCCCGGGCCAGGCCGGCCCCGCCGCGGTCCTCACAGCCGCCAGCCCCCGCCTCGGGTACGGCCGCGCCTCCGGACCCCGGACCCCGGACCCCGGACCCCGGAGACCCAGCCGCCGGGGTCAGCTTGCACCTTAGGGACCTGCCGCCCGCCCCGCCCCGCCCCGCCCCCCCCTCCGTGGGACCCTCCCTTCACAGCCGGCTCCCCCAGCCCCCACCTCCCGGATCGACCGCCCAGCTCGGGGGAGCAGCTGCCTGCACTCCCGGTGGACCTGCGCCCACCCCTTCAAGGGCCCCGACTTCAGGGGTAGCCCCTCCACGCCCACCCCTTTCATTTCGCAAGTTAGAGCAGAGCCTCCGCTGACCACACCCCCACAAAGACAAGTTTCTCATCTGTCCCCATTAACCACCCCCCACCCCAGGTCTGGGCGCCCTGTTTCGTCTCCGGTCACTGCATTTCGCCGGGTGCCTTGTCCAGTCTGGACCAGCCCCTCCCCTTTCCTATCACAGATCAGCCTAATCCTAGAAGAGTAAGCCGGGGAGACATGATCCCCCCCCCCCACTCCCAGATTCTGGGGCAGCGCCAGGGGAGTGAGGTGGGAAGCGGGCCCCAGGGTATGGCCATCTCTGGACTTGCCCCGGCTGGCAGGGTTCCTCCCACCCCCCAGCATCGGCCTCCTTGCTGGAGGCCACACAGGTAAGGAGGACAGGATGCCCAGAACAGAGTTTTACTGTTTTCATGTTATCAGAGCTCCAAAACTACTCCTTTCAGTCCAGTCTTGATTGGTGTTAGGACAGGGAAAGGTATCTCCTGGAACCTGACACTAAACCCAAGGGGGTTGATGCCAGGGTTCTAGGAATGCCTTGAATGGCCTGAACCCTAGAGTGAGAGGATTCACTCTTCCCTCTGTCTCCCTGCCCTTCATGCCTGTAGCCAGAGGGCCTCTGAGCTGGGGAGGTAAGGGGTGGGGGTAGTTTCTTCTCTGTAGGAGCCTTGTCTTCCCACTCTGGACTGTGGGTGGCTTGTGTGACCACTGATTCTTTCTGTGTCCCAGGCTCTGAGAAGTAGATTCATCAGACAGCACTGACTGGCCTCCCCCAAGCACACAGGGCACTGAGTGAAGACTGGCTGTTCGTAGGCCCTGGACTTCCAAGGGGACAGGGAGGAGGACCGCCAGCTTCCTTTTGAAAAAGATCAGGGTGCCGCTGAAAGAACCTGGTGATGGGGATGGTGTATAGTCCTGCCTGTTTTGCAGAGCGTGATGGCTGCCAAGCATACTTCTGCCTTTGGGTCAGGATTGGCACCCATTTTTCCAACACGCTCAAGGTTGGCATAGCTTGCAGGCAGGTATTTTTTTTCACATAAAAAATAAGCTGAAAGGAGACTGGGGCATAGTTTTTGAATCAGGATCTGAAAGTCTCTAGGCTTTCCCAGCAGGAACCGGGTAGCAGAGTTAGAGTTTCTAAAATGCTGATGTGTTTCTGTTGCTTTTATACGGTCCCTTCCACACGGTACTGTTTGAAGGTCTGAGAAAGTTTTGTAGAGTTTGCTGCTGGAGTCCAGAATTCCTGTCCTCTGACAGTCTTCCATTTAGGGCCAGGAAACGGAGTTAATCTCAAGGAAAGAGTATACTGGCAGAAGGAGACTGCAGGAATTGAAATTTGCTGCTTATGGAGTATTTCCCCATACCTCAACTTGTCCCGTTCTCCCTTCCAGCAGCCCTTTATAAGAGCCCCTTATTAGGGCCACTGCTGTCATTAGTACCTGCCTTTTACAACTGGAGAAAACAGACTAACAGAGACAGACTTGCCCAAGGCTGCACCACCACAGAATGAAAAAAACATGACTAAACCGAGTCCTTAGCTCCTAGATCTGCAGCTCTTGTGTATCAAGAGGCCTTTCTTCCTGAGGAGGGGGTGAAGGAGGGGTCGCAGGGGTGACGGCTGCCACCTGTAATTTCTGCTGCCTTCCAGCACAGACTCCCCAGTTGTCAGGGCTGCCTGACTTCCTTGGCCTAAGCTCCCAGGAGGCCAGCCATGCCTGGCTGCACTGCAGCCCCAGGGTGGGAGCAGTGGGGCGATCAGGAAGGGGAGAGGAATTTGCCTCTGTGCTCAGGCCCCATCAGCTGTCTGGATGGCTGCTCAACACACTGCCTGTCAGCTGTTTTCCTTAGTTAGGGTGGACACAAAGGCCAGGCCTCTTGTTTTTATTTTTCTCCTGAGAGTGCTCTCAGCTGTGAGCCTCCTGGTCCCTGAAACAGAGTTTATGGTCTGTCTTATGGCAAGGCTGGAGGGGGCAGTCTCTGTTGCGACTTTAGTTTTTTTTGGTCTTAAAAATTGGGGAACTCCTCCCTCCTTATAGCTGCTAGTGACAGACTCACCATGTGCTGTTTAATAAGTTACAAATTTATAGCTCTTTGGGCAGGAAAGCATAAACACTGCCCTTCCCTGTGTGTTCTCTCCTCTTTGTGCTGTGGGGTGGCTGCTGGTGGCTTTTCCCATTACTGTTTAGATGCTGGTTTGGCCTGGAGTTTGCTCTGTTGAGTTCTGGCTAGAGTTTCCTGGACAGAGTTCCCACAACACTGAGATGTACTCTGATTACGGTTTCGGACCCAACTCCTCGCTCTCCCCTTGCTCATGTTGCTCCTGCTCTTGGGGGGCTGTGATCACAGCTGCGGCCCAGTAATGGTCACGTGTGCTTGATGAGAGACAGGCATCGGACTCAGCACTTTAGGGGTCTGATCACTGCCGTTCCAATTGGGAGGTGTTTTATCTCCACTTTACAGATGGAGAAACAAGCTCTGGGAGGTTCACTGGGGGGAAGCTGGGATTGGAACCCAGACTGATCTAATTCCAGATCTGGTCATCTAAATCATCATAAGATTAAGTGCTTGGTGAGGTGACTAACTGGGGGGTGAGCCATGGGTCTGCTGAGTAATTGCTTGTTACCTTCAAAATTTGTGCCCTGGGGGCCATCCTGTATAAATGGCCTCTCGAAAAGGGTGGGTCCAGTTGAGACCTTGATAGCTTTGCCTTCCCATCTCTTAGAGGGGGAGCAGCCAGCTGTTGGCCATGCCCAGTTGCTGCTAGAATCTGGACATGTCTTCTTTCAGCTTCTCAGCAGTCTTGACCCCCTGAAAAACAGTGCCTCATTGTCCTTAGGGGGAGTGCTAGGGGGGCAGGGGAGTTGCCTGGGGCATTCCGGGCTATGGAGCCTCCCTGTTTCCATGGAAAGTCTGGACTTTGGGCTTGCCTGTCTGTGGTGGCTCTGTGTGTTAGGCCAGGGTCAGGGCACCCAGCTGCTGGGCCTGCAGCAGAGGCAGTCCGGGGAGTGATGGTGTGTTCTGCGTCAGCACTGATCTTGTTCGGGGCTGTACACTGGTGAGCCCAAATACTCCTGGGCTCTGAACCCCGGGGTATTTGATTCTTAAGCAGGTGCCCTTTCCATTGTGCTAAGCTGTCTGCTTCCTGGGCAGCCCCAGGTCAGTGTAGAGAGGTTTGGGTTGCTGGGGCCACAGCCCTGCTGCTGTGGGTTGGAGACCTTCCAAGGGAGCATCGCAGTATTCCCTCCAGCTTCCCTAGTGACAGCCATGCACTGGGAAGCTGGGTGGGTCCTTGGCTGGAGGGGCCCACAGAAGGCCAGAGTTACCGCTGAGGCACCGAGCAGCACCGCTCCCCCATATAACTCTTCTTGCATGGAGTGTGCTGGCCCTCTACAGCTTCCCTGGGCCTCTGCCTTGGCCCAAGGCCAGAAAGTTGAAAACTTTCACGCTCATTGCAGTTCTTCCCTGGGTTGGCCTGGTCTCAATAACAAACATTTGTAGAACTCTTTCCCATAATGTTTATTGAGCACTTACTATGTACAGGCACTGTACTGGGCACCTTACATGCATTGTTTCACTGACTCATGTTGGCTGTAGGAGTCATGGGTTCAATTATTATTACTGCTATCCATTTTACAAATGATAAAACTGAGGTACAGAGAGGGTTAGCTCCCTTGCCCAGATTCTGTTAACTAGTGACTGGCAGGGCTGGGGTTTAAATGCAGAGTCAGGCTTGTAACCGTGTTTACACCTCTGTTCGTGAAACTGGATCGGATCTTGCTTGCCTATTGGTTTGGTGGTTTTCCATATGCTAAAAATCTTTCCTGCCCTCTCTGCACAGCCCCCATTCTCTGTTCGGTCTCCCACATCCATCTTCTTCCTGCTTTTGGGCTTCTTCCCTATCTTTTACTCATTTGTTCTTTCTTGGGATGGGCTGCTAGGCACTTGTGGCAGAGTCTCCCTCTCAGTGCCCTCCCATCCCCAGTCACCTGTTCTCCTCAGGACAGAGTGTTGTCCTTTGAGGTCCCTCTTCTACTCCTGGTTGGAATAAAGCCCTCTGTGCCCCTGGCCCATACAGACATGCTCCTGTCTTCATTCAGGTGTTTGTACATTTCTGTCAGTTGGAGCCAGCCCATTTCCAGAGGAGGAAGTCGATGAAAATGTTTAAGGTGGAGAATTGAGGGTGTCTTCTGGGAGGGAGAGAGGGAGACAGACAGTTAGGGGGCTGAGTTTTCCCAGAAACCTTGACAAATCACCTGATTAAAATAGGTGTCCAGGAATTATCTCCTTACCCGGGATAGGCCCATAGCCTCCCCAGCCCCCACTTTGCCTTTTCAGTTGGGGTCCTGTTAGGAGTCTCACATCTGGCCTGAAGTGTGCATTCACGTCCTGTTAAGTCTTCCAGCTAAAGACTTGATTGCCTAACCAGTGGGACTCAGGGCTGGCCTCTCCAGGGAGGCCTTGGATGCTGGGCCAGTGGCAGGCAGAACGTGTGGTTGGCCGGGCCCAGCAGAGCCCCTGGTGGCCAAGTTTTCCCTTAAAAACGGCTTTTTAATGCTTATTTCTTGTGTGATTGTGGTATTGTGGTTTTATGGGTGGATATTGTCATTGTTAGGTGCATGTTAAAAGTATTTAGGAGTGAAGTGTCATGATGTCTGCAACTCGTTTTTTTTTTTTAAGATTTTATTTATTTATTCATGAGAGACACAGAGAGAGGCAGAGACACAGGCAGAGGAAGAAGCAGGCTCCTCATAGGGAGCCCGATGTGGGATTCAATCCCCAAACTGGGATCATGCTCAACCGCTGAGCCACCCAGGCGTCCCAACTCATTTTTTTTTCTTTTTTAAGATTTTATTTATTTATTCATGAGAGACACAGAGAGAGAGAGAGAGGCAGAGACATAGGCAGAGGAAGAAGCAAGCTCCATGCAGGGAGCACGATATGGGGCTTGATCCTGGGATTCCAGGATGATGCCCTAGGCCAAAGGCAGGCACTAAACCAGAGCCAGCCAGGCATCCCCATTTAAAAAATTTTTTTTAATTTTAATTTTTTAAAGATTTTATTTATTTATTCATGAGAGACATAGAGAGAGAGAGAGAGAGAGAGAGAGAGGCAGAGACACAGGCTCCATGCAGGGAGCCTGACTTGGTACTCGGTCCTGGGTCTCCAGGATCAGGCCCTGGGCTGAAGGCAGTGCTAAACCAATGAGCCACCTGGGCTGCCCCCCATTTTTTTTTTTAAAGATTTTATTTATTCATGAGAGACACAGAGAGAGGTAGAGACATAGGCAGAGGGAGAAGCAGGCTCCCTATGGGGAGCCTGATATGGGCCTGATCCCAGGACCCTGGGATCATGACCTGAGCTGAAAGCAGATGCTCAACCACTGAGCCACCCAGGTGTCCCTGCAACTGAGTTTTAAATGATACAGTAGAAAGGAGGGGTATATATACGTGTGTGTGTATATACATACATACATATATATATGTGTGTGTATGTATACACACAGCCTGCAAGCATGCGTGCATGTGTTTTTATAAAATGGCAAACTGTTAATGACTGAATCTAGATAGAGAATATATGGGTGCTCATTGAAATGGTCTTCCAACTTCTCTCTCTCTGTATGTTTAGACACTGTCATGATCAAAAGTTGGGAAAAAGTTAAGAAAACATTGCTTATTCCATAGTGGGCTCAGGGTTATTCAGCCAGGAGTGTACATAGTGTCTCGGCCTCCTGTGATACTGTGCCAGTGGTTGAAAGGCTGGGTGGGCAGACAGGAGCCAGGCAGGCCCGTGATGATCAAGACTGGTAACCCTCAGCTCTGGTGGGGGCACACAGCCACAATGACCCATGCAGTAAAAAGCATGGGGCCAGCCAGAGACAGTGAACTTCCATAGTGTGGAGGCAGCCTCTGGGGTTATTTTGGGTGTGGTGACATTAATCAGACCAGGGTCAGGACAAGGGAGATATTGGGCTCCGGTCAGAGTTTGGAGAGGGTTGCTTGGGTGGGATGCAGAGCGAGGCTTTACAAAAGAATAGCCTCTGGGCAGCTGGAGCCTGGGGGAGGGGATGAAATGCCATTTGCTTCACATCATGAACCTCTTATCTGTGGCCCAAAGAACACCACTAGCCTGTGGGCAGTGTGGGCCAGAGTGGCCCTGGGCTCTTCCCTGCAGCTCAGATCTGGCCATTCAATCCTCCAAATTTAGGCTCCCAGTCCTGGAATCCCCAGTCCTGGAATCCCCACTCCCAGGTCCCTCTTGTCTAACTCAAAGATGGGCCACCTTGGCCTCCCATCTGTTTGGGAGAAATAGCCAGTGGCCCCTTGGCTTTGAGGGCCTGATGCCTACTAGAAACCTTTTGGGAAGCCAGCAGGCTCTTGTAAGGGGAGCACTTCACTCGAGGGTCTTCTTTGAGACTCACGCCTGTCTGTCAGCATGCAAGGATGCAGAGGCTGGCCACTTGGTAGGGATGAAGGAGGGATCTTCCTAGTGAGGTCTCAGAGTGGTGTGTCATGGCCTTTCTCTGCCTGTTTGAAACACAGCACGATGTGTGTTTTATGGGGGGGAGGGGCGGTGCCGTGAGGAAGCCGTATGTAATTCTTGGCTGGGACTCAGGTAATTGTTTTAATGAAATGGAATGCAGCTTATTCAGAACTCACTTGGCAGAGACAGCCATGTTCTGTTCTGTTTTCTTGTTGGGGAGAGCAGGGTGCACATTTCCAGCTGTTTTGAATAGTAGAGCCCTGGATAAGCATGAAGGTGGGTGGAAGCCTCTGGGGAGCCCTTTTCAGTTTAGCTCATGGATCCTCATGCTGCTTGAGACACCTCTGGACAACAGTCTGTGTATCCTTTTGAATAAGCCATGGAGACCTGGGCCCCACTCTCGACAACAGAAAAATCTTGTTGAAAATGGGCCTACAGCCTGCCTCTTGCAGTGTTGGGAGTGTGCAGGAGATGAGGGGTGTGGGACTGGCACACAATAGATAGACCCTCCATGGCTGTCTGTTCATTCACCCCACATGTCTCTCCACCTCACCACCTTTTATAAGCCTCAGTAGCCCTCTTCCCCTTATATCCCATCAGTGTAGACCTGATGTGGCCATCCGTAGGTCCCTTTTTCTTCTGGTTCTCTCTCTTTACCCATCTACCTCTTCTAACTTCTTCATCATGTCTTTACTTTGCTCCTTTTTTTTTGTTTTTAGCACAGCCTGGGCCATTCTTTCACATTTTCTCTTTTGCTAAGAATGCATCCTACTCTTTAGTGGCCTTATTTCCCCCTCTCTCCCTTGAGATCTCTTTTCTACAGACACACTCCCCCCTACTTCCTTCCCCACTTCCTTCTCTAATCCCTTCATGGGGGTCTACCTCTGTGTTATTCCAGAGGCTTTTGCTGGCTCCCTGTTTTGCTCCTAGGTACCTAGGTCAGTTTATCTACTTGCGTGACCTCTTTTTTTTACTTACGTGCTGGCGACTCCCTAAATTTATATTTCCACCCCTGACGTGGATTCTATTGTCCAGATTCTTCCGGCCAGCCTGCGCACCAGCAAAGACTCAGCTCATTTCCTCCTCACTGTCTCTTCATGGCCTCAGGCATTGTCTGCTCTCTTTGTTATTGTCCCCTTTTCTTCTCTTGGCCTATGTGACATCACAGGCCTTTGCTCAACACTTTGAGATTTAGGCAACATTTTTTGTGTGCCTCATCACTGTTGATGTGACTCTGACTGCAGTCCTTTGAGGTGGATGCTTGTTCCCCACCCCACCCCTTTTTTAAAAAGATTTATTTATTTATTCATCAGAGACACAGAGAGAGAGGCCGAGACATAGGCAGAGGGAAAAGCAGGCTCCTCACAGGAGCCCTATGTGGGACTCAATCCCAGATCCGGGGATCACAACTGGAGCCGAAAGCAGCTGCCCAACTGCTGAGCCACCCAGGCATCCCTAGTTTTCCGCATTTTGAAGATGAGGAAGCTAAACTGCAGCTCAAGGGACTTAGGGACACACCCAGTGTCACCCAGATCCTGATGCAAGAGCTTGACCTGAGTGTGTGACCTTAGGTCTTCTGGCACCAAACTCATTCTCTTTTTGGTTCTTCGTACTGGAACCATAGGTTGTATTTGACCTGAAGACCTGTGTTACTTGGCCTTCCTAGTATTTAAAAATATTCCAAATTACAGTTTCTTTTTTTTTTTTAACAGATTTTATTTATTTATTCATGAAAGACACAGAGAGAGGCAGAGACACAGGCAGAGGGAGAAGCAGGCTCCATGCAGGAAGCCCGATGTGGGACTCGATCCCAGGACCCCGGGATCATACCCTGAGCCAAAGGCAGACGCTCAACCACTGAACCACCCAGGCGTCCTTACAGTTTGATTCTTAAACAACATGGTTTTAAACTGTGTGAGTCTATTTATACGTGGTTTTTTAAAAAGGTTTTGTTTTATTTTTTTATTATTTTTTCATGAGAGACACACAGAGAGAGAGAGACAGAGACACAGGCTCCATGCAGGAAGTCTGATGGACTCAATCTCGGGACTCTGGGATCACGCCCTGAGACAAAGGCAGATGCTCAACTGCCGAGCCACCCAGGCATTCCTATACATGGTTTTTTAAAAAAGTAAATACAGTATGGTTCTGTCAATGCATTTTCTCTTCCTTATGATTTCCTTAACATTTGCTTTTCTATAGCTTACTGTATTGTAAGCATACAGTATGTAACATACAAAATATGTACATAAGATATACATACAAAGTATGTTTTCTTTGTATTATTATTAAGGCTTCTGGTCACTAGTAAGCTATTAGCAGTTAAAATATGGGGGACTCAAAAGTTATATGTGGATTTTCATTATTGACTGACATAAGCTGCTTATTAAAGTTTTGATGTTATTAAAAAAAAAAAGTTCTATGTGAATTTTCAGCTTCTCAGGGAGTCAGTGTCCTTAACCCACATGTTGTTCAACTGTCAACTATGGTTGCCAACATTTAAAACATTAGGAGTTACACATAAAAATCCATATGTTGTCTCTTTTGAAGAATCAGTTGGCTGCACTGGATGCCCCTCTTCCAAGGCACCACTGGGTTGGCCTCTACAGCTCCAGCCCTCTTGTCGGTCCTCTTCTGTTGCCTACAGTAGGCTGAGCTCCTTTGTACATATTCCTGCCTGACCCTGCCAGGGGAAGTTCTAAGAATGCTATCTTTCTGCCTCATGTTTATGGCATATGCACATGTGCTAAATCTAGGGGGTTTCTTTTTTCTTTTTTTTTTTAAGATTTTTAAAAGATTTAATTAATTTACTTATAAAAAAGTAATCTCAACACCCAACATGGAGCTCGAACTCAACCCTGAGACCCAAGAGTTGCATACTCCACTGGCTGAGCCAGCCCGGCATCCCATCTAGGGGCTTTCTTTTTTTTTTTTTTTTTTAAAGATTTTATTTATTTATTCATGAGAGACACACACAGAGAGGCAGAGACACGGGCAGAGGGAGAAGCAGGCTTCATGCAAGGAGCCCGATGCAGGACTCAATCCCGGGTCCCCAGGATCATGCCCTGGACTGAAGGTGGCACTAAACTGCTGAGCCACCCAGGCTGCCCCCATCTAGGGACTTTCTTAAGCTTCATTTTCTGCATTAGATATCACTTCTGACCACTCCAAGCACTTAGCTTTGCCTAGAGTCTGGATCTTTGTCCAAGTTGCAGGAAATTGCCTCCTTACCTGTCTCCCCTCCCCTTCCTCCTTTTATATCTTTGCAGCTGGTCCTTGAGAAGGCTCTTTTCTGGTTCCAACCACCCAACCTCTTGACCTTCCCACTTCAATATAACTTCACAGATCTAATGTAAATTGGGCTTCTTTTCTTTTTTAGATATTTTATTTATTTGAGAGAGAGAACACACAGAGGAGCACAAGCAGGAGGAGTGGCAGAGGGAGAAGCAGATTCCCCACTGAGCAGGGATCCAGATGTAGGGGCTCGATCTCAGGACCTATCTGAACTGAAGGGAGATGCTCTACCAAATGAGCCACCCAGGCACCTCCTCCTTGTAAAACTCTAGCCGTTGCTTTGGGGTCTTGGTTTTCTCTGTCACCTCTTCACTTTGCTAGTCAGCTGCCTGTGGTCTTGGTGGAAAACATTTATTTATTTTTAATTTTAAAATTTTGTTACTTTTTTACAGTGTTGAATAGTAGTGGGTAAAGAGGATAGGTGGCAAACATGTAGTGCATATGAGCCTGGTTGAGCATTCAGCTGAATCTGACCTGGGTTATCTCCTGGGAGGATGTGATTTGGGACTCTTATGGCCCTGTGGGGTAGAGAGCTTGGGGGCACAGCTCTACAGATAAGATAGTTGTCCCCTAGTGCTGGTGGTATTAGGTTTGGTTTTGGTTATAAGACATTGCATTTCCCCAGAGCCTCTTTGGTGGCTTTGGAGAGGAAGTGGCTGGGGAAGGAGGTCGTTCCGTGGCTTGGTTTATACTAACTGCTCATCTAACACTAACATTGGAGAGCTGCCACAGAGACTGGCCCTAGGATCCACTTCCAGTTCAGCACTGGGCTTGTCCCAGAATCCACAGGCCTTCCTCTGTCAAGGAAGGCTGTGAAGGATGCTCTGTGACATCTCTAAAGCCTCATAGGATGGGTCTGGGCCAATGAGGCTCCAAGTATCAGTAAAGAAAGGGAGAGTTTGGTTTTTGGACCATAAGCTGAGGTCTTTGTCAGTGAATGAGTCCAGCTAAAGCAAGAAGCTGTCCCAGTGGCTAGGCTGCCCTGCTTGCCTCTGTGCCTTTTAGGGGTAGTTGATCTGTTAGGTCAGCCCTGGGGCCTATGGGAAGGTAGAAATGGCTCAGAGAGTCTTGGCCAGGCTTTTTCTCGCTCTCTGTTTCCAGGAACATTCCTCTTCCTTAGGTGGAAATGGGAGTGTCCCACAGCCTGCACTTGGTTTCCTCTGGACTTGCCATCCCCCGCCCCTGGATTCCTGGCCTGGCTGACCCACTGGGGTGGTTTCTCATCACTGCTGAAGTCCAGGACAGCCAAGTTGGGCTGGTTCTTCTAGGGTGGGCTTAAAGGAGAGAGACCAGAAGTGGTTACCCTCCTGGACTTGCTTGGTCATGTGGTGCCTGTCTTGGAAAAGTTCTTGCTTGGTCATGTGTTGCCTGTCTTGGCTTGTGAGTGGATGTGTGACTTCCTCCCCCTTTCTTAGTAGAGTCAGCCTAGCTGTACCCTGGGGGGATAGTGGAGTGGCCTCTTTTCCTCTCCCCTTCACCATCTCAGATGCCTTTTCTCCTGTATCCTGAACTTTCCAAGAATTTCTGCCCCTTCTCCCTCATTGGAAGTTAGCACTTGATGTCTTTTTGCTGGCCTGAGGCAGTCATGCCGGAAACAAGCTGGGGAAAGAAGAGAAATGTCACCTGGAGGTGGTTGTCACAGCTTCCTGTGGTCACTTGTGGTCATCTGCTTCCAAACATCCTGTTTGCACCCCGAGAGCAGCAGGAACACTGACCTGGAGACAGCTGTTCTCTGCCTGACCTTGTTCAGCGGCATGCGGGCCAGGGTGTCACAGTCCATCTGTCCCTGGGAACCTTTGGTTTGCTGGTCACTGGCTGTTGATGGTGTTGCTGGTAGTAGCTCCTTTTGGCATCTCTGGCTTGGATGTCATCTCTCCTCTGCCCTTCCTCTTCTCCCTTGCTTCTTCTGCCTGTGAGATTTGTCCTCTGAATGTTCTGTTGGGTGTGATGAGTCAACACTCCTCTTTCTGTGGTCCTGGACCCATCCAATCTTCCTTAGATGCCTCCCTACGCTTCCAGAGCTGGAAGAAGTCTTAGGATAATCCACTCTGGGTACACATGTGTGTGGGGGTCTCCAGCCCATCATCTTCCTCAACCAGGGTGACTCACTTTTTTTTAGCAGTTTATGTATTGGACTTTTATCCAAGAATGCAATTACATAAGGAGTTTTGTGGCTTTTTAAGACATGGAAAATAACAGTGTGAAAACATTTGAAAATCACTTACAAGATTCAATCCATGTGTGTTATAGATGGACAAACTGAGGCCACTGAGGAGAAAGTACTTGCCCACAACACTTAGTAGGAGAGCAGAACTGTGCTTTTTTCTCATTCTTCCCCTTTTTGGGAGATATGTGGGGGTCCTGGTTTTCTTCATTACTACACACCTGCCACAGTGTAGCCTCAAGCTTGCTTTTCTCAAGGGACCTTTCTCTCTCTCTCTTTTTTAAATTTTATTTATTTATTCATGAGAGACACAGAGAGAGAGAGAGGCAGAGACACAGGCAGAGGGAGAAGCAGGCTCCATGCAGGGAGCCCGACGTGGGACTCGATTCCGGGACTCCAGGATCACGCCCCGAGCCAAAGGCAGGCACCCACCTGCTGAGCCACCCAGGCGTCCTCAAGGGACCTTTCTCATGTCATTTTTTTTTAAAGATTTTATTTATTTATTCATGAAAGACACAGAGGAGAGAGAGACAGAGACACAGGCAGAGGGAGAAGCAGGCTCCATGCAGGGAGCCCGACGTGGGACTCAATCCTGGGTCTCCAGGATCATGCCCTGGGCCGAAGGCGGTGCGCTATACTGCTGAGCCTCCCAGGCTGCCCTCTCATGTCATTTTGTATCTGTAGTGTTACTTACTTTTGTAAAAAGTTGTTTTTGTTTTGTTTAGTTTTTTAAAGATTTTATTTATCTATTCATGAGAGACACACAGAGAGAGGCAGAGACGTATCCAGAGGGAGACACAGGCTCCTTGTGGGGAGCCAGATGTGGGACTGATCCCAGGATCCGCATCACGACCTGAGCCAAAGGCAGATGCTCAACCACTGAGCCACCCAAGTGTCCCTGTAAAAAGTTTTTATGTCAAAGAAAAAGATACATGCTTATTACAAAAAATTTAAAAAGGTACAAAACAGAAAGTCCTTTGACCTTTTCCCACCAGGGATAACTAGTAACTATTGTTAATAGTTCGGTGTCTATCTTTCCCAACCATTTTCTGTACATTTGTAATTATGTAAGCACTCGTATGATATACATACCCTTCACTGTGTTTTTTTTTAACTAAGGTGAAATTCATATGTGATTAACCATTTTACTTTATTTTTTAATTAAATATTAAAAAAATTTTTATTTAGAGAGAGAGAGAGAGCACAAACAAGGGGCAGGGCAGAGGCAGAGGGAGAAGCAGCTCCTTGCTGAGTGCGGAGCCTGACTCAACTAGGGGCTCAATCCCAGGACCCTGAGATCATGACCTGAGCCAAAATCAAGAGAGTCACACTTAACCGACTGAAGCACCCAAGTGCCCTCACAATTAACCATTTTAAAGTGTACAATTAATTCAGTGGCATTTAGTGCATTTACAGTTTGTGTAAATATTACCTCTATCTAGTTCCAGAACTCTTTATCGTTTTCTTTTCTCTTTTCTTTTTTTTTTTTTTTTAATTTTTATTTATTTATGATAATCACAGAGAGAGAAAGAGAGAGAGGCAGAGACATAGGCAGAGGGAGAAGCAGGCTCCATGCACCGGAAGCCTGATGTGGGATTCTATCCCGGGTCTCCAGGATCATGCCCTGGGCCAAAGGCAGGCGCCAAACCGCTGCACCACCCAGGGATCCCCTTTTCTCTTTTCTTTCTCCTTCTCTTTTTCTTTCTTTCTTTCTTTCTGTCTCTCTGTGTTTCTTTCTTGTAGGCTTCATGCCCAGTGTGGAGGCTTGAACTCACGACCCTGAGATTAAGACCTGAGATCAAGAGTTGGATGCCCAATTGACTGATTCACCCAGGTCCCCTAGAACAATTTTCATCAACTGCAGAGGAGTCCCCATACCCATTCAGCAGTCTTTCCCCCTTATCACCTCCCCCAGCCTCTGGCAAGCACTACTCTACTTTCTGTCTCTATGGATTTGCCTGTTCTGGATCGATCGATCTTTCTTTCTTTCTTTCTTTCTTTCTTTCTTTCTTTCTTTCTTTCTTTCTTCATTCATTCATTCATTCATTCTTTTTTTCTTTTAAATATTTATTTATTCACAAGAGACACAGAGAGAGAGAGAGGCAGAGACATAGGCAGAAGGAAAAGTGGGCTCCCCATAAGGAGTCCGTTGTGGAACTCGATCCTGGACCCTTGGATCACGCCCTGAGCCAAAGGCAGACACTCAACTGCTGAGCCATCCAGGCACTCCTGGATGTTTCATATAAGTGGAATCTTAGGGTATGTGGCCTTTAGTAATTGGCTTCTTTCATTCAGCATGCTGATTTTGAGGTTCATCCACATTGTAGCATGAATCAATACTTCGTTCCTTTTTGTGGCTGAATAATATTACATTGTATGGATATATGCAACATTTTGTTTATTCATTTGTCCATAGGTAGACATTTGGGTGATTTCTGCATTTGGCTATGCTGCTCTGACCATTTGTGTTCGTGTTCAAGTTTTTTTTTTTTTTAATTTTTATTTATTTATGATAGTCACAGAGAGAGAGAGAAAGAGGCAGAGACACAGGCAGAGGGAGAAGCAGGCTCCATGCACCGGGAGCCTGATGTGGGACTCGATCCCGGGTCTCCAGGATCGCGCCCTGGGCCAAAGGCAGGCGCCAAACCGCTGCGCCACCCAGGGATCCCCCATGTTCAAGTTTTTATTTGCATACCTGTTTTCAGTTCTTTTTGGTTTACATCTCTTCACTGCTTTTAAAGTTTATTTTTCTATATTGTTGTAAATGCCCAATAAAAGGACTAATCATATTCATATTACCTTTTTGAGGGGGAAGAGGCAGAGGGAGGGGGAGAGAGAATCTTTTTTTTTTTTTTTAGAGAGACTGAGAGTGTGTGGTGGGTAGCGGAGCCGGGGGTGTGTGTGGTCAGAGGGAGAGAGAGAATCTTAAGCAGGCTCCACACCCAGGGCAGAAACCCATCTGGGCTTGATCTTACGACCTCTGAGATCATGACCTGAGTGGAAATCAAGAGTCAAACTCTTAACTCACTGAACCACCCAGGCACCCCATGTTACTTTTAATATTTAACTGTGTTTTTGGTTAAGTGTCTGCCTTTAGCTCAGGTCATGATCTCAGGGTCCTGGGATCAAGCCTCAAGTTGGGCTTCTCTGCTCAGTGGGGGTGTCTGTTTCTCCCTCTCGCTCTGCCCTTCCCCCCTATTCTTGTGTTCTCTTGCTTACTCTCTCAAATAAATAAATCTTCAAAAAATATGTTTTTACTGATTATCAATGTCCTACATATTCATTGTGGAAAATTTGAAAACTACAAGGGTGCCTGGCTGGTTCAGTGGGTAGAGCTTGTGACCCTTGATCTCAGGGTTGTGAGTTTGAGCCCTACCTTGGGTGGGGAGCCTACTTAAAAAAAAAGCTGCGGAAATGCACAAAGAAGGAAATGATGAAAACTCACAGAAATAATCAGAGAGGGGCAGCTCCAGTGGCTCAGCGGCTCAGCAGCTTAGCACCACCTTCAGCCCAGGGTGTGATCCTGGAGACCCGGGATCGAGTCCCACGTCAGGCTCCCTGCATGGAGCCTGCTTCTCCCTCTGCTTGTGTCTCTGCCTCTGTGTGTGTGTGAGTGTGTGTGCCTCTTGTGAATAAATAAATAAAATCTTAAAAAAAATAATCAGAACCACAATATTTTAGTGCATTTCTGTAAAATCTTCTCAGTGCATTTATACTTACATAATGGAATAATTTCCACCATTACCATGTTTACCCTGTGCTAGACATTGCTCTAAGTGCCTTACTTACATTATTTTCCCTATAGGGGCTTGAACTCACAACTTCAAGATCAAGAGTCAGATAGATGCTCTATCTATTGAGCCAGCCAGGTGCCCCTATACCATCTGTTCTTTAATCTTCTTTTCCTGCCTTCTTTTGGATTCATGGAGTATTTTTTTTTTAGGATTCCATCGACTCTGTACTATTGGCTTATTTAGCCATACTTCTTTGGTTTATCTTTTTAAGTGGTTGCTATATGGTTTACACGTATCACTCATCACAGTCTGCTGTCAGGTCATGTTATACCATTTCACACATAACGTAAGACTGGCAACAATATATTTCCATTTTCTCTTCCTGTCTTTTGTGTTACTGTAGTCCTAAATTTTATTTCTACACATATTATAAAACTCATGCTATGTTGATAGGCAAATTTACTCTTTCTAGTACACTCTCTTCCTTGGTAAAAAGGGCCTTTTATTTTTTTATTATTATTATTTTTAAAGATTTTATTTATTCATGAGAGACACAGAGAGAGAGAGCAGAGACACAGGCAGAGGGAGAAGCAGTCTCCCTGCAGGGAGCCCGATGTGGGACTCAATCCCAGGTCTCCAGGATCATGCCCTGGGCCAAAGGCAGGCGCCCAACCCCTGAGCCACCCAGGTGTCCCAAAAAGGGCCTTTTAAAATCAAAAGAAATTAACAAGAATGTTTGCAAAACAGTGTTTCCCCACTTCCTTTCCCTTTTCAAAAAACTTTGTCGTTCTCTAGCTAGCTTTCCCTGCCCATGGAACTTCCCTCAGCATCAGTATCTCTTGTGTGTGCTTTTGTGGTTCGGCTCCTCTGTGGCTCTGCCATGATAATCGATGCTCTCTGCCACTCCAGGCTGCAGAGCCCATGGCTGGTGTTGCTAACACGTTCCAGTGGCACACAGTTCAGAAAATCCTCACACTCCAGCTTCCATCTCCTGCCTCTCCTGCCTCTCCTGCTTCCCCTACCCCCACAGGGAGAGGTGTGATAAGATGAGATCTGCTGGGCTCTAGGGCTGCCATTCTCCCTGTTCTTTCTTGCCCTGTCGCTTGCTACTGCCCGCCCATCATCCTCTTCCTCCAACACCAAGTGAAAGTGCTTCCCAGTCCCAGGTCTCGACTCTGCCTGGGTTATGCAGACGCCCTCCAGGTGCTGGCCTCCTGGGAGCCGGCCCGCCTCGCCCACCTCACTGACTCGCCCTCACCCATCCACAGAGGAAGCTAGACAAGGCCACACAGGGAGTTTAAACCTTAAGTACCCACAAAGGGTTGCTGTGCTCTGGCCACAAAGTCTTGTGGAGTGTTCCTTTTCTAATTTTTTTTTTGAAGGGTGGAAGTGGTGCTATTCGGCAAGGTGGTGGTGACTAGATCACTGTAGAGGGAAATGTCCTGGGTTAGAGGACTAGAGAGGCCTGGGCCCTGTGTGCATGTGTTGCTCACCCTTCCCGTGCTTTGCATGTAGTGCGTGCTCATGGAGGGCCTGGAAGCAGCACAGACTGAGGTGGTGAGGTAGATCTCTGCTGCAAATGGGCTTGGCAAGGTCATTCCTTCATTTAGCACTTGTCCCTGGAGCTCCAAGTGTTCTAGGCTCTGCTTAATGTGGGGAGGTGAAGATGGATAAAGACACACTTCCTGTCCTCACCAAGCTCTCACAGGCTGGTGGGACACAGACACTTAGGCAGACTGGTTCTTACCAGTTGGATACATGCTCTTGTAGTGGAAGTGCATGCTGCTTTGGAACTCAAAGGAGGGGGGCCTTGAACCCTGTGCAGGGAATCTGATCAGGGAGGGCTTCCTGGAAGAAATGGTATCCTAAGCTGACTCTTCATTGTGTGTTTATTTTAATTGGAATGTTGACATTTGGGATCCCTGGTGGCTCAGTGGTTTGGTGCCTGGCTTCGGCCCAGGGCCTGATCCTGCAGTCCCGGGATCGAGTCCCACATCGGGCAACCTGCGTGGAGCCTGCTTCTCCCTCTGCCTGTGTCTCTGCCTCTCTCTCTCTCTCTCTGTCTCTCATAAATAAATAAATATCTTCAAAAAAAAAAAAAAAAAAAAGGAATGTTGACATTTATATGAGCCCCAAACCTTCATCCTTTAATACTATTCCGTAAAAAGATTTGGGAATTTCTTACAGAAGAGGCCCCCATCATAAAAACTACACATACCTTTTTTTTTTTTTTTTTTTTCTTTTTAAGGTAGGCAAAGCAAAGTCTTTATCTTCATGCTGTAGAAGAGGAAACTGAATTGTGATGAGTATCAGGGATATGAAAGGATTTATCCTAGTAAAGAAAATAGAGGGTCGTCTAGGCACAGAAACAACACATGTGGAGGGCAGGAGGGAGGAGGCTTTTATGCGCGTGCGCTAAATTTGTTGGCTGTGATTTCACATCCTGTGCCCTTTTAGTTGATCTTACAAACTAATAAGACAGCCTGAGCTGCAAGGCCCAGGACAGTCACCAGCCTTTGCTTCCTCAGTGGAATGATCTTTTGGGGTGGCCTTGGTATGACAGCTGATATAGGGCCATCTCTGGGGCTTCTTTTATCCTCTGGTCAGATGTTGAGCTCTGTGTGTGTGTGTGTAAACTGCCTAGGCTTAGCTGGGGTGGGGTTCTGGGCCAGTTCGGAAGGGCATTTCTCTGAGAGTTTGGGGCCTGAGATTTCATCCTGGGCTCACTGGCCCCAGTGGTGAGTCCATGTGGCAGGAAGGACCTGGTTCCTGTGATAACACGCTTGGCCTGGTCCCTCTTCCGGACGGGGGCTGTTGGGGGATGGAGATACCTTTGTATTTGGATTTCAGGACAGGCTTCACCAAAAGACTTGGCCAAGAAAGGGAGCCCCTAGTATTACCAGACACTCTGAGGACCCCCAGAACAGACTGCCTGTAGTTTACAGCTCCTGCCAGGCCCTGCTGGGAGAACTATTGGTTTTCAAAGGAAGAGCAAACTAAATGGCATTACTGATCATTTCCCAAATAGCTACCTTCTGGGCCCCTAAGAGATTCATAGGTGATGTGGCCAAGGGAAAAGAAAGTCCCTCAGGCCTGGCTCCATGGCCCCGTGTCCTGCTTGTCCTCAATTGCTGACCCTTCCATGCTCCTTCTTGCCCTCACGCTGCTCCTTCTCCCATCCTACAATCTCATCTGTTGGATGTTCCGTACTCCCACAGGAAACAAATGTGGGATGCCTCTGTTCCTCCCTATTTCTCCATAGCCACTCAATTACTAGGTCTCGTTGCTTTTACCTAGTTATATCTAGAGCATTCCGCCAGTTGAGCCCCCCCTTCTCGTGCACACACTGCCTGAGTGATCTAAAACACAAGCCTGGTCCTGCCTTCCCTATCCCCTGCCAACAGTCTTGGATGGCTTGCGCTTCTAAGTCCAGACTCCTTAACAGGCCCTGGGTCCTTGACTCCTCTTCCACCAAGCTGAGACTTGTACTCGGAGCTCCACCTCTGTCTAGCAGGCTCTTTCTTACTTCTACCTTTACTCCTCTGTCTGCCTGGAAAGCCCCTCCTTCCTTCTCCCGCCAGCCCAGATTGTGATGGTCTCCCACTAGTGAGCTCTCCCTGGGGATAGATACTGTACCTTTGTCTCCCCCTTGCCCAGCACGGCACCTGTGCATAGTACCTGTTCATGGATGTGACTTGGGCCACCACTGGTAAAGATGAGGTGGCCCCCAGGGAGAGGAGTGGAAGCACTGGCAGGGGCAGGTGGGACAAGTAAGCAGAATTCATCCATTTTCAGGGCTAGCCTTGGATACCCAAATAGGGCTTTCCACGTTTCGTGCCTTCTGACTGGCAGCAGCTTCGCTGGAGAGGAGATTGTGTGCTGCCTGGGTCACTGACCAGTGAGGGTCATTTCGGAAGAAATTCTGGTCACCTGGGATTGAGCTGGAGCTGCAGCTGCTTCAGCCCCAGGCAGTCAGACTTGTCTTCAAAGGACCTGACAGTGAGTTACAGGTGCAGAGTGGCCACTGTCAGCCCTCGGTTCCCACCATGGTTTCACCTTGTGGATTCCCAGCCCCTTTGGACCATGAATATTATGAACCATCTCCCTTGAGTAATGCTGTGGGGGGATGCGCGCAAGATGTTCTGTGTATAATTTTAGGTGGCGTGTGCATCCCCTGGAGGGTTATCTGTGGGTGTCAGGTTCATACCTCTGGAGTAAGGTTAAGTTCCTTTGCTGTGGGGGCTCTCTGGCTCTCTCCACCTGGAAGGGGGAACCCCATAGGTGGGGAGGTGAACTAAGTCAGCAGGACAAGGGGGAATGCGGGCCAGGTGCAGGCTGCAGGCAAGTACTTGTCATGCCTGATGCTTGGGGGCCCTCAGAGTAAGTCCAGGGCAGGCTCGTGTCAGTGCTGCTGCAAAGGCTGAGCTCTGGCCGAGTTAGAAGTTAGAGCCCTTAGATGGGCATGTGCAGCAGGGACTACCTCGGCCCATCCTGGGCTTACTCCTCAGAACTTGGAGTGTTGGGAGCAGATGGTACTGTGGGGCTGGAAGGTTGGATTTTGGACCAGATTCCCGGGAGGACCAGCAGTGAGTACCCTTCCTCCTGTTGGCTTTGTACACTGAGCTCCCCATGCCTGAGCATGGGGCACTCCAGATGCTTCCAGTTGGCATGCCTTTGAGCTTGGGGATGTCTTTGAAGCCAGGGAGAGAGATCACAGTTTTGGTTGGGTTCTGCAGAAGCCTGTCAGCTTTTCAGCCAAGATCTCCTTGTTGGGAAAGACCAGAGATGGGTTCTGGTGTATTAACTGGACCTAGAGGGGGCTGTGTGGTGGGGTTGGGCTGCCCGCCTGACCTTTCAGAGCACCTTCTCTACAATTGCTCATGGCTTGTAGTGCTGGCTGCTGTCTCGCACCTGCTCAGGTGGGGCAGTCAGGGATGTTAGCTGTATGGGTGGGATAGCCACTCAGCCCCCATCTGTCATCTGCTGTCACCTGGTGAAGTTGGCATGAAGGATATGTACGGACTGTGTGCTTGTGACTCGCCAGATAGACTTTCTATTCATTATCTGAGTTGTTCCTCCAAATGGCTTGAGGGAGGCTTGGGGATTCCACAGTCCACATGACAGAGGGGCTATTGTTACGCCTCTTCTGAGCTGAGGGAACCGGGCTCAGAGAGGTGCAGTGCTAGCAAGGGGCAGAGCTTGGACTTGAACCAAAGTTGTTGAGCTGCAAACCCACACTGCATTGTGTGGCAAACTCACATAGCTGCTGAGACCAGGTAGGTGCTATGCACAGATGAAGTGGGCCAAAGGAGAAAGCTAGATTTCATTGCTGCAGCTGGTGGTTGCTCTGCAGGGAAGTAGACTGTTATTGCTAGCTTTCGGGCTGCTCCCAGAAAGCTAGTAATCCTGGCTTTCAAGTGACATCTCTCCTTTTCTTTTTCTTTTTCTTTTTCTTTTTCTTTTTCTTTTTCCTTTTCTTTCCTTTTCTTTTCTTTTCTTTTCTTTTTTCTTTTCTTTTCTTTTCTTTTCTTTCTTTTCTTTTCTTTCTTTCTTTCTTTCTTTCTTTCTTTCTTTCTTTCTTTCTTTCCTTTTTTTTTTTTTTAAGATTTTATTTATCCTTTCATGAGAGACACAGAGACAGAGGTGGAGACATAGGCAGAGGGAAAAGCAGGCTCCCTATGGGGAGCCTGATGAAGGACTCAATCTCAGGACCCTGGGATCATGGTCTGAGCTGAAGGCAGATGCCCAACCACTGAGCCACCGAGGTGCCCAATCTCTCCATTTCTTAGGACCACCTCAGATTTCTTAGAAAGCATAATGACGTTCACCGGGGAGTGGGGCACAGGCTTTCAGGCTCGGGCAGATGGCCTTTTGCTATATTCTCTGTTGCCTCCCTCAGCCCCCCTCCCCCTCATCCCGGAAGAAGAATCAGAATTTATTGTTGAAAGGGATCTTGGAAGATTTATCTGGGCCAACCCTTAGCCATTTATGATGCCTGTTTCACCAGAAAGATAAGGAGGTGTGGAAAGGTGAGGAACAGGGAAATCTACACTCGGGAGCCCTTGCTCATGGGCCAGAGCAGTTTGGACTTGACCTTCTGATTCCTGGGGAGCCTGTTTCTCACTTCTAGAGGCCACTGGCACTTCTGGTTGTCTGCTACTCCATGCTGAGCTGCCCACGGCTCTAAGGGTGGCACAGCCCCAGATCCCTCAGAGGATCTGGACACCAGGGGAGAGTGCTGTGGCTACTCTTTGTGCCTGGGTTCTCAGATTTTTCCCTGTCACGTGGAAACTGGAGCTATTGTTCCTAGTCTGTGAGATTTGACTCCTCTCTCCTACCTCAGCTTGGTTTGGACTAAGGATGTGGAATGGGGCCAGGCACCCTGTTTGCTTGCATACAGCCCCCACCTCGACCAAGGGTCAGTGACCATGGAGGAAGACAATGCAGTTTGGGGCACAACAGAGTGGGGTCTGGGGCAGGTGGAGACTGAGGTTTCCACTTTTGGAAGAGAAACTGATGTGAAAGAGGGCAGTTAGTGGGTGGTATCTGATCAGCTGGCTGACTTGCGTCATGACCACTTCCTCTCTGGATGTAGAGGTAGACAGGAGGAGAAGCAGCAGCTTCAGTGGCAGGCTTGTTCAAATCAGAGGTTGTCAGGTTAACCATGTGGCTCCCTGGTTTTCCAGACAGTTGTTCAGGTGCAGAAGCATAGGATTTCTTGCCCAGTCCATCCTTGGGAATTTGAGACCAGGAGCATCCAGGGCAGCAGTACCCCCTGGTGCACTGCACACTGCCAGGCACGGAGCAGGCGCTGTGAGTGAAGAATGATGGGGTTCAATGCTCCTGAGTCATGCTGGCCTGTCCCCCCCGCCACCCCAGGTGGGCCTCTCCCGTGGCCCCTCAGAGTGAGAAGGCAATCCTTGTCAATATTGTAGAGTCTAGTGTCCAGTGGTGTCAGTGATAGAAATGGTCTTTTCAAGCATCACCCCCCAAATCTTCCCCTCAGAACGTTGTTTCTTTTAGAAGACATTCCCTGTGGTTCAGATCCAACTCCAAGCAAACCTTTGGAACATTCTGTGTATGTACACTGTAGACTTCCTGTGTGATGCTTTTTGGGCACTATGGCTGGGCACTGCTGTTGCCATCTGTCCTGGCTCTGCTGGGTTGGATTCCCAGGGCCTCAGCATGTCTCTTGCAATAAAATCCAAATCAGCACTGAGGAGGATACTTTCCCCTCCCCTGCCTCCATCTCCTGTAACCAGCTGGGCCCAGCAGATGGGGGTGTAGGGAGGCTAGCCATGATAGGTCAAGTTGGAGCATTGGACCCCTCTGTGCTGCATGAGCCCTGGACCACAGATGCTTGGTATCTGCTTGGTCACTGCCTCAGCTCTGGGGTTGGTGGGCTTCTTGCAGGCCGACTGCAGGGTCTTACTTTGGTTCAGTTCTCCCACCCTGTCCTACTCTTCTGCACCTTCGTAGCCCTATGTGTGAGCCCTGCCAGCAGGGCCGACAGTCCAGAGGTCTCCTTGGATGTTCTTTGTTTCTGGGAAGTCTGTCTTTCCCACCTTCTTTTCTTTTGTGGTTTACCAGTGTGACTCTGGTTACCCCAAGCCCAGAGGACTGTGGCCCGCATCTGCTCCCTTCCTGTCCAGGTTGAGGCTGATTTCCCAATGCGGAGAGTTGGCAAGGATCTGGGCTGTCAGAGAAGTTCGTCTTGCCCTCCTCAGGACAATGGCTGGAGGCATCCTTCCTTCAAAGATTAGTGACACCATCCCACCCAGGCCCACCACCTGCGAGTGTGGGGAGCACTAGAGGGATGAAAATAAGACTTACGGCTCCTGTGGGTGTGATGGGCCCTCCCTAGACCTTCCATCCTCTTACTTAGGAGGTGCCAGCTGTCAGTTGTGGCACTGGCTGCCAAATGGTTTTTGGAGAGCTTTGTCTTGCCCAGAATGAAGCAGGAGGCTTCCAAAATATGTGAGACCAAAGAAGGCTACAGCTAGATGAAATGATGCCTCTAGGGAAGTGAAAGTGTCATTGGGGGTCAACTTGGGAATCCAGGGCAGCTGGCCCTGTCTCTCTCTCTCTCCCACCTGCCCCTTCTTTTCAGAGCTCTTGACTGTCTCACAGTGGTTCCAACTTTTGTTCCACCAGGATGTATCCTACAGGTGACACTTCAGGCACATAAAGATCACATGCTGCCCATCCTTTTTCCCGAGGGCATGCCTGGGGCTCTGTGCCCTTCCCAGCTCTTTCTCTTAAGAAAGCAGTTTAAACCACATGTGGGTGGGACTGACAGTCACGGAGCAGTCTTAAACCCACTCCAGCTTCTTTTCTTTTTTTAAAGATTTTATTTATTTATTCATGAGAGACACAGAGAGAGAGAGAGAGAGGGGCAGAGACACAGGCAGAGGGAGAAGCAGGCTCCATGCAGGGAGCCCGATGTGGGACTCAATCCTGGGACTTCCAGGATCACGCCCTGGGCCGAAGGCAGGCGCCAAACCACTGAGCCACCCAGGGATCCCACTTCAGCTTATTTTCTAAAACTAAAAGTAAATCAGTTGCAAGTGTCAGTAGTTTATGAAGGTTAGCCGAGGAGGGCTAGTTGTCCCCCTCCCACCTAAGAGCTAGTGTGAGAACCAGTGTGAGGACGCCTCTCGCCTCTTGACTGGAGCTTGTGTTTCCCTGGTGTGCTAGTGCACTCCACACCCTCTTGCCCCTGGTGGGAGGTGGGAACAGCATTTACAGAGAAAGGAAGCCAGAGCCTGCCACGTTTTTGCTGGGAAGAGTAAGTGCCTGGGTGAGACGTGTGGGTATCTATTAAAGGAAGACCTACAGGCACCTGGATGGCTCAGTCGGTTAGGTGTCCAATTCTTGGTTTCAGCTCAGGTTGTGATCTAAGGGTTATGGGATTGGACCCCAAGTGGGGCTCCGCACTTAGTGCAGAGTGCTTGAGATTTACTCCCTCTCCCTTCACCCCTCCCCCCACTTGCTTTCTCTCTCTCTCTCAACTAAAGAAATAAAATCTTAAAAAAAAAAAAAAAGAAAGAAAAAAAATCTTGAAGGATCTAGGTTGACTGGGTTGCAGAGTCTAGGCCAGCTGTCTGCCTGTCCCTCAGTTGGCTGTTTAGTGAGTTCAGTGAAGTCCCGAGCATCTGTCTCCTGATGATTCTCATGCTGCCTTTGCCAGTTTCTGGTGGAGGCTGTGGAGCCACTGGTCTGTCTGTCCCCTCAAAATAGTGGCCCAGGCTCCTCCTTGTCATGCAGTAAGAAGGCTGCTTGGCAGCAGGTCAGAGGTCAGTGCTTGGGGCAGCCCCATCCTGCATCATGCCGCTGGGATCTGGCAGCTGTCCATGCGGCACAAGAGGGAAAAACGCTTTAGCCTAGACCGTGGCACTCCGGCCTTCTCGGAGTTCTTGGGCTCCGGGGGCCATTACTAGGGGCCCAGCAGGGGCTCAGGACCCTGCTGGAGACTGAGGAGGCGGGGAAGGAGGGGAGAGAGAACAGGAGAGACCAAGAACAAGGGGCCTGGAGGAGGCAGTGGTGGAGCAGCCCCACGGCCAACCTTTCTGGGTTGCAAGAGGTGCTCCGGAGACTGCTTTAGAAGCAGGACGTTGGGGACAGGTGGAACAAGAGATGGTTACAGGAGGTGATTGGTCCTCTCCCTGTGGACCTGTGGAAAGGATAGGATAAGCTCTTGGAGTCAGGCAGAGCTGCCCTTACAGGGACTCCTCTTGCCTATAGAGTACCTCAGTGGACATCTTTGAGCCTCTTTGTCCTTACCTGTAAGATGAGGTTGTGAGGCCAGGCTCCTAGTAGATGCTCAGTAAGGATTACTCCTCTCCCCCCCACCCTGTCTGAGCTTCTTCCTGGCCCTGTGGTCTTCCTTGTCTTTGGGTTCCTTTGTGGCACTCTGCTGGGTTTGGAGCCTCAGTGGCAGGAGCTGAGGCTGCCCTGTCCTGGGCTTGCTCCTCTGGGAGTTCAGAGGCTGACAGCTTCTGTGAAGCTTGGGCAGCTCCTTCTATTGTCACTCTTCCAGGTTCAGAGCCACAGGGCTCTCAGCAGGCAGTAGTGCTGGTGTTGGGCGGGTGTGTGTGTGTGTGTGTGGGGGGGGTGCTGTGCTGGAGCCCTGCAGCTTCTCTCTTGCCTCTGTCCTTGCTAGGGAGTGAGTCTGAGGCTTCTGGGCTCAGATGATGTACTCTGAGGAGGACTTGGAAGGAACCCCAGGCACGGAGGGGTGAGGTCAGTGGTTTACTCAGCAAGGAGGCCAGAGTTAGGGACGGGCCTGTCATAGCTCCCAAGATTCCTGGCTGCTGTCCCTGGCTCCACCTCCACCCCTCCCACCCTTAAGGGAGATGAAAACCAGTGATGTGGGTTTATCTACTGAGTGTCCCCTCTGTGTCACAGTGGGAGGGCAGAGGAGGTTCTCCCCAGCCACCACCGTGGCTTTTGCATACTTTGTCATTGCTTCCTTACCATGTGTTCTATGGGTTGTCTGAGTAAGTGCAGCCTGGAATGATCTAGTTAAATTGCCACCCAGGCTGGTGAGTGGTGGACTCGGACCCATCTGCCTTGCTCCTCTGGGGTGGCGGGGGAGTGGGGGAGCATTCTTTCCCTCCTGCCACACTACCCTGGGGGTTGGGATGCTGAGAGCATACAAAGAGCTATGTGACTGTCCCCACACTCCCAATGCCCCTAGAGCAGCCAAATTTGTGGTATGGACAGGGGTGGCTTTATGTGTGGACAGTGGTAGCTTTGTGGTCCTGCTTAAAATTGTTTGCCAAAGTCCCCAAGTGCACGTGCAAAGAGTCTCTTTGAAGCCTCACTTTTTGTCCTACAATTCATTCGCATTTTGTGTTTGGCTCCATAAGGTAGCCTTGCTTGTATTAAAGCAATGATTTAAATTTCTTTCTCCTGGGCAAATGTGATCCTCAGAATGTATTTATCCTGTGCCCCGGGCCTCCATGTGTCCCCTGGGGTTATTTATAGCCCAACAGAAGATTGAGGGGGCATGTTTAGCATTGTGAATATTGGCACACAGCTGGGGAAAGGTAAGAGGGGGTCCACTTTGTCTAGAGGGGCAGGTTGCAGTGAGTGTGCTCCAGGAGGAGATAAAAGCTAGTTTGAGGCCATATTCTAAGTTCAAGACTAGGAAGTGCTAACCCCAAGGTTTCTGATCTTATCCTGCCGGTAGAGAGGGCCATCTGTGGCTGAACATTGTGACTCCTCCTTGCTTGGCACACATCCACTCACTGTAGGAGAGGCTTATGAGGGTATCTGTGCTATGGATCTAGTGAGAGGGAAGGGAGTTCTTGCCCTGGGAACATGGGGTGTGTGGTCTCTTGGGCAAGATAACATACACCAAAAAGGGAGTTCCAAGAAGTTCACACTGCTAGTGTCTGCTGAAAGGATCAGAGTTGGGGAATCGGGGCAGGGGGCTGCAGGCAAAGCTGAGAAGGGGCTGATGTGGCTTTGGGTGCTGGTCTAAGCTGTCGATGAAAAGAAAGGAAGCCAGTAATGGGAGAAGCACCTGGGAAGGAAGAATTAACGTGACAGGAAGTGTGGGAGCTGGGGAGGGCCGAAGCTCTTAGGGTTGCTGTCAGAAAACTCGAAAGGCAGGAGGGAGAGAGCTGAATTAGGGAAATGACCCAATTGCCCAAGATCAGGAAGCACTGGCCCCTTCTCCAGCCATCTCGAGCTGTGTTTGTTGAGCAGAACTTGATGGGCAAAGAGTTGGGTAACTACTGCTGTCAAATCCACAAACTTGGGAAGAGCGTAGCTCAGACCTGCAATAGGCAAACTTTTGAACTTTCAGTTCGGGTCTCTGTAGGGCAGATGACTCACTTCTGAGCTCCTCCTAACCTCTGGTAGTGATTAGCCAGGCTAAGAGGCCCAAGGAGCCACCCTGTCCTGCAACAGAAATGGACCGACTAGACTGCAAGAGTCTGATTGCAGGAGTGGATTGGAGTGAGTGTGAAATAGCCGAGATTTCTAGCACCTGAGCCTCCTGGGTTTGTGGTTCTTTTTGTATGTAAATCTATGTTGAAGGAACTGTGGGATGGGCCTGGGGTTGGGCCCTAGCTTGACCTTGAACAGCAGTCTCTGGATGCCCCCAAGAGGTAAATGAAATCTGACCAATGGGATGCGTCCACAAGCAGTTCTGGGACCTCAGGGAGGGCAGGGCCTACTGATCCCAGACGGGAGAGGAGTTCCTTACAATAGAAGAGACTTGCTGTCTGGCCAGCCTGGACCTGCCTCCCTCCCACAGGGAGGTGTGCAGGTAAACTTGGACAGGAGGAGCAGCCTCCTCCCACTTGCTGCTGCCTGGGGAAGCCTCAGTAGCAGCCAGGGGCCTGATCAGTCGGGGCTTCTGCCTACAGCTCAGGGTGACCTCTGGAATTGCCTTTCTGCCTCTATTCTCTCGAGTTCTGGGGTTACCTGAGCTCTGTGACCTTGGGCACAAGCCAGGCACCCAGTAAAGGTGACCCAGCTGGCATATTCATGTTGTGTCAGCGCCTGCAAGGAAGGGCTCCTTGGCAGACAGGAAACCACCCTCTTATGGCATGTGGAAAGCCCAGGGAAGAAATGCCTTAGCCAGAGGGCCACCTCCCAGCTTTCTTGGCAGCAGATTGGAGGACTCCGGCCTGCCCCCCTGGTTTCCCGTGTGTCACCCCCAGCCCACACTTCCTCTAGGGCTGAGACAGTGAAATGGCAGTTCCTGTTAAGTGAGGCATGAGTCAGCGAAGGAGAATGGTGGCTAAGTCTTCATAACCTCCAGGCATGGCTATGAAATATTTAAATGACACTACAGTATTGATTGTTTTCTCATCCATCCCCTTAGGGAGAGCAGTTCCTGTCTGGGATTCAGATAACTGCAATGTCTTGGATTTAGACAACTCCAAAGAGCTCAGACATGCCCTATAAATCTTACCTGAAATTGTATTCTCTCCTCCCTAGAGCTTGCTCCCAGGAATGGGGACAGATTGGGTTCTGCCCATTTTATAGACAGAAGAGAGGATGACCCATGCAGGTGGTTCGACCTGCTGCCAGGCACCCAGCAGGCTGGCCCTGGAATCCTTGCATCCCGGCTCCTACTCTGCACTGGCTTTGCTCTGCTCACAGCTCCCTCCCCGTCTTCCTCAGCCTCACAGCCCCTGCCATCCCAGCTTCTGGGGAGAGGCATCAAGCAAGATAGACAAGGCGCCTGCTCTCTAGTGCTTAATTATTGGAGTGGACAAAGACCCAAATTGGCAGGGAAGGCCCCTCCAGGATATTGACCTCCTAGACAGTGTCCAGGCCCTGGGTGCCTGGGCCCAGTAGGGGCAGAGTTGATCTGGCCTAATTGTGGATTGGCCCTTATGGTCACAGATCTGCCTTTTCCTCCGAGGACAGTTATCAGGATAAATATACCCAGCTCCCCATTCCTGGGGAGTTACTCACAGAGTAAAAGTACCCAGCTGTGGATTAGATTACCTCTACTCTAACTGCTCATGTGCTCAGGGCTGGGGGAAGGGGGAACCCTCCTTCTTGTCCTGCTTCCTTCCTAATCTGGAAGAGTCTCTCGGCAAAGGGGCTGAGATGAGACCATCCCTGAATAGCTTGTCCCGCTGTTTACATAGCTCCTACCTTAGGAAGGGCTGAACCCCAGCCCACTCACTGCTTGTACCCCTGAGCTTGGGCAGCTTCTCCTCTGACACTTGAGGCCACTGGACTGAGCAGCTGGTCAGCAAGGAGCTGAAACTTCCCTTGCCCAGAGTTCTGAACCCAGCAGTGTAGACAGGCCCAAGACTGGGCCTCTCTAGGACTTGTGAGAAAGAGAATTGCTGAGCCGGTGTTCGATATCATATTAAATGGCAGGGGTGGACAGCTGGCCCTGGACTGTTGGGAGGTCTCTTGTGCAATGGCAGCCCCTTGCCTCCTGTGCTGGAGCTCTCAGGGTGGTGCTTGCTGCTCCTTCCTTCTGCTCGTTAGCTCCTAAGGAGCTGCCATGCCAACCCCTGCCCTGGGGTGACAAAAGTTGAGTTAAAGCCTGTGGAAAGGAGGTGGGTGACTGGACTCTCCTAGGCCAGGCCTTAAGAATACAAGGCATTTTGAGGTGGGGTCTTCCTGAAGGCTAAAGGACCCCACCTCTTCTTGTTCAGCCTAGGGCTGCCAGTGGAAGAGTGGTGAGGGGCCCAGCACTTGGGCTAGTGTGGCAGGGGATCCTGTGGCCTCTGGAAAGGGATGACAACTCCCCCACCCTCTACCCCATGTACCTGCCCCAACTGTGAAGACCTTGTGGAGACACTTCTCCAGGGTGGCTTTCTTTTCCCCAGAACTATACCTCTAACCACTCATCCAGGATTGCAGCATCCTTAGCCTCAGGCCTGGGATAAGAAGGAGAGGTACACGGGATCCCTGGGTGGCGCAGCGGTTTGGCGTCTGCCTTTGGCCCAGGGCGCGATCCTGGAGACCCGGGATCGAATCCCACATCGGGCTCCCTGCATGGAGCCCGCTTCTCTCTCTGCCTGTGTCTCTGCCTCTCTCTCTCTCTCTGTGACTATCATGAATAAATAAATAAAATCTTTAAAAAAAAAAAAAAAAGAAGGAGAGGTACATTCTCTTGCCCCTCCAGGGCTAATCATCTCTCTGAGAACCAGATCTCCTCAGGTTAGCAATTTACTGAGTGTGCTCTATTCCAGGGACAGTGCTAAGCAAGCACTGTGTATCCATTTTCTCATGTTGATCCTTGCTCCTGTGAGTCAAATGGTGGAATTCCTATCAGACAGACAAGGAAACTGAGACACAAGAACCATTAAGCAGCCCAGCGAAGCAGTTTGGTCACTGAGCAGAGTTTGTGTGACTGAGAATCCCCCTGTGCAAGTTTAACATCTAGTGTCTTTTTTTTTTTTTTTAAAGAATTTATTCATTTATTCATGAGAGATACAGAAAGAGAGAGGCAGAGACATAGGCAGAGAGAGAAGCAGGCTCCATGCAGGGAGCCCGATGTGGGACTCAATCCTGGAACTCCAGGATCATTCCCCAAGCCAAAGGCAGAGCGTTTAGCCACTGAGCCACCCAGGTGTCCCACATCTAGTGTCTAAATCCTGGGAGGAGAGGATGGAGTAGCCTGGGTCCTCCCTCACCCACACTAATGCCCCCCCCCCCCCCCATACTTGAGGGATCCTGTTGGATAGACTTTTATCTCTTGGCTTCTGTCCAGCTCTGGTCTTGACAGTCTTTATCACACACTCAGAAGTGGCCAGGGCTTGGGTAGGAGGAAGCCAGGCTTGTGAGTCTAACTTGTTTTTAATACTTCATTAGGGGTGGAGGTGGAAGGGGTCCATTGTGTCTCTTTAACTTATTATAGGGTGTCATGTGTCATTGGGTCAGCCTGGGTCCCCAGAGCCACAGTCTGCAGGCCATGAAAAGGGCCCCGGCTGCCCTAGTCCTGGCGGCCCTTGTCCTGCGTCGCTGGGCTGGTTTGGGAATGTGAGGGGCGCAGCTGTGGCTCGCATCCCGGAATGCAGGCAGACCGGCCCCTCTATCCCCTCCCTCCCTGGGCAGCCAGCTAGGGACGTCTGCGTCTTAACCCCCTCAACCCCTTCGGGGCTGCAGACCCCGAGGCTCCCCCGCTCCCACCTCCACCTCCACCCCCACCCCCACCCTCAGGATTACGTGGGGCCCGGGAAAGGGGCCTCTTCGCCTGGGCCTGTCCGGTAAACGCCGGCCCCCGGCCGCCCAGGCCGCCTGCCCAGCGAGCGGCCTGCGGGCCCGAAGGCGCTCCTGATCTGAGCGGCTGCTTGGGCCCAGCGGGGCCGCGGACTGGGGACGGGGACGGACTGGGGACGGGGACGCCCGCGGGCGCTGCGCCTGCGGAGGGGGCGTGCGTCCCTGGGGGTCTCGGGGCCCCGCGGGGCTGCGTCACCCCTCGGTGGAGCCTTTCATGTTCGTGTGCTCCGGGCCCCCAGGTGGGAGGTCTGGCACCCAGGCCTCCTCGTGCTCCTCCCGTAGCTGCACCCTCCCTCCCGTCGGCCGAGTTTCTATCTCGGGATAGAAACTTCCCCAGGGAGCCCATGGCCAGGGGCTCCCAGGTCTTCCCCGGCTCGAAATTCCGTGGTTGCGCGAGTTTACCTTCGGTTACTGTGCCGGCGGCCGGGAGCAGGCGGGCCAACAGCGCCCTCTGGCGGGAAGCGGCGGACGGGCCGCACCCCTTCCTCGCCGGGGGCGGAGCTGGGTGTCCTTTGCCCCTGGTGGGCTGGAGACTTTGCACCCAGCCTGCCATCCCCTCCCCCACGTACCTGGAGAGGAGTACCCCTCCCCCCAACACGTCAGATTGTCTCACCCAGAGACTTCCGCTTTCCCTCTTGTGTGGGTGGAAGTGCCAGGACGTGCATCAGCTGGCCCAGAGAGGCAAAAAGCCAGTAGCACTTTGGGTGGTTTCTTCCAGAAGAGGGAAGGGAAGCCCCAGGGAGAGCTTCCTTGTGCAGGATGGCTTGGGTGGTCCCAGTGGCTCTGACTTGTCTGCACGGTTTCAGCATTAGATCCAGAAACTTAGTGGAGAAATCCTCAGGAAGTAAGGAGCTTTCCTTAGCCTGCTTCCGGTACTGCTCTGTGTATCTGGAGCATATCCTACAAACACTGGGAGAGGGATGATATCCCACCTCCTTTGGGGTCTGGGTTTAGAAGGACTCTGAGCCAGGTATTTAGAGTTAGGTACCAGGTAGTAGGTGTAGCTGAAAACTGGAGGACCCACCTATGGGCTACTTCTTGTGAGTGGACTCCCTGGAGCAGCCTTCCTTCGCCGTCTGTTATTTACTCAAGCAGGGGAGGAGTTTGCTGAGCTGGCAAGGAGACTTTGGCCTGTAACCACTTTGCAGGCTTTGGAGACATGGCAGCCTTCTGCCCCCATAGGAATCTGAAGTAGAGGCCAGAGGCCTCCTTTCCTGCTTCCTATATTCCTGGCTGCCTCCCCTGAAGCATTTGTGGGGGGCTTTGGGAGACAGTGATACCAAGTCCTGTGCAGTCACTGAGCAAAGTAATAAGGGGTGCATAGAGAGAAGGAAGCTACCCCAGAGGTCCTCTGGGTTGTGCATATGCTCTCTCACTCAGATAGACATAAGTTTGATGGCTTTTCCCCCGGCATCCACACACACTTCACTTTGAACGTTACTGTATTTCACTTTTCTCACGAAGGTTGCCCTGGTCATGTCTTGTCCAGATTCTACCCATAGAAGATGTAGGAGCTGTCAGTACTTTGCTTCCTACTCTGATCTCCTTGGAGGACGATGTTTTTCAGAATTTCACAAAACAAACAAGATCTGATGTTTGCAGCTTCCAATGCGCTGTAGCATCTGCTGTCCCAGAACCTCACACCAATACTGGGAGGTAGGAGTTAGGAACCTCGGCTTACCCCACCAGCTGAGGCTCAGTGGAGCAGAGGGATTTTTCTGTGTGGCTGCAGAGAGTAAAAAGAGGAGCTAGGACTTGAACTCCTGGGATCTTTGGTTTCCGTACCCCCAGGACTGCTCCTTCTGACCAACAGACATGTATCTGTGTTCAAAAGAGCCTGGTGAAATTGTAAACTAGACTTAGAGTCAGGCAAGTTAGGGGAGGGTATTGGAGATAGAAGGCCTCATGCAGAGAGTCTGATGGGAGAGGGGAACCATTTATCTTCTACTGAGTGTGTGAAACATGAGAGACTTGAGTTCAGATCCTGGCTGTATCCCGTCAGCCAGCATTGGCAGCATGGGCACATACTTCACCTCTCTGTGCCTCACTTTTACCCTCCATGCTGGTGTTGCTGTGAGGAGGAAGGGAAACAACACAAGTGAAGGTCCTGGTGGGTGGTCAAGCATAGCAGCTGCTCCTGCTATTCCTGGTGGGGTTGCACATGGTGCCTGCACTGGGGAACCCTGTGGGGTTTTCCAAACTGCCTTTAATGGAGAAGGGGAGCCCCTGCCCCTACTGAATTGGGCGCGGGGGAAATGTATGAAGCCAAGGCAGCAGGTGCAGTCGTTCAGAGGCCAGTAAGATTGGCCCTCGACACCGGTTCTTGGTCTGTCATTACCTAGGCATACACTGACTGCCTCTAGTTCTGCTTTGTTAGAGACAGGAAGCCAGACTCTTCTAGCAGATCTGTAGGGGGAGGAGGCTATAGGAACTGACCTTGCTTGGAAGTCAGGAGACCCTTGTGCTGGGCTGCTGGCGCCAGGGACCTCAACCTTGTGACAGGCTCCCCGTCCAACCAGCTGGGTAGGAGCTGGGGGTAGATGTGGTCAGCCTTGGGGGTAGGAGGGCAGGGCAGACAGCTGGGAGGTCTTGCTTCTCTCTACCTAGCAGGGGTAGGCTTGAGGACAGGGCTGTAAGGAAGGAAGCCTTGGCCCAGATATTCAGGAAGTTGTACCGTTTAAGTTTTCAATTAGCAATAATCGCGCCTCGGATAATCCTCATTGGCTACGATACTGCCACTGCGCAAAGCTTGTACCGTTTAAATATTACATCATGTTGTGATCATAGCATACTCTTGTAGGTCAGATTTTTGGGGTTTGGGGCTACTGAAGAGCCAGACAGTCCTTTCTCACTGGCTCTGTTATCTGGGCAGGTTCCACCACCTCTTGAAGCCCCTTTCCCCATCTATGAAGGGAGGATCAGAATTTCAGCTTTATCCAGTATTAGGTTAATGGAGAGACCACATACACACACTGCAGAGCACAGTGCACAGAGTAGTGCTTGTTACTAGTGATTCACAATAGATACAGCCATTACTTTCTGATAAGTAATATCCTGAGGGCCAGGGACTGAGCATTCCTGACCCCCAGCAGGTCGGCAGGGAAATGAGAGTGAGCAAGTCCTTGAATATGATAGGAATGAGGGTGTGGTGTTGGGGCCAGGCCCTCTGGGCTGTGGGGGCTGTTGAGGGTCTCAGGAGGGGAGGATTGAAGCTGAGGGGTTGTCAGCAGTTCCTCCTCTTGCCCTTCCCGCTATTCTTATGTCTGGAGACTGGGAAGATCCAGGGCCCTCCTGTTGTCTGCCCAGTGCCCGGGTAATGGAAGCTTGTACTCGATTCGGCTCCCTTCTGCTGTTAAAAGCAGAGTAGCGGGGCCCTGGAGCCTCTGGGCCCAGGCTGCTTGCCAGGCTTCCGCAGAAACAGCCTACAGAGCAGTCCTGCCCCCTGCTTTGCTGAGGGGGTGGGGAATACTGCACCAGCTTCCACCCAGCCCCCACCTCCCCACGTACCTCACCCTGTAGCCCAGGGCCTTGGAAGGAGAATGGAGCCTGGGGTTTTGCTTCTACCTGGTCAGAAAGGCAGGTACTATTCGCCAGAGACCACTCCAGTTTGGGGTGGGAGGGATGTTGCTGAGAAAGCCTAAGCTCCTGGAATTTAAGTGGGACCTGGCACTGCCTGGGCCCCTCCCCTGTGACGTGGGGCCCCTCCCGCCCATTCTCCCCGCCTTGCCCTGTGAAGTCAGAGTGCGGAGTTCCAGGCAGGCATTTCTGACTTCCAGCCAGCCAGCTGTACAGCCCTGTCGGGAGGGAATGCAGGTGCCCGACTGCCAGAGGTAGGAGAGCCCCAAGGGCAGCCCAGGAGCTTCCACAGCATCTTGGGTCTTGGGCTGGGGAGAATAGGTTAGTTTTAGAAGCTGGTCTTACCCAGGCTGGTCTGGGCTGATTGCTTCCTGCCCTGAGGCTGGTTATTTCTCCCAGGGGTGGGGCAGGTGCTCAGAAGTCATTGACTCTTGGGTGCAGCAGGCAGGGAGGGCACTGCCACTGGACAGTGTGTTCCCAGGATCCCTGGTTTCTACTAGCTCTCAGCGTGTTCTTTCTGCAGACGCCCTGCTGGCAGACTTGGAGTCCACCACCTCCCACATCTCCAAACGGCCCGTGTTCTTGTCTGAGGAGACCCCCTACTCATACCCAACTGGAAACCACACATACCAGGAGATCGCTGTGCCACCCCCCGTCCCCCCACCCCCATCCAGTGAGGCCCTCAATGGGACAATCCTTGACCCCTTAGACCAGTGGCAGCCCAGCGCCTCCCGATTCACCCACCAGCAGGTAAGGTGGGGACAGGGGCTGGGAAGACAGGGAACAGAGGCTTTGGGGTAGTAGGAGCTTGTCTGGCAGCAGCTTGGGGAGCTGGGGGAGGAATGGGATCAGGGGGATGGGGAGAGGGGCCAGGAAGCAGCTGGGTCTCCCAGATGCCACGTGAAGGGGCAAGTGACCAAGTGTTAATCACCTGTCTCCTGGCCAGAGTGTGGAAATTCCCTGGTGAGACTGACTGTGAGCAGGAGCCTCCTGGGGGTGACTCGGGCTGTTCCTTTTCCTCCCCTTGGGGGAGGCCCTGAGCATTCTCTTCCCTGCAGCCTCAGCCCCCGTCACCTGTGTACAGCTCCAGTACCAAAACTTCCAGTGCCCCTGTCCCCCAGGACAGTTCTGGCCCTCCGTGTCCCCGAGCTGGTGAGGAAGAGCACGTCTACAGGTACTGGTGCAGCCCTCTGTGCGCTCCTCCCCCTCCTGCTTGGAAGGCCTGAGGCCAGGGATCAGGCCTGGTGACAGCCCGCAGAAGGCCCCGAGGCTCCTGGCCAGCTCCCACTGCCTCTGAACTGGCCCAGTTGCCTCAGCACTGCCATCTCAATGGAGTGGCGGGGTTGTCACGTCACCCTGTGTCGTTGAGGAGCTGAGGCAAGACTTCCTCCCCTCTTCTCACCACATCCCTTCCCCATTCTCCCATCTCTTGCTGGGGGAGACTTCACAGTCCTCCTCCCTTTTTCTCCCTGAGGACTTTAGAGGCGCCTCTCACTGTGGCCTCCCCTCTGCCTCTCAGTTTCCCCAACAAGCAGAAGTCGGCCGAGCCTTCACCCACGGTGATGAGCTCCTCCCTCGGCAGCAATCTTTCTGAACTTGACCGCCTGCTGCTGGAACTGAACGCGGTGCAGCATAACCCCCCAGGCTTCCCTACAGGTAGGACTGGTTCCTGGGAGCCTTCGGGGCCCACCTGCTGGGCTCTGGATCCCCAGGGGGGCAGGACTAAGCAGCCTTTCTCTCTTGCTCTTCCAAGATGAGGCCAACTCAAGCCCCCCGCTACCCGGGGCTCTGAGCCCCCACTATGGCATCCCAGAAAATAACAGCCCAGTGGGGGGCAAAGCCGGGCCCCTAACGAAAGAGAAGCCCAAGCGGAATGGGGGCCGGGGTCTGGAGGACGTGCGGCCCAGTGTGGAGAGTCTCTTGGACGAACTGGAGAGCTCCGTGCCCAGCCCCGTGTGAGTATCACCGGGCTCTCCTGGGTGGGGAACGTCTTGCCCAGCAGTACCCTTGCATCTGTGTCCATCCACTTGGCCCAGTTGTCACCGATTCCCTCCACAAGGGCCTGCTGTTTGCCAGGCCCCGGACCAGGCCCTGGGGGGTTAGTGGAGTCCCATGGACACCCTGCCTGCCTTTGGTGAGCCACCACCCATCAGAAAAGATGACACGGTGCGCGCCGAGGGTGCCAGTGGCTGTCTGCAGGGGTTTCGGAGCCACACTGTAAGGGTTCAGACTTTGCCTCTGTCTTTTCTGTTGTTTATCAAGCCTTAGTTTTCCTGTCTATAAAATGGGATAAAGGGATATAGGGTAATGGCGATAAGACCACCTACCTTGATGGGATGAGACCCAATAGTACACGTAATATACCTGGAATGGTTTCGGGCTCACACGTGGTTGGTGGTTACTAATGTTATTTCTTCCCCATGTTACCGTGTTGTTGGAAGCATCTCACATGGATGTGTACCATGTTGTGGGGGGACGCACACAGGCTCGGACTTGTTTCATAGATGAGCTTGAACTCGGGCTAGGAGGGCCAAGGTGTCCTCCTGAGAAGGGTGCTGGTTGAGCTGCCCTCTTCTCCCATGCCAGCTTGTTCACCTCAGCTCTGTCCCAGTAGTTGAGGGCTGTCCCCTCCCTCTCAGGAATGCTGCTGGGCTTCTCTGGAGTCAGGGGTGGGGGGACTCCAATGTGAAAGCTAAGATGCTGCTATTCTGGGGGAACCCAGAGCTGGACTCTGGGGTCCCTGCTGATGCCGTGCCTGCCCTATAGCCCTGCCATCACTGTGAACCAGGGTGAGATGAGCAGCCCTCAACGAGTCACCTCCAGCCAGCAGCAGACACGCATCTCAGCCTCCTCTGCCACCAGGGAGCTGGACGAGCTGATGGCCTCCCTATCGGATTTCAAGGTGCCCCAAGACCTCTCCTCTTCCCTGCCCCCTCCTTCTTCCTCTGTACCTCAGTGTGAGTAGCGGGAACTTGGGCCCTCAGTGTTTGGGACCCTACTGTACTCTGGTTTGCCAGGATGCCAGGGAAGGAGGGTCAGTCTAGGCTTCATGGGAACTGGGCTGCCCCACAGCCTATGAAGGCAGAGAGGCACTTAGCAGGGAAATTCCTTCCTCCTGGGTTGCTCCCAGCTCCCAACCACCAAGCAAGGGGATCAGGAGGCTGAGACAAAGGCCTCTGTGTTAATGGCTGCTTTTGGTGGGGGAGGGTGTTCTCTGCTGGACCGTGTGGGACTGGGATCCTGTGCCTGAGAGGTCATTTGCCCTGGAGCCCCATCTCCTACACTGGCTGGCTGTCCTCAACACATCCCTTTTCTTTCTGCCTCTGGCTCCTGAATACACAGGTCTCTGCTGCCAGCCTCCCCCCATCTTTCCCACCACCCTCCACAGGCCTGAGTCCCCACAGATTATGTCTGTGGGAAACCTAACCACAGGGCTCTGGGCCTGTCCTGCATGAGGCATCCCTTCCCCTCCTTCCTGGGCCTCCCAGACCTGCTAGACCCAAGATGTTTTATTTAGAAGATGCTATGCCTCTGTGGGGATTGATACTGACTGTTCTCTGGCAATTGCTGACTTCACCCTTCCATGTGGGTCTGCCCAGGACCTTTGGGACATGAAGGAGGGAACATGAGAAGGGGAGCAAGCAGTCTGAGTGCTCTTGGCTCTAAGGATATCTCCAAGAGTCCCTCCAGCTGGGGTTTCACAGTGGGGGATGGGAGCTGCCTGGCCCTATGACCCTTCTGTGCCACTGTTCTGGGTGGTGAGTGGCCACCATCAGAAATAAGTTCCTTGGACTTTGGTGTTGGCCTTGGAGAAGCCCTGCGCTATCACCCTTGAGGCTGTTTTTACTTTTTTTGTTTAAGATTTGTTTACTTATTTGAAAGGGAGAGTATGAGCAGGAAAGGGACAGAGGGACAGGGAAAGAATCTCAAGTAGACTTCCCACTGAGCTCGGAGCCCCCAATGTAGGGCTCAATCCCAGGACCCTGAGATCATGACCTGAGCCAAAATCAAGAGTTGGACGCTTAACCGACTGAGCCACCCAGGTGCCCCTGTTTTTACTTTCTGAGACAGCCAGTATTGTGCCCCACAAGAAGCTGTGCTTGTTCTAGCCATGTCTTGAGAGGAAGTTTTGGGGGACACAGGAAGGCTGGGATTGTCGGGGGGAGACAGCCAAGTTGAGCCAAGTTTGGAAGAAGCAGAGCAGCTGCCTGTGGCCGACTCTCCCTTGATTGGTGCTTGGGCTGCCCTTCCTGGTCACCTGTTTCTCATGGTCCACTCTCTGTAGCCTTTTCTCCCTTGTTCCTACTCCGACTGGGGTGGCCCTGCAGGCAGGGCTCAGTGGCTGCTTTCTGCTAGGATGTGGATCCCAGGCAAACCTTTTTTTGGGTTCTGGGCCTTTTTCGAAGACCAGTCCCCATGCTTCAGCTTCTCAGCCACGTCAGTCTAGTGTAAGTGTAGATGGCCTCTCAGAAACCTCAGGCCAAGCCCACCCCATGCAGTGAGCACCCTTCCTCACCTCTCCCTTCTTCTGCCTTTTGTCTTTCTCCTTCTCCAGACCAGTTCCTCTGCTGTGGCCTTGAACTCCCCGGGGCTGCTGCCCAAACCAGCTCCATCCCCACACCACATACCTTTTCCTTCTCCTCCTCCTTCTGGGCCCTCTGGATTCTTGCCATCCACTGCTAAGCTCTCCTCTGGAGGCCATGCTCCCACCCAGGAGGTCCTCTGCTTTGAAGACCCTGATAACAGGCAGGGCCTTCTGCCTCCTATGGCTCCCAGCTGGCTAGATTTGGCTGGTCTCCAGGCAACACCTGACACTCTCAACTCAAGGTCTCCCTCTGTGGAGGGTTTTCTGGGGCCATGTGGTGCAGAGAGCCAGGCTCAGGTTTGGAAAGACCTACCAAACATTACTAGTGAGCTTTCCAGGGCTCCCCCCTGCCACACGCCACCCTGCCAAGCTGGGTATGCAGGTCCCCAGGAGCCTGGAGACTCCCATGGGCTGCTGGCCAACACTTTGTACCCAGAGGAAGCCATGGCTGTCACTCGGGAGCAGCTGTGGGTTTTGGAGGCACTCAGGCCTGAGATCCCCCACGGAGCCACACCCAGCTTCCAGGAAGTAACTGAGCCAGCTGTCGTGGCCGTGGACCGTCAGGCTATCTTCCCAGATACCTGGAGTCTCACAAAGGAATGTGGACAGTGGAAGCAGAGGGCAAAGCCAGAGCCAGGGGAGCCAGAAAGCAGCTGTCTGGCCCCAGTTGACAAGGAGCAGTTAGGTGGACAGAATCCCGTGAGGGGAAGCCTGGTTAGGCCAACCCAGGGACCTGAGACCCCCAAGCGGCCAGGGGCCACCACCGAAGCTGCTGCTGAGGCCAAGAGGGAACAGCCGGAGCTTCCACCTGCCATGGTCATGGACACACCCAACACCACTGAGAGGATTTCCACCTCTGGCCAGGCAGGCGCAAGCTCGCACGGCTGCTAGGCATGGCCCTTGGCAGGCCTGAGTGTGGGCCACTCCTGGCTAACTGCATGTAGCCTCCCACTCTGTGCATGTCTGCTTGGGCAGCAAATCCCAAGATTGCGTGGCCTGTGACCCTACTGACCAGCAGTGGGTTCTGTGGGGCAGGGAACCTCTGGGCCCTGGAAATTCTCTTAGTGACAACCTGCCTCTTGCTTGTTTTAAGGCTCTTTCCTCTAGATGGGCTGTCCCTGACCTCCTGAGGTGATGTGTGCAAAATGGTTAAAAGCATGGGCTTTGGAACCAGATAGTACTGAATTCAAGCCACGCTTCCAGTACTTGCCACCCTGTGTGACCTTGGGCAATCCCCCACCAGCCTCAGCTTTCTCATCTTTAAAATGGGGGTGATAGTAAGGGGGCCTGGCTAGCTCAGTTAGTAGAACATATAACTCTCGATCTCAGGACCGTGAGTTCCAGCCCCATGTTGGATGTGGAGCCTACTTAAAAAAAAAAAAAAAAAAGAAGAGAAGGGAAGTTATAATAGACCATTTTCCCCTGTCATGTCCAAGGGTTAATGAAGTAATGCCTGGAAACTGCTGAGAACTCAGCTCTTGGTCCTCAATAAGCCATGGCTGACGTTACTATTCTTATTTGCTTCTTGGTTGATTAAAATTTTATGTCCTTTTCAAAAGCAAAGTGAAGCAACAACAAACAAAACCAAAACCACTACAAACAAGCAGGTTCTAATACACCGAAGGAAAAAAAAAACAATTAAAAGATTTACCGAGAGGAAAGATCACGTTTTTTCTATTACAGACCAAAAAAAGAAAGAGCCTTATGCCTTTTCAGGAATGTCCACTTACATCCTTTCAGTTAATCTTGCCATAACCCCTTTAGGCAGCCAAGAAAATACTCTAACCCCATTTCAAGGCTTAGGGAAGCTGACGCCCCTGAAAGTGAAGTCTTGCCCAAGGTCATTGGTGACTTGGAGGTGAGCACTGGGTGTCTGCTCTGCCCCCTGCCTCCACCTCACCTCAGCTTGGCTCTTGGGCGGTTTGTTCTGCTCTCTCCCACCCGCGGCACCTTGTATGGACTGAGCAGCCTTGGCTGAGTCCCGAGTGGGACTGTGACGGCTTCCCCCTCCCCCCTCAGATCCGCTCTGTGATCAGGAGGAGCCGGGAGACTGGCCACGCGCACCCCATGTCCCGGGAGCCCTCCCCTCGCCGCCGGCTGGATCCCGCCACCCTGAGCAGGACCCCCTCCCAGGAGCGGCTCATCGCAGAGCTGCAGGGGCGGCTGGGCATCCAGCTGGAGGCAGAGGAGGCCACGGGGGTGGCGGGGGCCTCTGCCGAGGACTGGCGGACAGAGGGCGTCGTCATCACCGTGCAGCCTCGTGGGAGGCGGGCTGGGGGGCAGCTTGTAGAGAAGGTAGCGAGCAGTGCCCGGGGCTGGGCCAGGGCCAGCAGGCATCTTGATCCTCCCCAGGAAGGGAGATGTACTGTGTGGGGGAAGGAGGGGGGGAGGAGTCCTGCACCGTGTGCCTGGTGAGCCTGGCCTCACTCTTGGTGCCAGGGTGGGAAGGCCCAGGGGGGAGCCTGGGGATGGCACCGCTGCCTTCTCCTCCGCTCTGCTTCATCTCTCCCTCCTTTCTTCCCAGGTCGTCTTCCCTCCTGGCTCCCCCGTTCCCCTAAGAAGAACCTTCTCTGTTCTGGCTTCTTCTCCTCCTGTCCCTTTGCTCCAGCAGTGCAAAGACTCTTCTTGCTCGCCCAGCCTGCGTGCCCCCTCCCCCCTGGGGCCTTCTGCTGTCGCCCGAGGTTCCCCTGGGGTCCCGAGCGCTGCAGCCGGGCTTCGGGAGGAGGGTGTGCAGGGCCCTGCCCCTCCCCCTCCTGCACCCCTCACCTTGAGGTCCGTGGGCTGCCAGACTGACGAGGACCCGCTCTTCCCCCTGATGCAGGCAGGCCTCCCTGTCCCCGTCCTGCTGCCCAGGCTATATCCCCACTGTGCACACCTGCGGGCACATTGACATGCACACACCCTCTGGCCCTCTGTCCACAAGTCAGGATAGTACCACAGCCCTTCCGTAGACCATGCCTTGACCCTGGACCCTCTCTTAACCTGCTCTTCACTCTCCCAGCCCCTTGATGTCTTGCTTCCCAGTGGGGCTTCTCTCTGCTGCCCCTTCCCCATGCCCCTTGGCCCTGCCCCAGGCTCCAATGAGGAGACCATTCCCAAAAGGGAAACCAAGCCTGCTCCTCCCCTCCAGCCCCCGGGCCAGTACCTGGAAGGCCTCTTTGCTGTCAGCGCCTGTTGCCTTCCTTTCCTGGGTCCATGCCTTTAGTTGGCTTACCTTGTTCCCCTCCTTCATCCCTCCCTGGGCCTCTCTTTCTGGGTCATTTTTCCCTTGACGTTTCCTCCTGATTCTGGTACTGCCAGTGGTGGTGGGGGTGGGAGGGCAGTGGTGGAAACCTCTTATCTCATCCTAGATTCCCTTTTGTGAAATGGTCCGATACTGAGGTCTTTTTTTTTTTCCTTAATTAAAAAACATTTTCTTGTCCTCGTTTCCTCCCCTATCCAAGATCCAGGGCCTGGAACAAATTGCGGATGGAGAAGCGTGGGCGGCCGGCTGGCCTCCGAACGACAGGCAGAGCAGTCCCGAAGGGCAGGACGAGGGAGGGGTCAGTGCTGAGGTTGGGGGCTTAGGGTCCTGCTTGCCTGTTTTCTGGGCCTTGGTCAGGCCAGTGGGGTGCCTCGAGCCCTCTGACCACCAGGATGTCTTGTGGAGGCCACTCCCTCCCTCTGGGCTCTAGAGGCCCTGAAAGAGGTTGTACTGCTTGCCCCTATTGACCCATCTGTCCAGGAGGGAGACGAGCCCCCGGTGCCGCGGTGCCACGGTGCCACAAGGCATCATCCCAGGCCTGGAAGTCCTGACTGCCCCTCTCTCTTTCTCCACAGTTCATGGCGCAGGGGAAGACGGGGAGCAGCTCTCCCCCCGGGGGGCCCCCAAAGCCTGGGAGCCAGCTTGATAGTATGCTGGGGAGCCTACAGTCTGACCTGAACAAACTGGGGGTCGCCACAGTTGCCAAAGGGGTCTGCGGGGCCTGCAAGAAGCCCATTGCCGGGCAGGTGATGAAGGTGGCAGTGGAGTGGGTGGAGGGAGGGGGAAGGGGATGGGGATGGGGATGGGGGTGGGGGTGGGAGCTGCAGCGGCACAGGGAGTTTTGCTCCTCTGGGGAGGGTGCTCCACAGTAGGCAGGACCCCGAGCCACGTTCTGCCTCCTTTGTCAGGTCGTGACTGCTATGGGAAAGACGTGGCACCCGGAGCACTTCGTCTGCACCCACTGCCAAGAGGAGATTGGATCCCGGAACTTCTTTGAGCGGGATGGACAGCCCTACTGTGAAAAGGACTATCACAACCTCTTCTCTCCACGCTGCTACTACTGCAACGGTCCCATCCTGGATGTGAGTCCCTGTGGCATGGCAGGAGGCCAGCCGTGCTGGCACATTCCTTCTTCACTGTTGTCTGTGCCATCTGATGCTCAGAGAGGTCACTCATGCTCGAGCTCACACAGCTAGGAAATGGGACTGGAATTCACACCCGGGCTGGGTGCAGGCCCCTTCTGCCGCCCTTCCACCTCCCACACCAGATTCCTTTCTGCTGACACTCCAGGGGTTAGGAGTCCTGCCCCGATAAATGGAATGGAGTGCTGGCTCCCTCACTCTCCTGCTGTTGATACCTCCATTTATACAATGGGAGTCACAATAGAACCTGTGACATTAACTGCATGTGAAGATCCAGGAGGAGAGAGTGTGGCTGGCATGTCACAGCCCTTCACTAAATTGGAATTCCTGGTGGTAATGAGAGCACAGTGAGGAGAGACTTGATCTCTGGGTAGGGTGGGGGCAGGAAAGACAGTCCTGCCTGGGAGTCTCTGCTGTGGGACCTGAGCTCTGATCCCACACCTTGCTTTCACAGAAAGTGGTGACAGCCCTTGACCGGACGTGGCACCCTGAGCACTTCTTCTGCGCCCAGTGTGGGGCCTTCTTTGGTCCTGAAGGTATGACTATGACCCACAGGCAGACTACCCCGCTGCCCCTCCCCTGCCCCCGCCCCTGCTGCTCCTGTGAAGCAGGGGCAGGAGACTGCTGTTGTTTGAGTCAGGATGGCTCCATCTCTAGAGACCCTCACTCAGCCCCCCAAACCCCTACTTCTCAGGGTTCCATGAGAAAGATGGCAAGGCTTACTGCCGGAAGGATTACTTTGACATGTTCGCACCCAAGTGTGGCGGCTGTGCCCGGGCCATCCTGGAGAACTACATCTCGGCCCTAAACACTCTCTGGCATCCTGAATGCTTTGTGTGCCGGGTAAGGAGCCCCCTTGTCTGGAGGGAGCTGGGAGTGGGCAGCTGGGAGAAAAGGTCCCCCCTATCCTCACCCCCTTATGCTCTCTGGATCTAACTTGGGGATTCTTAAAGGGGTGAGCAGATAGGGGATACAGTGGGTCCTGGGCCAAGGCTCAGAGTGAGACTGGGAGAAACCAAGAGGAAGCTAGACACATCCCCCAGCTTTGTGCTGTGTGGACAAGCTACAGTGGAAATAGGCACTGGTCTCTAAACTGTGTTCTGGTGGTAATGGGAGTCCACAGATGTTAGGGGTCTGACAAGGGCTCTCAGACCAGATAAGTTTGGGAAACACTACTCACTGCAGGACTTCTCAGTGCCTTCCCCCGGCCCCCTAATATTTCATTTATTTATTCATGAGAGACACACAAAGAGAGGCAGAGACATAGGCAGGGAGAAGGGAGAGAAGCAGGCTTCCTGGGTGGAGCCCAATGCAGGACTTGATCCCAGGACCCCGGGATCATGCCCCGAGCTGAAGGCAGACACTCAGCCACTCAGCCACTGAGGCAGGCGTTCCTTCTCAGTGCCTTTTATACCCAAGTATGCAGCTTGGTTTCTGGGCACAGTGTTGCAGCCACTTGCCCAGGAGTCAGACCTATGCTAGAGTCCAGGCTGTGCAACTTAGTAGCTAGCTGTGTGATCTTAGGCAAGTTACTGAACTTCTAAGCCTCAGTTGCCTCCTCTGTTGGGAGAATCTAGTCAGAGTTTAGTGCAGCGCTTGGCATGTATGAAGTGCTCTGCAAGTGAGAGTCATGACCATGACTGTCTTCTGCCCATCCCAGTGGCAGAGGCCTCAGCCCCTAGCCCCGGCCTGAGCCCCCTTCACCCCCTTCTGCCTGGCAGGAGTGCTTCACGCCCTTCGTCAATGGCAGCTTCTTCGAGCACGATGGGCAGCCCTACTGTGAGGTGCACTATCATGAGCGGCGAGGCTCACTCTGCTCTGGCTGCCAGAAACCCATCACGGGCCGCTGCATCACCGCCATGGCCAAGAAGTTCCACCCGGAGCACTTCGTCTGTGCCTTCTGCCTCAAGCAGCTCAACAAGGGCACCTTCAAGGAGCAGAACGACAAGCCTTACTGTCAGAACTGCTTCCTCAAACTCTTTTGCTAGGCACCCTCCATGGCCCCCCTGCCCTGGCCCAGCCTCCCCAACTGCTACTGTGACCCAGAGGCCTTGCCCAGGGGTGAAGGGACAAACCCAATTGCAACTGGAACGCATGTCTTTGGCTGGTGCAGGATGGCAAGAGGGCCTGCTCTTCTTTCCCCTGCCGGAGCCTCTGGGCCTTTGTTCTCCTGCAGCCCTCCCCAGGCTGTCAGCTCTTCATCCTCCCTGGAGGTGGAGGCTGGAGGGCCCCAGCCTCCACTGCGTCTGTCCCCTTGCACCCGCCTGGCCAGGCCAGCACCCCACACTGGAGCCATCTCTTACTCATATTTTGGCAGTGGAGCCAGGGGAAGGGCAGGCAGGGTCAGATGGGGTCTTTTTTTATCCTTCTCCCCCACCCAGTCCCAACCTAATTATCCTTGTCCTGAGAGTAATGGGGGATACCCACTCCCTTCAGACAATGCCAGCATAAATCCATCTGTCCAAGGGTGGAAGTGTTCGAGGGGCCGCAGAGGGTTTCTCGGGCTCCTCTTGCCCTTCCAGTCTCCCCAGGCCTGGGCAGCTGCCCCCCAAACCCCCACAACTGCTCTGGTTCTACTGAGAAAGGCCTCTCTCCAGCAATAATGTTTTATAGTCACTTCCTCCATCTCTGGGGTGGTGTGAGGTGGGGAGTTTCACCCCGTGCCTGGACACTGTATCGACTTTGATAGATTTCTACACTGAGGTTTGAATTCATATTGTCTGAGTTGCTTTTACTTCTCTATACAAAATGATTTTGAAGAGATTTTAAAGCTGTCCCTTTTTGTACTCTTCTCATCCATGGCCACTGGTCCTGTTGGTGATGATGGCTGTGGTATGGGGTTTGCCTTGTACTGAGGGCTTGGGGTGGGGAAGCAATTTGTATTTTATTTTTTCTTAGCACAAGCAGGTGAATTGGGAGCAGCTTTCTGACTCCCCTTCCTTAACTTCACAGCTCACCAGGACTGTTTTATAAACTGCTGTATTTTAAAACCCCTTCCTGGATACTACCTGGGCCAGCAAGCTCTTAATGACACTGGCCTCAGGATGTCTTGCCCTTTGGGGCCTAGAACTCTGAACCTCATCTGTCCTGTTCCTGAGGGAGGAAAAGGGGAAAGTATACTTTAGGGGTGCTGATTCCTGCCCAAGTAAGGCATCAGGAGCCTTGCTCCCCTGTGAACTTTTTGGCAACAAGAGAACCCATTGAACATTCTTGGCCTCCACACCGCTTTTCTGCCTTGTCAAGAAAGCTGGTGTGTTGTTTTGACCATTAGTTTTGTTGGTTCCACTGGGCCCACCGTTTCCCCAAATTTCCTGCCCTCCCTGGAGACTGGAGGTCTAGGGGAAAGGGCCCAGGATGTGGCAACAGAGCCCGATAGGACTCTGGGCAGCGGGACAGGATCCTGCTAAAGTAGCAGGAAGCCCCCAGAGCTCTGTCCCTCAAGGATGAAACAGGAACAGGTAGGCCTGGGCTTCTGAGTCAGCAGAAAGGGGCCCCCGTGGGGTCTAAAGTGAGGAAGGTCCAGACCACTTCACTAGCTTCACAGCAGAGGCTGAGCATGTGGGGGTCTCAGAAGAGGGTCCCCTCCTTGAGGCAGGACTGGAAGCAGCCCCGGTCTGAGGAGGTCAGCCAGGCCCCTCCAAAGGTCTGATAACTCCACTCCACCCATAAGCCTTATTGCTCTGTTTACAGTGACCTGCCCCAGGCCCCTCCCCTAGGGGGACTGGGGTGTCTGGGGTCCACCCTCTGGGTCAATGGTTATTTGATTTGATTTTATTTTTTTCTCTGTAAACTTCTAACCTGGCTTTTCCCCATGTCAATTCCTGTGATTTATGCCAATAAAGTTTGCCATTATTTTCACCCATGCCTAGTTCCTTTTCTTGGCAGTCCGAGGTAGCAACTTAGTACCAGAAGAGAGACCAAACCCTCCCCAGACTCAGGGGGACCATATTGAAGGTAACTCAGTGATGTTCCCTTCTTTGAGGCAGACAGCCCTGGGGGATGGGATTCCTGTGTGAGCTTTGCATTTCTCCAGCAGCTGGTGAGGAAAAGCAGGGGGAACAGTGTTGTTGGGCCTTGTGTGGCTCAGGCCCTGCCCTAGTGCTTTGCTTGTAGACTTGCTGAGGGCACCCTCAGGTGGGCTTGTGGGTGGCCTCACCCTTATTTACAGCTCCGGAAAGAGGTTCAGAGAAGAGAACTGACATGCACAAAACGGTCCTGAGTGAGCACAGAGGCAGGATGTGAACCCGGGGCTTGCCTCTGCCTGTGTTCCTGCTTTGGCCAGACACCCCCCACCCCACGTGCTGGCACCACACCTTGGGTGTGGAACCTTCCCAGCGGAAGTTGGCAAATTTACATTTGAGGGTGGGTCTTTTCTGCCCCCTGGTGGTTGTATCCATATTTGCATGCTATAGTCCTGAGCCTCAGGAGCTTCCTGGATAGCATTGTTCCCCTTTGAGATGCTTCATAATTTCTCCGTTCTCTAGAATGGTTTTCCAAAAGCAGCATGTTGAATTTTAGTTGGAATCTTGGCCATTTCACGGTGCACTCAAGTGGAAAGTACCTTCGACCATCACTGAAAGTGCTGATGGTTTATTCTTCTGGACCATGTTGAATTCATTTTATTTATAGAAATGGATATGGCACGTTTCACTGTAATTTGCTTTTTCACTCAACTGTACTTTGTGAGTATTTTCCCATGTCAATAAATAGAGACCTGCATCATTTTTTAATGGCTTCATGATGTTCCATTATATTGATGTACTACAATTAGAGATATTCATATCATCAGAGCCAGGATGTCCTTGGAAAGGTACCATGTGAGTATGTATATAGTTGAAAAAGGGCATTTAGGGAGAGACAGCCTCAGAATTTAGAAGGCAATGTATAGCATCATGAAGCCCATGGGCTTTGAACTTGCTCCTAGATTTCATTTCCCAAGTCAGTGTTTATTGGGGCTTGAGCAAGTTGTTTAACCTCTCTGTGAATTTTATCATTGATGAACGGAAATGCTAATACTGTACCTCCTCAGGGAATTGTTGCAAGGATTCACAGCAGTAATGTGGACAAAGTACTTAGTGCAATGCTGAGCATGCAGTAATATATTGTCATTAAAAAGAGATCTTAAAAAAAAAAGATCTTAGCAGTAATTGACTCTAACAGTTCTCTAAACAGCTGGTCACCAGAAGCAACATCAGAAGCTTTGAAAAACACAGAAATTTCTAACTTGAAAGGGTGAAGATAGAAACACTCCTTCAGGCCTAGAATCTACCTCAATCATTACCAAAAAAACATATAGATATAGATATATAGATATAGCACAAATATTCAAATAAGTGTTGAATGAATGTATAATAAAAGAAACAAGAATTTAGTGATTTCTGCCTACATTCCAGGGACTATATTAAGTCTTAACACATATCTCATTTAATCCTCATAGCAACTCTAGAATGGGGATACTTCATTACTCCCATTTTTACAGTTAAGGAAAGGGAAACGGAGGGTCAGCAAGATGAAATTACTTCCTAAGGGACACCTGAGTGGCTTGGTGGTTGAGTGTCTGCCTTTGGCTCAGGGAGTGATCCCAGTCCAAGGATTGTCCTGCATCAGGCTCCCTGTGAGGAGGCTGCTTGTCTCTGCCTCTCTCTGTGTGTCTCTCATGAATAAATAAATAAATAAAATCTTAAAAATCAATCAATCGCTTCCTAGGATGGACACAGTTACACAGTTAGCAAGTGGTAGAAGAAGGATCTAGGTCTTCTGACTGCAAACCTTGCATTCATTCACTCAATAAATATTTGTTATATGCCTGCTATGTGCCAGGCACAAGACAAATGGCTCTGCTTTGGGAAGCCTGCATTCCCGCAGTGAGAGACAGACAACTAACAACATAGTAAATTATACACTGTTACAAGATGTAAGTGCTAAAAAAAAAGAAGAAAAAGGTGTAAGTGCTACCTTAAAAATAGAGCAGAGTTAAGGGAGGAGTGGTAGTGGATTTTTTGGGTAATTTTAAACAGGGCAATTAGGGTAGGGCTCCTTTGAACACATGATATTTGAGCCAAGACTTGATGAAGTTGAGTTACTTTTGTGAATGTCAGCAAGCCTTCCAGGAAGAGGCACTAGCTAGTGCAAGACCCCTCAAGTGGGAGCATGCTTTGGAAAAACGCAAAGAGCCTCGACAGGCTGGAAGGGAATGAGTCAGGAGGAAAAGAGTCGAGATTACAGAGGGGGAGGTCCAGAGCAGATCGTACGCAGTTTAAGTTTTAGGCTTTTATACTGAGGAAATGGGAAACCTTTGAGGAATTTTGAGCAGATGAGGTAATGATCTGACTTAGGTTTTATTTATTTTGTAAAGATTTTATTTATTTATTAGAGAGCAGAAACAGGAAGGAGCGGCAGAAGCAGGCTCCCCGCTGAGCAGGGAGCTCCATGCGCAGCTGGATCCCAGGACCCCAGGATCATGACTAGAGCCTAAAGCACTTAACCGACTGAGCTACCCAGGTGCCCCTGACTTGGCTTTTTTTTGTTGTTGTTATTATTGTTGTTGTTGTTGTTAAATAATTTATTTATTCATGGGAGACAGAGAGAGAGGCAGAGACACAGGCAGAGGGAGGAGCAGGCTCCATGCAGGGAGCCCGACGTGGGACTCGATCCCAGGTCTCCAGGGTCACGCCCTGGGCCCAAGGCAGGCGCTAAACCGCTGAGCCACCCGGGCGGCCCGTGACTTAGGTTTTAAAGGGTTCCTCCGTTTTGGTAGGGAGAAGAACAAATTGTCAAGTAGACAAGAGACCATGCTGTTTCTAAAAAGCATGTGCAATTATTCCTCAGTTCCACATAGTATTCTTTTCAGTTTGCGGTTTGGCCAGGGGGCAGGCGGAAACAGCGCTCAGCTCGCGAGCTCTAGCCCTTGCACCCGAGCACCTCCAGCCCAGCAGAGGGCAGCAGCTTGGAGCCGGCTCCTCCAACAGGAAACAGCGTCTTCCTTAACCGCTTGGTTTAAAGGCGGCTTCCCGTTGTCTAGAGTGGCAGCACCATCGTCCAATGGCTGCCGACCTCAGGGTGGCGTCACCAGGCAGACGTCGGCGCCAGCTAAGGGGTGGGGAGACGGTCTGGGTCTTTTGATTGGCCGCTCGGCTCACATATAAAAGGTGTGCGCCGGCGCGCGGCCCTCCTCTCTCCAGGCGTCCTCGTGGGAGGTTCGTGTGGCCGCTGCCGTCGGTCCGGGCCCGGGCCGCGGGGAGATGGGGGGGCTCTTTGTGAGATCACGGGGGGGGCCGGGCCCAGGGCTCTTGGGCCTGGGGCCTCGGCGGGGGCTTGCGCTCCCCGAGTGGCGGCGGCGGCGGCAACCCCGAGCCGGGCGGGCGGGCGGGCGCGCGCTCACGTGTGGCCCGCCCCGCATAGGCCTCGGGCTTGGAGCCCGGTGGGGCCGAGGTGACGGGTGTCGAGGGCTGTCTGAGCTCCCTCTCTCCCCGCAGTGACATCGTCTTTAAACCCTGCGTGGCAATCCCTGACGCACCGCCGTGATGCCCAGGGAAGACAGGGCGACCTGGAAATCCAACTACTTCCTTAAAATCATCGTAAGTGCGGAGATGGGTCGCGGTAACCCGTTTTGCTGCTTGGGCCCTGGGCACTGACAGGGACCGTGAGCTGTCTGTCGGGTGATGAGCATCTCCTGGGTACCGGCTACTAAATGACCATTTTAGGCAAATCTCGTTTAATTTTCGCAGTGTGCGGAGATCTGCGCCTCCTCCCCTCCTTGTTGCAGGTAAATGGGCTCAGGCAGGTTGAGTGGCTCCTAAGATGACAGCATTCATACTCTGGTCTGTCTGGCTTCCAAATAGCATTTATACTAAATGCTCCTCTGCCCCCGTTTTGGGAACGCCTGAGCCAATGAGTGACTCATTATAAAGTGGTAACTTGTTGCATATTAGGTCTTATCACGATACCAAACACCTCATGGGTACTTGGGTGGCTCAGACAGTTAAGCATCTGCCTTCTTCCGCTGGGATCATGATCCCAGGGTCCTGGGTACTAGCCCAGCTTGGGGCTCCCTGCTCAGTGGGGGGTTTGCTTGGCCCTCAGCCCCTCCCTGCTCCTGAGTGCACCTTTTTCTCAAATCCTATTTATTTATTTATTTTATTTATGATAGTCCCAGAGAGAGAGAGAGAGAGAGGCAGCGACATAGGCAGAGGGAGAAGCAGGCTCCATGCACCGGGAGCCCGACGTGGGATTCGGTCCCGGGTCTCCAGGATCCCGCCCTGGGCCAAAGGCAGGCGCCAAACTGCTGCACCACCCAGGGATCCTCAAATCTTAAAAAAAAAAAAAAAAAATCCCGTTAATGTGTTTTCATGGATGGTCTTGAGGGTGGGGGAATCCTCCCTGCCCAGAAATGCAGACCATCCTGTTTTGCAGGCATTAGGCTGCCTTGTGGAGCTTAGTCTCTTCTACCCTATTTATCATGAAAGTTTTCAGACACAGAAAACTTAAAAGAATTGTCCAGTAGTCCCATATCCACAATCTAGATCCTGCAGGTAGCGTTTTGTTGTTTGTTTTATTGGTATTTGTTTATTGCAGTAAGCCTACCTTTTTTGTTTTTTTTGTTTTTTTTTTTTTTAAGCCTACCTTTTTTGGAATGGCTTTTTTGTTGTTGTTGTTGATGATGCAGCCATTTAATGAATCCCTAAAAATTGGGGAAGATTATCTTGAGATCCCAGGATCTCGCCCTTTTGGCTCAGAGTGAGATCCCGGGATCCAGTCCCACATCGGGCTTCATGCATGGAGGCTGCTCCCTCTGCTTCTGTCTCTGCCTGTTTCTCTCTCATGAATAAATAAAGTCTAAAAAAAATCTGAGGGTGAGTGAGAGAGCATGAACAGGAAGCCCAATGCAGGGACCCTGGGATCATGACCTGAGGCAAAGGCAGACGCTTAACTGAGCCATGCAGGTGCCGCAAAAATGAATGTTACGATAAAAAAAAAAAATTGGGGGATTGAATTAGAAACTTCATTTTCACTATTCGTACTCAGTGTACAAATCTTTGATAAATTTGACAGTTTTACAACTCATAGCTCCCAGTGGGAGGACTTGTCCCAATTTCTGAGTCACTTAAAAAGCCTAGAAGGAAGGGAGTGAGATGGAAGCCGGTGATTATGGGGTTTGGTTTTTCTTGATGTTTCTCTTTCCTCCTGCTAAACGTTGTTTCTGGCTTGTCTTTGTAGCAACTTTTGGATGATTATCCAAAATGCTTCATTGTGGGAGCAGACAATGTGGGTTCAAAGCAGATGCAGCAGATCCGCATGTCCCTCCGCGGGAAGGCTGTCGTGCTGATGGGCAAGAACACCATGATGCGCAAGGCCATCCGAGGGCATCTGGAGAACAACCCAGCCCTGGAGAAGTCAGTTCATTCTCCTGGGCATCTTTGTCCTCCTTTCTCGGTACCCTTCTCCCCTTTCCCAGAGAAGAATCAGTACTGAATGGTGACACTCTCTTGCAAACTTTCTTTGCAGACTGTTGCCTCATATCCGGGGGAATGTGGGCTTTGTATTCACCAAGGAGGACCTCACTGAGATCAGGGACATGCTGCTGGCCAATAAGGTAAGAAGATAATCAGGTTGGCTAGAGTCTCGTAATTAATTTTGCTTCTTACAAGGAAAATTGACCATTTTCAGCTTGTATTTGTGGAGAGGAGACTAATTAATATTGTTTCCCTTCAGGTTCCTGCTGCTGCCCGTGCTGGTGCCATAGCTCCATGTGAAGTCACTGTGCCAGCCCAGAACACAGGTCTGGGGCCCGAGAAGACCTCTTTCTTCCAGGCTTTAGGCATTACCACTAAGATCTCTAGGGGCACCATTGAAATCTTGGTGAGTGGACTTGGCTGGCCAGTGCTAGCCAGGCAAGTGGTGGGGGCTTGGTTGCTGTGGACCTGCTGGCTGTTCAGGTGTTGACCGCCCACTGTTACTTGTTCTTCAGAGTGATGTGCAGCTGATTAAGACCGGAGACAAAGTGGGAGCCAGCGAAGCCACACTGCTCAACATGCTGAACATCTCCCCCTTCTCCTTTGGGCTGATCATCCAGCAGGTGTTTGATAATGGCAGCATCTACAACCCTGAAGTGCTTGACATCACAGAGGAAACTCTGCATTCTCGCTTCCTGGAGGTACAAGCTGTCCATTTCAGGCCCTTGGTACATTAATGGTTGAGAGTATGGCTAGCTTCAGACTGGATTCCGGCTGTGCAGCTGAAATCAGCCGCATAATCAAGATGGTTATTTAATCTGTTTAGTTACCTCATCTGTAGAACAGCAATAATATAAAAATAATATAAGGTTGTTGAAGTTTTAAAGAGTTTGGTTTGTTGTTTTTTTTTTTTTTTTTTAAAGATTTATTTATTCCTGAGAGACCTAGGCAGAGAAATAGGCAGTGGGAGAAACAGGTTCCCCATAGGGAGCCCAGTGTGGGACTCATCCATGATCCCAGGATCACACCCTGAGCCAAAGGCAGATGCTCAATCACTGAGCCACCCAGGCGTCCCAGATTTAAAGAAATAACGAATAGAAAGCTTTCTAGCAGCTCTGGGCACGAAGTGAGGGCCGTTGTTATTCTAGCGACTGCAATAAAACATGGAATTTTTGAGTAGTATCCTGAGGTAAAGAAGAAAGAAAAGTGAGGACTGTGTGATACATAAATGTTGTTGCCAAGCACTCTGGGGAGAACTGACTTTATCTGAGATTAGTTTGCTTAGATTTTGCCATTAGGGACACCTGGATGGCTCAGCGGTTGAGAGTCCGCCTTCAGCTCAGGGCGTGATCCCGGGATCCGGGATTGAGTCCCGAATTGGGCTCCCTGTAGGGAGCCTGCTTCTCCCTCTGCTTGTGTCTGTGCCTCTCTCTCTGTCTTCATGAGTAAATAAATAAATCTTTAAAATAAAAAAAAAGATTTTACCATTAAAATTTTTTTAAGGTTTTGTTTATTAACGAGAGACAGAGAGGTAGAGACATAGGCAGCTGGGGGAGAAACAGCCTCCATACAGGATCCCGATGCAGGACTCGATCCCAGAACTGAGATCATATCCTGAGCTGAAGGCAGACGCTCAACTGCTGAGCCACCCAGGCATCGGCATTAAAATTTTTTTTTTTTATTTTTTATTTATTTATGATAGTCACAGAGAGAGAGAGGCGCAGAGACACAGGCAGAGGGAGAAGCAGGCTCCATGCACCAGGAGCCTGATGTGGGACTCGATCCCGGGTCTCCAGGATCGCGCCCTGGGCCAAAGGCAGGCGCCAAACCGCTGCGCCACCCAGGGATCCCCATTAAAAATTTTTTAAATGGATAAGTAAGGTGATAAAAGATGTAATTCCTTTTCTTGGACAAATGAAAAATTTGCAGTTACGTATACTGCTGTTTTTGGAAATTTCATGGTGGATGAAATTCTCATCGGAATTAGCTTAACTTTTTTTTTCTCATGGAACTGAATGATGACAGAATGGTGACTGTTGAAGTAAATGCCATCATTGTGGTGTATGAAATACTCCTGTTTAGAGTAAGGGCAAAAAATGTTTATGAATTACTGGGTCTGAATTGCCTTGCCAGGAGCATTTGGTGTGAGACACAGCAAGTCAGTCTTGAAGTCTTATCTGCTGTTGAATTTTGCTTGAGCTTCACGGTCTTGTCTGTAAGATACCTCAATTGAAATGTAATTTCTGGGCGGCCCAGGTGGCTAAGCGGTTTAGCGCCACCTTCAGCCCAGGGCCTGATCCTGGAGACCTGGGATCGAGTCCCACATTGGGCTCCCTGCATGGAACCTGCTTCTCCCTCTGTGTCTCCGTCTCTCTCTCTCTCTCTCTCTCTCTGTGTCTTCTCTTTAATAAATAAATAGTCTTTAAAATTTTTTTTTAAAAATGAAATTAATTTCTTCCTCTCTCTAGGGTGTCCGCAACGTTGCCAGCGTATGTCTGCAGATAGGTTACCCGACTGTTGCATCAGTGCCCCATTCTATCATCAATGGATACAAGCGGGTCCTGGCTTTGTCTGTGGAAACTGATTACACCTTTCCACTTGCTGAAAAGGTAAAAACCCACTAGGACCACAGTGGCCTTAAATGGGATAAATGGATGGCAGTGTGTGGAGTTGTGCTTTAATCGTATTTTACAAAGCAGATACGTTTTTAAGAGTATACTTAAGCTGGGAGCAGGGAGGTGTGTCCTGGACTTTAAAAATGACAGGAGACTGGAAGAGGTTAGTTGATGGATAAGAGTGGGGCTTAAGACTTACCAGGCCATACTCAAGCTGTCTTGTCTGATCATTTCTGGGGAAGGCTTCAGTGGCTTAGAAGTTGTTGGCCATTGAGCTAGAGCTGAGGGGTTGTGGTTAGTAGGGGTTGTGGGTGACCATTTTGATCATGAACTTTTCTGCTTGCTTCAGGTCAAGGCCTTCTTGGCTGATCCATCTGCATTTGTGGCTGCTGCTCCTGTGGCTGCTGCCACCACTGCTGCACCTGCTGCTGCCGCAGCCCCAGCCAAGGTTGAAGCAAAGGAAGAGTCGGAGGAATCGGACGAGGATATGGGATTTGGTCTCTTTGACTAATCACCAAAAAGCAACCAATTCAGCCAAGTTTATTTGTGAAACAAGGAAATAAAGGCTTACTTCTCTTAAAAGTCTCTGAACTTTTCATTTTGTACTTGTTGAGGTTTACAGTGCTGTATACTAGACATTAGAGCCATGGTAGAGCAGTAGAGCTTTATTTGAAGTGGATGTTTCTTTCCTTTTTTTTTTCTTTCCAGTGTTCTTTTTGTAATTAAGTGAGGTGTTGCTTTCCCAGCATTCAGTACCACCCAGCTTTAACTATTTTCTAAGGATTTTATTTTTAATCTCTTAATCCCAACTCAGATCAAACTCACAACCCAGAGATTAAGAGGTGCATGCTCCACTGACAGAGCAGCCAGTGCCCCTAACTCTATGATACCAGATTTCTTATTTCCATGGCCATCCGGCTACTAGCCTACGTCCCTCTAAGATACTTTTGAGTAGGTGTAGTGTCCGTTCAGATGATGCCAGTGCATTATCTAACCATGGAGATCCAATTCTTGAGAGGTGGTGACTAAGATAAAACGTGATTGCTGCATGGGTAGGTGTTTTCCTTCTGATTAGAAATATGTACCTGGGTCCTGATGTAAAGGTATTTGTTGTAACTGGGTTTCTGACTATGGTTTGGAGGCCACTGCTAAGAGTTCCAAGAGCTAAGCTGTGCAGACCCCCTTCCCTTTTTTTTTTTTTTTTAAGATTTTATTCATCTATTTATGAGAGAGAGAGGCAGAGACACAGGCAGAGGGAGAAGCAGGCTCCATGCAGGGAGCCCGACGCGGGACTCCATCCTGGGACTCCAGAACCGTGCTCTGGGCCGAAGGCAGATGCCAAACCGCTGAGCCACCCAGGGGTCCTCAGGGGTCCCTAACCTATCATTTCTTTCTTTTTTTTTTTTCTTTTTTAATTTATGATAGTCACACAGAGAGAGGCAGAGGGAGAAGCAGGCTCCATGCACCGGGAGCCCGACGTGGGATTCGATCCTGGGTCTCCAAGATCGCGCCCTGGGCCAAAGGCAGGCGCCAAACCGCGGCGCCACCCAGGGATCCCCAGACCCCCTTCCCTACATTAGTATGTAGTTGGCCCATCCATACACTGAAAATTCAGACCGTGCCCTGTGGACGGTGAGGCCCTTTCCCAATGTCCGCCTCCCACTCTATGGCCTTGCCTTCAACTCCCCAGCCTGGCAGGCTTCTGCCTGGACAGGCCCCTCTTCATCCGGATCCTCCGCCGGCAGCCAGACCGCCCCTTGGTCCCTAGCTGCTGGGTCGTCCACCCCTGGGTTACCAGCTCGGGAGAAGATGGTAGATGGAGGTGTCCCTTTTACTGGGTCAGTTCTGCCACCTAAAACTCTGCTCTAAAGGATGTGGTCTTCACTCAGTACAGGTCCACGTGGGGGAGTCCGGGAAGGCGGGTCGGAGGCTACGGGGCGGTCTCCCCGCATTACAAATTCTCAAAGACCTTCGTCCCCCACGACGCCAGGCTGAGAGGGGCCCCCGAGCTGAGGAGGGGGCCCCGGGGAGGGGGGCCTCGACCGTTCCCAGCGCCGGCCCAGGCACCCGATCCCGCTGCCCGCCTCCCCGCGGGGCTGCCGCGGCCGCCGTCCCGCCCGGGGGCGCCAGGCCCGTCCCCAGCGGGCTCCCGGCCTCGCCCTGCCGCGTGGGCCCGCGCTGTGACCCGGAAGCGCTCCGGAAGCGGTTCCGGAGTCAGCGCCGGCAGGATGGCGGCGGACACGCAGGTGAGGCGGGCGGCTGCGGGGCCAACGCGGCCAGCGACTGGGTGTGGACGGCGGCCGCCGAGCCAGACCGCTCCTGCCGCTGGCCTAGGGGCGGGAGGGGCCGGAGGGGCCGGGGGGGCGGGGGTCAGTGGCTGCGGAGGGGGCGACCCTGGGGCCGCGTCGGCCGGGCTCCTCGCGGGTCTTGGTCCGGCCCGGCCCGCGCGGCGCAGACCGTCCCCGGGCTGGAGGAGTCCGGGACTCCGGCCGCGGCTTCCGCAGCGGCGCCCGGCGGGGCCCTCCCTCACCCTGGAGTTGCAGAAGTTCGCCTTTACGAGTCTCTGCTGCGTTTCCCCGAGTCCCCCGGCAGCGAAGCCCCGGCCAACACCGACTTTTCCTCAAACTTTACGTTCAGCAGAGGTTTCTGTAGTACCGGCTATGTGCAGAGACTTAGAGCACAGCCTTTGGATTTCTACAGAGCCGAGTTTGAGTCTCAGCTCGTTGATTTCCACGAGATGCCGGGCAAGTTACTTAGTCCCGCCAAGCCTCTTTCCGTCTATAAAATGGGGCTAAGGTAGTACCTACGGTAGAGGTTTGCTGTGAGGATTCAGGGAGATAAAGTAGGGCACTTTATACGTTGCTGGTTGTTATTAAAGCCTGCTTAAAAATAAAAGAAGCTTTACTACCTTCGAAGGGCCTTATGACCCTCGAGTGTTATCACTCCTTGTAATTCAGGAAAATATTTGGGGAAAAACTTTTTCCTCCACCTTAGCCTTGCTTGTAGTTGTGAGTGTTTTAGAGTGAAAAGACAATCATATGGAAAAAGGAACCGGTGTCTAAGGGTCAGCTTGGCTTCCTTGGATCAACAGGGAGAAGAGACTAAATTTGATTTTGATGGGGAGGTTCTGAGGCCGGAGAGTGAGCACTTAAGGAACATTGGGAAGTTGTGTATTTGAGAACTTCCTGTGCAAGGAGCTGGTAATTTGTTTCAGTTCAGGTATACTGAATCCTGGAAAGAAAAGCTTAGTCTGTTGGGTATTTTGGAAGGAGTTAGGGGGACACATAATGTTTAACATTAATACTCAAGTGCAGAAACCTTTCTCTAGAGCTGTGTTATTCAGGATGGTAGCCACTAGCCATGTGGGTATTAAATGGCTAGTTAGTGAAAAGTAAATGAAATGAAAAATTTAGTTCTTCAGTTGCACTAGCCACTTTTCAGCATGTGGATAGCCACATGTGGCTGGTAGCCACTGTACTGGACAGTGCAAAAGAACAATTTGCATCATCACAGAGTTGGACAGTGCCACTCTAGAGAGAAACGTGAACTTTAAAGCTGTTTGCATCTGGTCACACCAACAAAAGACTTCTCTGAAAGATCATGGTATGCATTTCTTTAGTTTTCTGACGGGGTCTCAATTCATTTTCTGATGAAGAGAAAGAAGAGCCCTGAACCTAAAAAGTTCTTTCAACTTTTTGAGAGAAACTATAGCCAAGAATTTAATATTATCCAGGAAAGGCAGCTCTGTGGGAATTCTAGGTAGAGAGTGGGTTGTATTCATGCATCTATTTTTGCTGTCTCCTCAACCCTCACTAAAAGTAATAAAAGGTTTTTAAAAGGATTCCCACAGAGATTGGGAGAGTAGAGAGCAGACAACAGCAGCAAACTTTTGGAAACTAGAAAGGGATGACTGGGAAGGATTTAGCAGACCTAAGGAAAATGAATCCTAAGCCAGCGGTTGGGAAAGCTGAGAAGCCAGCTGGTTCACATGGCAGAATCTCTGACAGATGGGAGCTGGGGGGATCAGCTACCCTCTGGAAGTGAGGGTGACTGGGCGGGGCTAATTTAGGAGATTGGTGGAAAGCCCTTTTCTGATGCAGTCAGATCCCCGCTGGCTGTCTTTCTCCACCTTGGCAAAAGCCTGAACTTTTCTCTCTGGAAAGTGTAAAACAGGATCACTGTGAGGACTAGTGTAGGAGGTCCAATATCCAAGGAAATCATCTGCAGAGTAATTCAGGAAACTTGTCCTCAACTGGAGGGTGTGTTTCCAGATCAAAAATACTCAGCACAGTGGATGAAGATAGACTCACAACAAAGCACATTAGTGTGAAATTTTATTTTTTAATTTTTAAAAAAGATTTTATTTATTTGAGAGAGAACACGAGCTGGGTGGGGGTGATGAGGACAGAGGGAAAGGGAGAAGCAGACTCCCCACTGAGCAGAAAGCCAGACATGGGGCTCAATCCCAGGACCTGGAGGTCATGACCTGAGCCGAAGCAGATGCCCAAAAAACTGAGCCACATAGGTGCCCTGTGTGAAGTTTTAGAACCTTGGACACAAAGAGAAGATCCTAGAACTTTGCAGGGCAAAAGTCAGGTCTTAGACAAAGAATCAAAAATCAGCATGGCAGGGGTGCCTGGGTGGCTCAGCTGGTTAAGGGCCTGCCTTCGGCTCAGGTCACGGTCCCAGGGTCTTGGGATTGAGCCTGGAGTCAGGCTTCTAGCAGGGAGCCTGCTTCTCCCTCTCCCTCTGCCTGCCTCTCTCTCTCTCTCTCTCTCTCTCACTCAAATAAATAAAATATTAAAAAAAAATTAACAGCATTGAACTTTGTAACACTAAAAGCTGTAGCTCAGTGAGAATGTCTCCAGTAGTCTGAGGGAAAATGATTTCAACCTAATATTCTGTATCCAAACAAACTTAAATGTGAAGCTAGAACATTTTCAGATTTGCAAGGACTTCACAAAATGGAGAACGTGCTCCATCTAAACACAAGAAAAAGTACATTTTTAGGGTGATACACTGTGTTGCAGCTATAGAGGGTCACCTACCAAATCGGGCCAGGTCATCAAGTTCTGGGAGAGACTTCTTTAGGAAGCTGGAATTTGGTAGAATACCTGGTCTGCCCAAATGTACAAGTGGTAAAAAGTTTGGGATCAAAGTGCAAATTAGAACAGATAAAGCAAACTGAGGGCAGGTGGAAAAGTGCATTTATTAACTCCAGGGTTAATAAAGCTGTGTAGGATAGTAAACATAATGTATTAAATGGAGGTCAAGTGGGGCGCCTGGGTTCCGTTGGGTGTCAGATTCCTGATTTTTGGCTCGGGTCGTGATCTCTGGGTCATGATCTCAGAGTGGTAGGGTCAGGCTTCAAGCTCAGCAGGGAGCCAGCTTGAGATTCTCTCTGTACCTCTGCCCCTCCTCATGCTTGGGTGCATGCACATGCGTGTACTCTCTAAGTAAATAAAATCTTAACAAAATAATTAGTGGTTGGGCAGCCCCGGTGGCGCAGCGGTTTGGCGCCGCCTACAGTCTAGGGTGTGATCCTGGAGACCAGGGATCGAGCCCCACATTGAGCTCCTTGCGTGGAGCCTGCTTCTCCCTCTGCCTGTGTCTCTGCCTCTGTGTGTGTGTGTGTGTGTGTCTCTCATGAATAAATAAATAAAATCTTAAAAAAAATTAGTGGTTAAATGCCTTCCATTTACATACAGTGTAAACACTGAATAGTAAGCTAGCCCATATTATGAAACTGAGGAATTATGTTGGGGAAATGGGGAGGGTAGGAGGTGGGGTTGGAGAAAGAGCTACTATAGAAGGCAATACAACTGAAAAACAAGTAGTAGTAGCACAGACAAGTTATAGAGATTATGGAGGTAGCTCCCAAAATCATGAGCCAGAATTGGTAAAAGAGGGTGCCCTTGGGGAGTGAAGACAAGAGACTGATTTTTCTGGCAGAGTTTCCAGAACTCTTCAGCTTTGACTTTTTTTTTTTTCAAGTATAGTTGACATGATGTTGACTCCTTAATTATCTGTATGTATGACTATAAAAAGAAAAGACAGTATTAAAACAATCACTTATATGAAAGAGTTTTGACATGAGTTTACTCACTGCTGGTAGAATTATATCAGGGAATTAAATATTAAAAAAAAAAAAACCTTAGCATAATTTTGTTTCTCTATAAACCCTTGAATCTGACTTTACTATAAGGCCTGTCTCTGAAATAGCCTTAGAAGAAAAAGATGAGGGCACCAGTGTGTTAGTTACTTGGGGCTTACCATGGCCTCTCCTAGTGCTCATGTATCCATGACTTTCTGTTCTCTAGCTTAGAGAATATTGGAATATTGCTCAGGAGCAGATTTTCAGGAGTATTTGAAATCTGTCCTGTCCCGACCCGTCCCCCGTGACCCCCCCTGCCGTGCAGCTGTGCTAACATGGTTGGTGGTTGAAAACTAAGGGCCAGTTGGCAGTGGTTTATAGACCTATCGGTTTCAGGCTTAGTTTCAAAAATACAGGTGCTGTGGCTTTCAACCCAGTCTGAGCAGTGACTGGGAATCTGCTCTTTCATCACCTGTAAAGTGGGGATACTGATGCCTACCTCAGAGGCTCGAGCGTTGCTAGTTTCGTAGCTGACCTGTGCCAAGAGAAGAGTAAATGTTCTACATAGGTTCTCTCGCTTAGCCACTAACTGTCCTATGAGATAGGTGCTATTACCTGCATGGTATAGATGGGGAACTGATGGTCAAGGAGAGGAGATATATATATATTAAGATTTATTTATTAGAGAGCCTGCTTGGAGAGAGGCAGAGAAATAATTTTTTTTTTTTAAAGATTTTACTTATTTATTCATGAGAGATACAGAGAGAGGCAGATGCAGAGGGAGAAGCAGCTCCCTGTGGGGAGCCTGATGCAGGACTTGATCCCAAGACCCCGGGATCACACCCTGAACCAAAGGCAGACAGTCAACCACTGAGCCACCCAGGTGCCCAAGAGAAAGAATCTTAAGTGGACTCCTCATTAAGCACAGAGTCCAGTGCAGGGCCTAATACCAAGACCCTGAGATCATGACCTAAGCGAAAATCAAGTCGCTTAACCTCCTGAGCCACCCAGGTGCCCTAGGGAAATGACATAATTTGACGGAGTGTCTACAGCTGGTAAGAGGCAGAGCTAGGATTCAATCTCTTTGCTCTCCATCTTTCAGCCACTGTACTTCCATTCTGCTAATGACCTGCCAGGATGTGGATATTCCCCATGTGGGAGGCTAACAAGAGCTGAATAAAGGAAACGCACTGGCATATAGTGGGTCCTCACTGGATTTTACATAATTCTGGAAGGATATTTTCTGTGGTGAGGGTTTGGCCTTCTGCCTTGCCTTTTTTTGTGTAAATTTGAGTAAGGTGTATTGGCCGGTTGACTGGGTTAAAGTAGTACATGTCAATTGGGGGTGATTTTGCCCACCAGGAGATATTTCACAATGTCTGGAGACAGTTGGGATTGTCAACTGAGGCAGGAGGAGTGGAGTACTGTTACTGGCATTTAGAGGGTAGAGACCAGGAATGCCATTCAGAATCCTACAATATAGGAAGACAGCCTCACAGCAAGAATTATCTAGCCCCAAATGTCTGTAGTGTGGAGGTTGAGAGACCTTGGGTCAAAGAGAACCACCTTGAATTCTGTACCCACTTCCCCAGCATACACACTCATGGTTTTGTAGTTTGCTGAAATTTTCTTTGTGGGCTTGGTCTTCACAGGTTTCCGAGACACTAAAACGTTTTGCGGGGAAGGTGACAACAGCCAGTGTGAAGGAACGGAGAGAAATCCTCAGTGAACTGGGGAAATGTGTTGCCAGAAAAGGTATTTGTTTTCTATCCATGTGGCCAAGAGACAATTCCATTTCAAAGTAAATTGTGCTCTCTGTGTAGAACCATGGCTGCTGCTTCCCTTGCCATATTTGCTTGTTGTCCTGCGCATTGAAACAGTTAGCTTGGGATGCCTGGGTGGCTCAGCAGTTGAGCATCTGCTTTTGGCTCAGGGTATGATCCCAGGGTCTAGGATCGAGTCCCACATTGGGCTCCCTGTAGGGAGCCTGCTTCTCCCTCTGCCTGTGTCTCTGCCTCTCTCTCTCTCTGTGTCTCTCATGAATAAATAAAATCTTGAAAGAAAGAAAGAAAGAAGAAAGAAAGAAAGAAAAAGAAAGAAAGAAAGAAAGAAAGAAAGAAAAAGAAGAAAGAAAGAAAGAAAGAAAGAAAGAAAAAGAAGAAAGAAAGAAAGAAAGAAACAAACAAACAAACAGTTGGCTTAGCAGAGAGTTGATCCATTTAGGTACCAAAGGTTTTTTTTACAGTTTTCACCATTTTGATTGGAAATATTTCTAAAAGATACTAGGAATCTTAAGTAATTTACTAGAAGCAAAAACATTTTCTTTATGACTTGGGGCACCATTTTTCCCAGGCTGTGTTCCATGGAAGTCAGCAAGATGGTAACAGGGGATTGACCAGTAAAGATTACAAGGTCAGGGATGCTTGGGTGGCTCAGTGGTTGAGTGTCTGCCTTTGGCTCCCAGGATTCATGATCCCAGAATTCTGGGATCAAGTCCCACATGGGGGTAGCATGTTTCTCCTTCTGCCTATGTTTCTGCCTTTCTCTGTCTCTTATGAATAAATAAATAAAATCTTAAAAAAAAAAAAGATTTCAAGTTCAGATAAGTTTGGGAAATGTCAACATTTTCTACTTCCCTCTGGGAGATTTCACAGCATATTCCAGGAAGATATTCTAATTTCATTAAGCTTTTTTTAATCCAGTGCTTTCCTTGAACCAACCTCTTTTTTTTTTTTTTTTCCTGAAAGCCTGTTCAGGGTTGGGGGAACACATTTTGAGAAATCCTGAGCACATGTGGTTATCATGACTGTTCCGCAACTGAGGTCTATCCCTACATTCAGTTGGGATGTGTAAGACTAGTTTGCCTTCATATAACACTGTTAACTATACTGGAACTGAAAAAAAAAGACTAGTTTGCTTTCATCCAATAAATCCTAATTAGCTTTTGAATTACCTTTGGTGTGTTTTTACTGTATAGCATTGATTATCAAAGCGTGGTCCCTGGACTAGCAGCATCACCATCACGTCAGAACTTGTTTGAGATCCGGATTCTTGGCTCTATCCCAGAAACTCAGATTTAGAAACCATGGGGGCAGCGCCCAGCATCTGTGTTTCAGCAAGCCCTCTAAGTGATTCCTGTGTTTGCTGAAGTCTGAGCATCATGGCCTTGTAGAGTTGGGTCTCCCTGTCCCCCAGCTTTCACTTCTTGTTAGTAAAGAGCCTGCTTCACCCAATCGCTCATTTGCTGCTTCTGATTCACTTTTGCCTGGTTACATACCCAAGCATTTTATTTTATTTATTATTTATTCATGAGAGACCCAGAGAGAGAGCGGCGGGGGCAGAGGGAAAAGTAGGCTCCATGCAGGGAGCCCGATGTGGGACTTGATCCCAGGACTCCAGAATCACGCTCTGGGCCAAAGGCAGACGCTAAACTGCTGAGCCACCCAGGCGTCCCATACCCAAGCCTTTTCAAGTTGCATGTAAATTTTGTACATTCCTGTTTGTCAGCTTCAAAGAGAGTCTCCTCTGCATTAACACTTTAATATATGAGTTTTATGGCACCTTCAAAAGTTTCTCTCGTCACCTTTCGTAACAGAGTTGTACTTAGAAGAGGCTGCTATGTGACAAGGTACTTACTGGCTGTACACACCTTCCAAGCCTTAGTGGTTGACCCTCCTGCTATGTAACTGCTGAATACTACATTTTTCCCATCTTATGGAGGAAGGCATTTGACACACAGGTGAAGTTTATGAACCATTCAAGACTTTTTCAGGGTGATTTTACTCATTAGCCACCCTAAAGTTCTGCCATTCAGGGTGAATAATACTTGTAAGTTGTTTATTTTTTAAACATTTTATCTATCTATCTATCTATCTATCTATTTATTTATTTAAACTTTTTTTTATTTATTCATGAGAGACAGAGAGAAAGAGAGGCAGAGACATAGGCAGAGGGAGAAGCAGGCTCCCTATGGGGAGCCTCATGTGGGACTCGATCCTGGGATCATGCCCGGAGCCCCAGGCAGATGCTCAGCCACTGAGCCACCCAGGCATCCCATGTAAGATGTTTAGTCACCTTTGATGTGCACGTTGATGGTGGAAAGTTAACTACCCCACATGAAATCTTTAGTTCTCAATTTTCTAATTTTCTGAGTCTAATGAGGAGGTATTGCACAGTGATAATCATTCTGGCCTCTCCTTCATTTGGAATAGTAGATAATGAAGTGAGTCCGTGTGACCCGGTTCAAGTTCCTTAACTTGTCTGAGCCTGTCTCCTTGGTTTGAGCATGGAGATTGCAATAGTACGTCCCCCGCAGGGTTAGTGTGAGGAGTAAATGAGAAGACGTGTGGATGGCGCTTAACACTGTGCCTGGCTCTGGTGAGCACCCAGTGTATGTTAGCCCTTGGCCACACCGGTTTCTGGTCCCCATCTCTCTTTTCCTTGGTCACTGAAGTAACCACGAGTCCAGGGGAATAGCGTCTGACAGGCAGAAATGGCCACAGGTTGGTTTTCCATTACTGACCCCTGTCGTTCCAGCCAGAGTATCTCTTTTCATGTGGCTGGCCTGCTCGGGTTCCTAGGCCTCCATTCTTCATCTTGAGGTGGCCTCAGTCATATATCATATACCCATCATAGAGGGATTAGGTGAGGAACCATGTGTCAATGCTTAGGGCAGGATCTGGCACTTTGCACTTTGGGAGTACTAATTAAGTCTTCCTTCTCTTCCTCCTCATGTGTCCTGATGGCCATCATGCATCTTGCCTCTGCACTTGTGCTCCTGTGGTTAGCATCACTCAGGGTGTACATTTTTTTCTTGCCATTTTTCTATAGCTTACAGATCTATTAGGCTAAACTTATGTTCTTAGAACCTTCAGAAGCCACTCCAGTTAGAGGTGCTCTGCCCTTCTCTGATCCCTCAGAGCACTTTAATTTTGTCCTATTTTTAGAAAATTTTGTTAGAAGAAACACAAGGAGTTCACATACCATAAGCAAACAGCCAACTGAGTCTTCACAAACTAGACAAACCTGTGTAACCAGCACCCAGGTCTAAGCAGCAGAATACTCCTTGTGCCCCAGAAGTGCCACTTGCCCAGATGTTAGGTTTTTGAGGCCACTGTATCACCTTAGTTTCGTTCGTGTAATGGGTATCTACCTGAGAGCCTTTTTAAATTTTTAATTTATTTATTAGAGAGAGTGAGGGCGTGGGGGAGCAAGTGAGGGTAGGAGCAGAGAGAGAGGAACAAGCAGACTCTTTACTGAGTAGGGAGCCTGGCATGGTGCTTGATCTCACAACCCTGAGATTACTACCTGAGCTGAAACCAAGAGACACTTAACCGGCTGTGCCACTTAGGCACCCCCGAGAGTCTTTTCCTGGAGTCCGATTTTGCTGTGGATTTTTCCTCCAGGGAATTCCATCTCTAACCTACAGGAAGTGTCTGATGGGTAGGAGCTCATGTCTGGTAGAATGCCTGGCTCAAGCAGGTGTTCACGAAGTAGCTTGTATTGACTACTCTGTGTGTGATCTTTGGTTTCAGATCTGCCAGAGGGAGCAGTGAAAGGGCTCTGCAAATTATTCTGCTTGACTCTGCACCGGTACAGGTGAGTCTCAATTGAAGGCCCTGTGCCCACAGCCCTTTGTGCAAAGAGGTGGTGCAGGAGAGCTGTTAAGAGTCCAGGTTTTGGAGCTGTGTCACATCTTAGCTATTGGATCCTGGGCAAGTTACTCAGCTTCCCTGTGCCTCTCTTTTCCTCATCTGCAGAATGGGGGTGGTACTGTTACCCACCCCTCAGGTGGTAGTTGGTAAGTGTAGAGCTTCCAGAACAGTGTCTGCTACGTCATGAGTCTGTATGCTGTCAACAGGCATGCATGCACTTGGCCCAGTTTTGAGGTCCATAAGTCAGTGTTCCATAAATGTGTTGCCCTCACAGCCTTGATGTCTCCTTTGCCCTTATTAGCTGCCTCCAGAACTCCAGAAGGAGGTAGATTTCTCTAGTTATTTCTTCATCCCATCCTCTGTGATCCACTGGAATACAGTACAATCCAGTCTTCCAGAGAAAGATCAGCACTCAGCCTAAGCCACCTTGTCCCTGCCCCCAGTGTTCACCTTTTCCTTTCTTTCTTTTCCTTAGAGATGCAGCCTCCCGCCGGGCCCTGCAGGCAGCCATCCAGCAGTTGGCAGAGGCCCAGCCAGAAGCCACTGCTAAGAATCTTCTGCATTCTCTGCAGTCTTCAGGCATTGGCTCCAAAGCTGGTGCCCCCAGGTAAGAGAGAAAGGTACGGCCTACTGGGGCTTGCTGGAGTCCTGTTCAGGAGAAGCTGGTGCAGATGAGCTGCGCCGAGCAGGTGTGAGCATGTCTCTCTTTCCTCTCTGAAACTTTGAGTGACGCCAGCAGTCCACCCATTGCGATAGGAGGAGCCAGGATGTCAGGCCCAGTGCGCAAACCACTTTCCCAAGGAACAGGGTTGAGAAACCAGTGGAAGTGAGGCCATTTTGAGGGGAACCGTATACCCGTTGGACACAATATGGGAAACCATCTTTTTGTTTCTATAGTTGTGAGCTCTAAGAGGTGGGAGTTTGGCTAATGAGGCTTGCATGCCTTGTCATGAGTTGTTACAGATGACTTATCAGGAGCCAGTTTCCAGTTCTGTCCAGTTGTAGGTCAAGGGAGAGTCCTATATACCAGGCAGAGCCTTGTGTTGAGCATTTGTCCTCAAGATGGAGGGTGCTGACCTGCACTTACCTTCTGCCTCCCCTCCCCTCTACAGTAAGAGTAGTGGCTCTGCTGCCTTGCTGGCCCTGTCCTGGACCTGCCTACTGGTGCACATTGTCTTTCCCTCAAGAGCCAAGCGGCAAGGAGACATCTGGAACAAACTGGTAGGTTCCCTAGGTCTTTGGAGTAGTGACGGTCGGCTCTCTGCATAGAGTTAGGACTTGTTTAAGCACCTTTTTTGGCCAATGGCTCTTCTTGGTGCTGGGTGACTTAGCACTGTGAATTGTCCCGAGGTATGTGACTTCAGTGGATTGAGCATGGGTGTAACATCATTACACCCATCTGGTTATCACATATTTTGAGCTTCTGTCAAGCGTGGTACTGGGTTCTGGGAGTCCACTGATGAGCAAAAGAAAGGCAATTCCTGCCTTCATGGCATATGTGGAAGACTTGACAGGCCAGAGCAGGGAAGACAGCAAGAAAGACAGCAAGTCAATCAGAAAATATAATAATGTAAATAATTTTTTTTTCCTGGTTTATCATTCCTTTCCCTGTATTTGGATTTCAGTGTTGAACTGGCTAATGGAATGGAATTCTTGCCATGTGTTTTGGTCCTTTAATTCTCTCCTCTTGTTCTGTGCCTTCTTCTTCCACATTCCCTGCCTTGCCTATCTACATATCTGCTAATCAGAGATGGTCCAATAGGCCAGGTCAGGAGGTTGTTTTGAATATCTAGATATGCTTAGTGGAGGGCAAGAGGAATGGTCTTACGGTTCATTAAAAAGGAGCCTGAGGTATGGCTGTGATTCTCAGTCATTATATTTGGCTGTATATGTAACTTCTGAGCCTGCTTCCCGTGTCTGCAAAGTGGGAAAAAGTGCTACCTACCCCATCTACCTCCACGAGTTGTTATGAAGAGGGGCTCAAGACGAAGTGTGAAAGGGCCATGGAAATGTACAGAGGGCTGTACAGGTGAATGAGGAGTGGCACTAGAAAACTGTAACGCCTCTCCCGAAGTAGCCTACTAGTAGGAAACAGTGACGGTCCTGTCCCTGGGAGCTTACCTAGCACGCCTCTGGGGATGACCATGGAGTGGCCATCAGTGATGACTGAAGGATAAGAACACTGAAACCTGGCAGGTAATAGATATTGGAACTGGACCCCCTTCAGAGTGTGGGTTTCATTGCTACCAAGGCCTCTTTATAAGATGCTTTATCATGGTTCCCTCATTGAAGATATCTCCAGTGATCTCTTAAAGCCATTATCCCAGGTAAGTAAGTATGCTTGTGGGTTAGTGAGGGGCAGGGATCATCCCTGGAGTGTTGTGTTTATGGTACAAAACACATCAGGGGCATGAGACCATGTTTGTTTTTCCTGTGTCTTGAATCTGGGTTTTTCCTTTACTTGTTGCCAGTGTTGACTTCAACTATACACATAGGTTGAAATGCATTCAGTTACTCAAGTATCTGTTGAGGGCCTCTATGTGCTGGCCCCTGTTCTAGGAGCTGGGGCAAAGCTGGGAACAAGAAAGAGGACCTTGCCCTCTTGGAGCTTACACCTTCTTCTTCTTCTTTTTTAAAGAGTTTATTTATTCATGAGAGACACAGAGAGAGGCAGAGACACAGCCAGAGGGAGAAGCAGGTTCCCTGCAGGGAGCCTGATGTAGGACTCAATCTCAGGACCCCGGGATCACTACCTCAGCCAAAGGCAGATGCTCAACCACTGAATACCCAGGCGCCCCTTTACACCTCTTTTTTAAAGAATTTTTTGTAAGATTTACTTATTTATTTGTGAGTGAGACAGAGAGAGTGTGCACACATGTGGGGAGGAGCAGATGGGGAAAGAAAGGGACAAGTAGACTCTGCTGAGTGTGGAACCCAAGGTGGGGCTTGATCTCAAGACCCTGAGATTGTGACCTGAGGTGAAACCAAGAGTTGGGTATTCAGCCGACTGAGCCACCCTTGTGCCCCAGAGTTTCTCATTCTTGATTTATGATCCTGAGTGGTTGTCCTGCAGTATATGTAACAAGTACCCTGCTGATGACTATTTATGTTATCTACAATTTTTTACTGTAAGCAATGTTACAGTGAAAAAACTTGTACATGTGTCATTTTGTATACATGCAAATGGAGCACAGCAGACTTCCTAAGCATACCCTTTGTCTCAGGGTGGCCAGTCACATTGCTCGCCAGTCACCGTGGGTGTTTGTGATATAGAAAGTCTCTAGGATTTTTTTTTTTTTTAAGATTTTATTTATTTATTCATGAGAGACACAGAGAGAGAGAGAGGGAGGTAGAGACACAGGCAGAGGGAGAAGCAGGCTACATGCAGAGAACTCGACATGGGACTCGATCCCGGGTCTCCAGGATCAGGCCCTGGCCTGAAGGCGGTGCTAAACCGCTGAGCCACCCGGGCTGCCCATCTCTAGGATTTTTAAATTGAGCACCGATGATGTGTTTCACTCTGGATTGAATAGTGATCTCTCCACACAGGCTAGGATCATCCTATTGGATCCCTTCACTTCTATATTTCAAGTGCCTAGTGTAGTGCCTGCCATTTAGTCAATATTCAGCAAGTATTTGTGGAATTAATAAAGGAAGAGTTAAGGCAGGTATGAAACAGGGTGCGTATCCTTTTCCTGAATGGCACTTACTTCACTGGAATTATATATTCATTTGTGTGTTTTATTTTGTGGTATCTTTTTCTCCCTTGTGAGGGCCACGGGACCTCCATTTGCATTTCATGTCCTGACTCGAGCCTCTCCCTGTCCTGACAGGTGGAGGTGCAGTGCCTGCTCCTGGTGGAGGTGCTGGGTGGCTCCCACAGGCACGCCGTGGATGGTGCTGTGAAGAAGCTCAGCAAGCTGTGGAAAGAGGTGACAGGAGGCATAGAGGGTGGTGGGCATCGCTTCTTTTGTGCCACCCCCGCTGCCATGTGATAATAACACCTGTTTTATACTTTCCTCTTCAGAACCCTGGACTGGTGGAACAGTACTTGTCAGCCATTCTCAGCCTAGAACCCAACCAGAACTATGCAGGCATGCTGGGGCTGCTGGTGCAGTTCTGCACGAGCCACAAGGAGATGGATGTGGTCAACAGACACAAGGCAGGTGGACTTGCTGGGGGCAAAGAGGGGGAGCTTGCTTTGCTCTGGTGGCCCCAGCTCCTGTCCTCATCTGGAGCTCGTTGGTTTTCTCATATGAAACCCTGGCCTTTTCTCCATGATATCTGAAGTTTTTGGAGCCAGAAAGTTTTCCCTCCAGCTCTGGCTTGGGGAGAATCCTGGCAATTATTGGGATGATAATTTGCCTGTTCATGCAGTGATTTATTCTCCTGCAGCTGAGCAGCTGCCGTGTGCCAAGCACTATGCTAGCTGTTTGGGTTGCAGCAGGGATCCAGGGAGCTGTGATCCCTGCCCTCGGGGAGTTGCATATGAGGAGTCTGCCATCAGACAGATAGTCATCTAATTACAAATGTGATAAGTGCTACAAAGAAAAAGGGCAGGAAGCAGTAATACTGTGTATTGGGGGACCTGACAGAGGCCATGTGTTGGGGGCATAGCTCTTATGAAGGAACTTAAAAGGTGAATAGTATTAGCAAGGTCAGTATGTGAGGAGGGGTATTTTGGGCAGAGAAAGCAGCCCATGAGAAGCTAGGCAGGGGAGGCGATTGGGGCTGGAGAGATGTGAGAGGCAGCCTGGCAGCCAGGCCAAGGACTTTGGACTGAATCCAAGCAGCTCTGGAAAGCTGTGGAAGGTTTTAAAATGATGAGTGGCATGATCAGTGGGCCCTCTGTGTGTGACACTGAAATTTGGGCATTGATTTGTATTTTGTTTCTGTATGTATGTATTTTATTTATTTTTTACTGATTTGTAATTTTCAGAGGCACTCCCACAAAAAGGATCTTTTAGGCCAGCGATGAGATGCTCAGAATGTTGGTCTAAATAGTCTTTGTATTCTCTAGAGTGCCCTGCTGGATTTTTATATGAAGAACATCCTGATGAGCAAAGTAAAGCCTCCGAAATATCTGTTGGTGAGTGAGAAGTGGACCTTAGCTGGACAAGCTAAATCCAATTTAAATTCTGATTCAAAGCTATCCTTTATTCTTTGTTCCCATGAGGTCTGGATGCCTGACTCCTTTCTCTTTGTAGGATAACTGTGCCCCTCTGCTCCGATACATGTCCCACTCGGAATTTAAGGATCTGATACTGCCTACCATACAGAAGTCCTTACTTAGGAGTCCAGAGAATGTTATTGAAAGTAGGTCACTGCCAGACAGGTTGGTGGAAGGGAGATGCGTTGACTGATGAGCTGCTTCTCTGATACTTGGCAGCAGAAGTGGTGTGGGTGGGGTGAAGTATGTATTCACTTTGTTCCTCATTGGGACCTTGGGAGAGAGATCAGGGACCCTTTTGAGAATATGTTGAAAGTCATGGGCCCTTTTGCTAAAAGAATGCACAAAAGTATATACTGCAAACAATTTTAGAGATCCAAGAACTTTCTGGAAACCAGGTTAAGAACCTCTGCTCAACACAATTTGAACTTGGTGTGGAGGTGGCACTTGAAACTGTAGGAATGGGCAGCCCAGGTGGCTCAGCGATTTAGTGCTGCCTGCAGTCCAGGGCATGATTCTGGAGTTCCAGGATCGAGTCCTACATCAGGCTCCCTGCATGGAGCCTGCTTCTCCCTCTGCCTGTGTCTCTGTCTCTCTGTCTCTCTCTCTCTCTCTCTCTTTCTCTCTTTCTCTCTTTCTCTCTGTGTCTCTCATGAATAAATAAAACCTTAAAAAAAAAAAAAAGAAAGAAACTGTAGGAACAAAGGTGTGACCATTCACATGACCATATGGAGATAAAGAGGGGTCTGGGTTCTTTGTGACCAGACAGCAGGCCTTACAGCATAGGAGTGTAGGGCAGAAATGGGCATTTATATCTGAGACAGACATGTTGTGTACTTTCTGTCCTCCTTAGCTATTTCCAGTCTGCTGGCATCAGTGACTCTGGATCTCAGCCAGTATGCCTTGGACATTGTGAAAGGACTGGCTAGTGAGTACTGTGACCCCTCTCCAGCTCCTAGAGTGGCACCTTGGGTTTTGGTTGTATTTTCCTAATTATTTTAGGAAAAAGGGCAGGGGATAGCTCAGTTTAGAAAGAAACTACATTTGCACAGTTTCTCGAGATCCTTATAAGAACACTTTGCTGGGGTGGGAGAATGGGGAACGTGGAAAAGACAGAAATGAAAGCCTGGATGCTCAGTTCTTGGCAGCTTCTGAGCTGCAGCTCTCTGTGTCCAGGTCAGCTGAAGTCCAACAGTCCCCGCCTGATGGATGAAGCCGTGTTGGCGCTGCGGAACCTGGCCCGCCAGTGCAGTGACTCTTCGGCGACAGAAGCCCTGACCAGGCACCTGTTTGCTATCCTTGGCGGTGAGTAAGCCTTCCTGGCTATGGGGATGACTGAGGTGTGGGTGCCGGGACCTGCCTGGGACTCGGGGCTCCAAGTCTGTGTGTGTTGAAGCCGTGTGGCCAAGGGAACACTTGCATTAGGATGTGGACATGTGAAGTGAACAGAAGCATGTGCTGGGCAGTGAAGACAGGGGTGATCTCAGGGTTTTGTTTTGTTTTGTTTTGTTTTTAATTTAAGTGTGGACGTTATTGTATGTATGAAGGGAAAAGCTAGAGGGAAATACATCAAATTGTTCATAGTGTCTTTGGGTAGTGGGCACGTGGGTGATTTTTAAATATTTTTATGTTTTTTGTTTCTCAGATTTTCTGTAAGAATTTACTGCTGTTTTAGTCAGAAAAAAATCTAGTAAATGTTATTTTAAATCCAGCTTCATTAAAGAAAGGCTACTTCTGGAATCAGAAACTGTGTCTTGGTGTCACACACATGATTAATCATCACCCCCTTGGGAAATGTGGTAGATATGAATTTTGTATCTTTACCATCTCTCCTCTCAGGCTCGGAGGGAAAACTGACTATTGTAGCCCAGAAGATCAGCGTCCTCTCAGGTATAGAATCTCTCCTGGGGGTAGCGGTAAGTGAAGAAGTAGATGAGGTGTAACGTAACTGTTAGGTAAGGCAGGTCCTTCATTGGATTTGGACTCTTGATAGACAGCCCAGCATGGCTCCTAGGACTCTGCTGCCTATCTGTGGGCAGGTGGGACTTGTTTGAGTCCAGCGGGAGGCCTGGTTTTTATAAAAGTCAGGATCATCTTGAGGATGGATTGAGGGAAAGACACTGATGGCCAGAGGAGAGGCATGGCTGCTAGGGAAGTGGGCCTCGGCAAGAAGAATCTCGTGTTTGTGATTTTGTGCTGAGCAGGAAATCCCCTGCCTTCCAGGGATCGGGAGTGTCAGTCATCATGTGGTGTCTGGGCCTTCTAGTCAAGTCTTGAATGGGACTGTGACTGAGCTGTTCATCCCATTCCTGCACCAAGAAGGTAACTGTGCAGCATGGGGAGGATGCAGTTTAGACCTGCTCCAACTCATTTTCACATTCAGAGCAGCCATGAACCCCTTCTCACAGCAAAACTCCCCTGAAGCATTACTGCTTCTTCCCCCTTGTACTCCTGCTTGCTATGGGGCTCTGCTGGCAGCAATTGGACGTGGGCCTGAGATGCTGAACTGACCAGACTTCTACTTCTTGCCTTAGTTCACGAAGGCACCTTGGTGCATGCCGTCTCTGTCCTGGCTCTCTGGTGTAACCGGTTTACCACAGAAGTGCCCAAGAAGCTCACCGAATGGTTTAAGAAAGCCTTCAGCCTTAAGACCTCCACCTCTGCAGTGAGGCATGCCTACTTGCAGTGCATGTTGGCCTGCTTCCGAGGTGAGATGCCTTCCCTGCAGGGGTGACTGCGTCTTCTGGGCATCCTCACCATCCCAGGCCTTCCCTTGGTGGCCCAGCTTACTTGGCATCACTTCTCTTTGAGTTTCGGGCAGCATCGGGCTTAGTCATCCATAAAGCCTGGAATCAGTGCCCAATCTTCACAACCGACTCCAGCTTCTCCCCTTTATCAGACTTTTAAGTCACAAAGCTTTATTTGGAGAGGGTCTGGAACTAGATTGTGTCACTATATTATCTGGGGTCATGGGGAAGTGATTGATTGCAAGAGGCCTGATTCAAAAGGACCAGCTTCATAGAAACTTGACTTTTGACTTACTAAAAACCAACCACTGCCCTTTCTTCAGGTTGACAAACCTGTCATTTGAGTGTGGGCATCCACCTCTTTCCTAAGCAAAGCTAGAGGAAACTTTCCAATCTGCTTAGGAACTTGATCTCCACCTTTGAGATAGGCTTGTACTTCTTTAAAAAAAAGAGAAAAGAAAAGAAAGTACACTTCTGATGAACTGTGTTTAAAGAAACATCTAAGAGAGTCCAGAACTGCTGATTCCACAGAAGGGTATCCCTTCTCTACAGTGCCTGTTTGTCAATTTGCAGTTCTGCTGCATTGATCAATCTTGATTTTTAGATTGAGTTCTAGATAGCAGAGACTTGGTTTAAACTAGGCTCTTCAGTTTGAGATGTTTCTGCTTGATGCTTTTAAAATATACATGATATAAAATAAGCCTTTAAATATTTTTTGGTTTCAAATCCATGACCTCTTCCAAATGAAATATGTTTAGTAGTTAAGAAAACATGGATTTAGCTATAGTTTTAATAGATTTCCAAAATATTTTTTCAGTTATTTTTTTATTTTTTTTATTTTTTTATTTTTTCAGTTATTAAGTGGGTTTAGTTTGTAGGTCAGCAGATTGGTTCTGGTTTTGGAATTTGGATCGGGAACTTGTCTGGTACTGGGGAAGAGCCCCAGACAGAAATTGGTAGGTGTGCAGTGCCCCTGGCTCTCCCTGAACCAGCTGTTTGGCCTTGGGCATCTTTTTTAACTTCTCTTGGTCTGTTTTCTTACGCATCAAATGAACAGCTGGACTGTTGGATTTGTAAGGATCCTTCTAGCTGTAACATGGTTGGTTCTCTTTCTCCTACTTCACAGCATTTGACAAGGTGAAGCATTTTAGTCAACCAATTCAGACGTGAATGGATAACTCCTTTCTTGAGTAAGCTTGTCACCCCTGATAGTGTTTTGTAAGGTGCTAGTCCTCTCTCCACAGGTGACACACTATTGCAGGCCTTGGACTTGCTGCCTCTGCTCATCCAGACAGTGGAGAAGGCAGCCTCCCAAAGCACTCAGGTTCCCACTGTCACCGAAGGGGCCGCTGCAGCCTTGCTGCTCTCAAAGCTTTCTGTGGCTGACTCACAGGCTGGTAAGGGTCTGGACTTGTTCCCCGTGGTAGCAGATGAGGCTTCATTCAGAGTCCCCGGGAGGAGTGTTTTGATGTTTAGAATTTGACAGGATTGGTGTGGTCACTACCACACTGCCTCGGCCATGGTGCCCCTTGTCATCTGCAGGGATGAGCCTCAGGGTCACACTTGGACGTGGGAATATAGCCAGGGGACTCTTGTCACTGTCCTCCTTTGCTCTGTTGCTCTAGTGCTCTAGGATGGGGGTTTGTATATAATGCCCAGACTGGCCTGGGTTTAGTATAGTGGGGCATTTTTTAATTGATTATACCTTTCTAGGGAGTAACTTGAAAAGCTTCCCCTTAGCTAATCTTCTAGCCCTAAGTTCCCATCTCTGGCTAGTATTACCATTTACTGTCCAGAAATAGTCAATATGTAATCGACCAACACCAGGTAGTGTTCTGTGTATATGCCATATTAAGTACTGAACACTCCTTGGACAAGAGTCCTAGTCAGTGCAACCCAAAGAGCTTTCTCTTTCTTTCTGTGGCCACCTGGTATTCTATGTCTGCTTTAGTCATACTCTGCCTGCACATGGACGTGAACTTACTTCCATGGTTGGAAGTGGAGTTCAGCTCTGGTCATGTTTCATCAGGTGCCTTGGCAGGGAGGCAAAGATGAACATGACCAGGCTTTAATTTTAAGCTGCTTTACTCCAGTGGGAGAGAGGAGATGCAAAAATATTTCTGTAGTTATAAGACAATATACCTCCTTAGGGCAGTTTTGAAGGAGGGATTGCTCTTAGTTAGGTGTTGGCTATCACGAAAGGCTTCATGGAGGGAGCATTTGGACGAGGGCCCTGAAGGCTAGGAAGGATTTCACCAACTGGAAGGGAACAGCCCAGGATGCGTTCAGACTAGCCTCCAGCAGGGAAGGCACCATGTGTGAACATCAAGTATCGCAGCCTGCCACCTGGAGTAGGTGGGAATTCCAGGTGGGAAATGCTTGCCTGGTCTCCTGTAGGCAGCAGAGAACCACTGAAAGTTTACATATAGGCAATGATACCGGAAGGATGGGTTAGTTTGCAGGACTGGGAGGGGAGACAGTTAGCCTAGGAGTGATGTATACATGCTGGGGGAGCCCTACTGCCTACTGCAGAAGAGGGTCTGTCAATGTAGCTGGCCCCAGTATCTTCAGGCAGGAGGGGACCAACCGTGATGGGCGGAGTGAGCTATATCAGGGAGTGACCTTTTGTTTCTTGCAGAGGCCAAACTCGGTGGTTTCTGGCAGCTGATTGTAGATGAAAAGAAGCAGATTTTCACTTCTGAGAAATTTTTGCTCATGGCTTCAGAGGATGGTGAGTTACTTAGTTGAACGTACTTGAACTTGAGATTGGGCCTGTGTCCCTCTGGTGGGTCTTCAGAGAGGACCCTTCCTGAGTGCCTGTAACCTTAGCAGTCAGCTCTGCAAAAACCCGGGTCAGAGTGCTGTGGTCAGCTACTGTGTCATAGGCTGCTGTGGGAATGAACACACATGGAACACACACGCATTGTGTGGCATGGAAGCTGAGAAGTGGGGGAGTGGGTAGATTTGTGGAAACAGAGCACTAATGGTTGCGGGGCTGCGATGTTAGGTGTAATTATAGCTGATTGGGTAATTGGTGCTGTCTTGGAGGTTTTCTTATATTACAAGACAGCTGAAAAGCTCTGGTGGAGTGTGGCTGGCTGCACTCCCCCACTAGGAGACACAAAACTACTGGTTTCTCTCCTGGCAGAGAAGGAACAGTTGATCTTTAAGTGTATGTTTAAAATTCTAGGTTGCCTTAGGGGTGTCTGCTGCTAATCGGTGATTTGAAAAGTCTTTTGACTCACAAATCACAACATCCTATTAATGAACTAAAACTGTTAGTCACTTCCTGATTTAGGAAAAAAAATTAGTTCTTGTATAGGAAATACAGTCACATAATTCAAAGAATAAAAGATCCAAGAAGGCCTATGTTGAAAATCATACCCCCGCTTTGATCTCTGGCCACCTAGTATCCCTGGCCATGGATAACCAGTTGTATTAGCTTCTGTATATCCTTAGTATTTTATAATTCATACCAGCAGATAACTTTTTGTGTTAGTTCTTTACCTTTTTTTTACACAAATGGTAATATGCCTGCTATATGCATTGTAGACTTGTAGTCATTCTACTTCAGTATGCATGTGTCCTCATTTTTTTTGGAACTGCATAGTAATTTTAAATTAATTAGAATAAAATGTATCTTTTTCATTAGTACAAAATACATTGTCAGCAAAAAAGGAACTTCAGATGAGCTGTAATTTTACATGCAGTGTTAATCACATGTACATTTTAGTGTTAATTCTTCAGGACTTTCCAGTTCTTTTTGGATGTATTCTATATATGTTTTTTAAGATTTTACTTATTTATTTGAGAAGGAGTGTGCACGCATGGGGTGAGAGCAGAGGGAGAGGGAGAGAGAGAGAGAGAGAGAAGCTCCAGCAGACTCCCTGCTGGGTGCGGAGCTCTAGATGGGGCTTGACCTCATGACCCTGAGATCACGATCTGAGCCAAACGCTTAACCAGCTGAGCCACACAGGTGCTCTAGATGTGTTCTATGATTTAGAAACCCTTCCAGGGGGATCCCTGGGTGGCTCAGCAGTTTAGTGCCTGCCTTTGGCCCAGGGCACGATCCTGAAGTCCTGGGATTGAGTCCCACGTCAGGCTCCCGGCATGGAGCCTGCTTCTCCCTCCTCCTGTGTCTCTGCCTCTCTCTCTATGTCTATTATAAATAAATAAAATGAAATAAATAAGTCTTTAAAAAAAAACAAAAACACTTCCAGGGCAGCCCTTGTGGCTTAGCGGTTTAGCACTGCCTTCAGTCTGGGGTGTGATCCTGGGGACCCGGGATTGAGTCCCATGTAGGCTCCCTGCATGGAGCCTGCTTCTTCCTCTGCCTGTGTCTCTGCCTCTCTCTCTCTGTGTCTCTCATGAATAAATAAATAAAAATCTTTTAAAAAAATAAATAAAAACACTTCCACTGTTTGTCTCCCTTCCCAGCCCTGTGTACCGTGTTACAGTTGACGGAGAGGCTTTTCCTTGACCACCCACATAGATTCACAGGCAACAAAGTTCAGTACGTGAAATTTGTTTACCTTTCCTCTTGGGTCAAGTGGGGCAAACCGTGGCAAAAGCCTGCGAAATAGTGGTGTGTGCAGGGTGGGAGGGCTGGCTGTGGAGAGCCCCACGCTCACCCTCCCCAGGATGCTGTATTCTTGTGCTTGCAGGCAGTACCACCGGGCTCTGGTGGCCGTGCTCCTGAGCCGCACCTGGCGCGTGCGCAGGCAAGCCCAGCACACAGTCCGGAAGCTGCTGTCCTCTCTTGGGGGCTTTAAACTGGCGTTTGGGCTTCTGGAGGAGCTGAAGGCTGTCCTCAGTTCTCATAAGGTGAGGGTATCTGGGGTCCAGAACTAGGGCTTGCTGACACGGTTAGCTAATCACCCCAGTTATTGAGGGAGTTTGGCTGGTCTCTTCCTGGGCTATTCTCACTCAGATATCATGTGATGCCAGAATCTTCTGCCCTGCCCTTGAGCTCTGATAACATCTTGTTTCACAGAATTCCTTTTTTTTTTTTCCCCTGAGGTGCTTTTCTTTCTTCCCATGTGTTGTGACATATAGTTCAACCTTTTTATTCTTGAGTGATGAAATAACACTTTGTTTTTGAAGCACTTAATGATTTTTAGAGCATTTGCTACCCATTCTTTCCTTTGTTTTTTTTTTTCACCTTGCTATTAAAAGGCAGATAGACTAAATACACTTATTCTGTATGAGTTGTCCAGGGTTCTGGCAGCTGAAATGACTTGGCAGGGCTCCCAGTCAGTGGGTGGCAGAAGTGACCCCAAAGACCTGGTCCCTTTTCATTGTTCCCTAATCGCTCTTGAGGGATGTGGGCCAGTGACAGACTTGTGGTCTCTGACTGGGTCTCCTGGACCAGCTTCTGTGGCTGCTTTTCCCCCTATGGGCTTCTTAGGTACCAAGTCACATGTATTTCCTCCTTCCAGGCACATCTCCCAGCCTGTGGGGAGCCAGGCATCAGCCTCCACTCTAGTGGGAGCTCCCGAGAACAGCATGTGTGAAAGGCAGCTGTGTTCCTGGCATCTGTGTCCCTTGTGTCCCCAGTTAGCACAGGGCTCTGCGCATTAGTCTCATGAGTTGTTTCCTTATAGGTGCTACCCTTAGAGGCTCTGGTGACAGATGCTGGGGAGGTAACTGAGGCAGGCAGGGCCTACATACCCCCGAGGGTCCTGCAGGAAGCTCTTTGTGTCATCTCCGGGGTGCCAGGACTGGAGGGTGACGTCACCAACACCGAGCAGCTGGCCCAGGAGATGCTGATCATCTCACACCACCCGTCATTAGGTTTGTGCCAGGGGCACTTGCAGGAGGGCCAGGGACTCTATTGGGCAGGATAAGGGCAGGCCAGGCAAGAGGCCTCAAATTGCTCCACTTCCCTGCAGTGGCAGTGCAGTCAGGACTCTGGCCGGCGCTCCTTACCAGGATGAAGATTGACCTGGAAGCTTTCATCACCAGGCACCTGGATCAGATCATCCCTAGGATCACCACACAGAGTCCCCTGAACCAGGTGACTGGCATGTGGACTAATTTTGGCCTCAGGTTCAGTGTGTCAGAGGGAGGCTTCAATGAAATTGAAATAGGTGCAGGTGTTGTAAAATGTGGTCTTGGAATTCTTGGGTTGCAAGTGACAGAAAATGCAAAGTGGTTTAAGCATAAGGAGGGGCTTCCTGCTGCTTCTGACTGCTGAGTCACAGGGTATGACTGGCCCCCATGATGCTGGCTATAGAACGCTATATAGGTGGTGTCTTTCTTGCTTTCCTTCTCTTTGTCTCTGGCATTTGTGTCTCCTCTCTGCTCTCCATGAGGGGGGCTCTATTCTCCAGCAGTCTCCTCCTCTCTGGTAGTGGGACAGCTGACACTTCCAGGCTTATAGCTCGTACCCCATCACCTGCAGTGGAAAAAGCTTGCATTTTCCAGTCATTTCAACTGGCATGGGGGCTCACTACCCTCATTGACCTGGCTTGGGCCCTGTGCTATTTCTGAGCCTGTCCTTTTGGTCAAAGTCACATGCCCACCTCCGGAAAAGGTAGGAGCAGTTCCACCTGCACCACAGAGATTGAGGGTAGAGGGGTAGTATGAAACCCAGTCAGGATGCTGGTGCCACAAGCTGGGAAATGCTTGGGGAGAAGGCAGGCACACACTGCAGCTGTCTACTGTGGCGGGCAGTGCTCAGAATAGGCAGGGGCAAGAAGAGGAGCCTGTAGCTGGGAGCATTAGGCATGGTAGGACCCCTCTCCAGTGCCAGCCTATGGCACACCCTGACTGAGTTGGTGTTTGTCTGACAGTCTTCCATGAATGCCATGGGCTCCCTCTCCATCCTGTCCCCGGACCGGGTCCTCCCACAGCTCATTAGCACCATCACTGCTTCCGTCCAGAACCCTGCGCTCTGCCAGGTGACACGGGAAGAGTTTGCCATTATGCAGACCCCTGCCGGGGAGCTGTATGACAAATCTATTATCCAGAGGTGAGTCCCCATTCGTGGATTCAGTTGCCCTAAGCCTTGGTTTTCTTACCTGTAAGAGAAAGAGGTGTCTTTTATAGGGTTAAGGAATAAATGTTTTAAGGAATAAATCAGATCGCTTATTCGTTATTGGACAAGTATTGCTCTGTTCCAGGCACATGCTTAAGCCTGGGATACAAGAGCACGTCAAGTATCTAGCACTTTGCTGGTGCATGCAACTTCAAAGCCAGCTGAGGTTTCACTGCTGGCAGGAGACAGGAGGACCTATTGGCTGTTTGGAGCTGGCTGATCACCTGCTTTGATGTTTCAGTGCCCAGCAGGACAGTATAAAGAAGGCCAACATGAAGCGAGAGAATAAAGCTTATTCCTTCAAGGAGCAGATCATCGAGCTGGAGCTCAAGGAGGTGAGTGCAAAGAAGGGTAGCTGCTGAGCTTGGTGGCCTCAGCCTGGCGACTTTCTGTGCTTCGTGTATACAGTTCCCTGGGGTCATCCTGAGGTCCATGCACACTCTTCTGAACCCTCCACCAGTCCTGGGTTCCCCTACCAATGGAGGTGCTCAGTAAATGCTTGTTGAATGAATGAGTGATTTCTTGGCCTTTTCCAGGCTGCAGCTTATACTGGGGGAGAGCATCTGTTGGAGGGAGGCTAAGGTTTAGATTCTGAAGCCGCATGATTAGCATACCATTTCCAGCACATTGAGGGACTTCTCATTTTTCTCACATATAAAAGGCTCTTCTTGCCTTTGTCAATTGAGAATCCAGTAAGAAATTACTTCTCTACTGCTGTCTCCATCCTCTGGAAACCAGGTGGCTGTGGACTCTGTGGGAGGTCAGGGAGGCCATATGGTGGTTTGTAGGCCCAGGTCATAGACTTACAGCCGGCTTGGTGCCAATTGGACTGATCTTGCCCTGCTTTGTGGTAGGCAGGGAGGTCTATTCCAGGAGATGGAATTGGTTTGCTCATTGCCTTTAGGAGATAAAGAAGAAGAAAGGCATAAAAGAGGAAGTGCAGCTGACCAGTAAGCAGAAGGAGATGCTGCAGGCCCAGCTGGACAAGGAGGCGCAGATCCGGAGGCGGCTGCAAGAGGTGAGGGGCTGCTGCCACCACAGGCTGAGCTTGCTCCTCACTGTCTGGAGCAGGCCCTGCTGACCTGCCTACCGGGCCAACTCTGCTTGCAGCTGGACGGTGAGCTGGAGGCGGCGTTGGGCCTGCTGGACACCATCCTGGCCAAGAACCCATCTGGCCTGACCCAGTATATCCCAGTTTTGGTCGACTCTTTCCTGCCTTTGTTGAAATCTCCCCTGGCTGCTCCCAGGATCAAGAACCCTTTCCTGTCCTTGGCTGCCTGCGTCATGCCCCCTAGGCTCAAGGCTTTGGGTCAGTTCTTGTTTGCTGGTTTTGGGCATGGCCCTGGGCAGGTTGGGAGGGGGGGCAGGAGGTGCACCTGAGTGCTTATGGGGAGTAGGGAGTGGTCTAGGCATCGACTTCTGTGCCCATCTGGAAACAGTCTTGGAACCCCAGGCTGCAGATCCCTAGGAGCCACATAGAGCTGCCTCCTCCCTCATGTTTCACATCTGCTGTGCCTTCACTCTGAGTACGAAGTTTTAGATACTAATCAGTGTGATCTGTCTGTAAGTTTTCAAACTAAGGAGTCAGAAATTAAGTGGTAACGGGGTTGGTTTGGTACCATATGGCCAGTTGGTGCAGCCCAGAGCTCCTGGTGCAGCCCCATCTCAGTGATGGGAGGTCCCTGTGGCCCTTAGCGTTTGGTTAACTACGGAGATACACAGACTAGGTGGGGCAGCCGGGCACTGCGATGGCCTCACTTTGGTGGGGTAATGGCATTAAGCAGACTTCATAGCTTGAAGGGTATGTTCCTAGGTATGAGGCTAGAATCTAGTTCAGAGTGGAAAAATTAGTTGGTACTTAATGGAGCCTCCTGAAACTGTTACTGACTGGCTGGGTTTATTACATGGAAGATGGGAGCTCCAGGTGACAAGTAGAGCTTATACCCTTAGCTAAACAACCCTGGGTGGCTCATACTTTTAATTTCTTAGCATAAGGACAGTTCCTGCCTGCCTACCTGCACTGTTCCCCGCCCAGTGCTGTCATGAAGATGAAATGAGATATCAGGTTGAGGACGTTTTGGCATAGCAGAATTAATTCCTTTAAGTCAGAGAGATGAGGCATCTCTGCTTGGGGGTCCCTGGTTTGTGCCCAGGCCAGAGTCCGTGTCCTTGCATTGGTCATCCCCTTTGGGTTCCTTCTCTTGGACACAGGCACTTTGGTGAGCCATGTGACTCTACGCTTGCTGAAGCCAGAGTGTGCCCTGGATAAGTCATGGTGCCAGGAAGAGCTGTCGGTGGCTGTGAAGAGGGCGGTGACCCTGCTGCATAGCCACACCATCACCAGCAGGGTGGGCAAGGGTGAGCCAGGTAAGGAACAGGGCAAGTAAAGGCAGTGTGTGTGCTCATTCAAGCCTGTGAGTCTCAGTGTCCCTCCAAGGCTTTCTGAGGCTGTGGCCTTGGGCAAGTCACTTCTGTTCCTGGCCTTCATTTCCTCCTCTGAAAAGGGTTGGGAGGATGGTGGAATTTCTGAGTCCTGGTATTCTGAGTCACTGTGACCCCCACTGAGAGTTTGCTTCTCCTCACTGGGATCTACCTGTGTCTTTTAATTCTCTCCTCCTGGAACTGAGCAGTGTTTGGGGTAGGAGTAAGATTCAGAGCTGGGCTGCTGGCTATTGTCCCTGTTATCATACTTTGTGTTCCTGGGCATCAGAAAGGGTCTCCAGCCTCCTTCACCCCTGACCCCACTCACCTGGAGGATGGAAACTCAGGCCGCAGCTTCTGTAGATGCCTGCAAGATTGTGTCTGCTTCTTGCCCTCACAGATGCTGCGCCCCTGTCTGCGCCAGCCTTCTCCTTAGTGTTCCCATTTTTAAAGATGGTGCTGACTGAGCTGCCCCACAATAGCGAGGAAGAGGAGGAGCGCATGGCCCAGATTCTTCAGATCCTCACCATCCATGCCCAGCTGAGGGCCTCACCCAGCCATCCCCCTGGGCGTGTGGACGAGGTTGGCAGAGGAGCTCGGCTCCACCCTTGGTTTGAGTGGGGTCAGGGAGGCAGGGGCCCTCCATATGTCCTGGACCATCAGCATTTCTGGCAGGGTAGTGGAGTGTGTGCATGTATTTATAGCAGCAGTCATTGGTAAGGAGAACCCAGATGTTCTCTTTAGTGTAGCACTCACAGCCTCAAAGCAGCTTACAGGTTTCCTGAAAGTTTCTGACCTAGAGACATTGAAGGATTTTAAATCAATTTATTGTGTTAGTTTTTTTTTTTTTTTTTATATAACTCAGAAGATAATAGTGATCACTCTTCCTTTGACTTGCTTGTGGTTATGGGATTGGACCTCATTCACTGAAGGATTTCCTTCATAGATTGTATTCTGAAAATGTGCCAAATTCGTGCATGTGTTTAAAAATTCCATGAACACGAAAGCAGGGGGAAAAAAAGGAAATATTGCTCCACACAGTAAGGCATAGGTGGATTGCCCTGCTTCTTTCATATGACTGTATATTCTGGTTTCCTCTCATGCTTCATGGACTGTGTAGGGCTCTATGCTCTGAGTACACCATGTTTTATTTAATAAGTCTTTACCTATTGATAGGTATTTTAAGATTGTTTCCAACTTCTCCCTAATTTGAACAGCACTGTGGTGTGCGTCCTTGTCCACACATGCCCCACTGTGCACCCATGTGAGCACTCTACAGGACACATTCTTGGGTGTGGAGTTACTAGATTATGGAGCATGTTCTGAACTCACCAAGAGTTCCTGTCTCTCCATACCTAATGCAGCCTCAGATAGTAATTAATCTTGCCAACAAAAGGGAAAAAGATAGTATCCCGTTTTATTTTGTTTCTCTCCTACTTTCAAGGTAAGCATCCCTGTGTTTAGGGGCCATCTGTATTTCACTGTCTGTGAGTTTCAAATATGTTTCAGAATGTACTTGTTCAGAATCCCTGAAGCTGGTGTGGCTAACTGGAATTGGCTCCCATGGAGTTAGTGGTTAGCCTGACAGGGTTCCCTGCGGGGAGAGGATGCTGCTGCTCATGCTGCCAGGCGTTGTTACATACCTCCCAGAGCCTCACCCTGACTTATGTGCTGTTCTCTTTTAGAATGGCCCGGAGCTGCTGCCTCGAGTGGCCATGCTGCGCCTTCTGACTTGGGTGATCGGGACGGGCTCTCCCCGCCTGCAGGTGATCTGGTTTTCAGCTGGCTATTGCTGCACCTGAGTTTGTGAGCTTGATCTCTGGTCCTAGCACTTGGTGGTGTTGAGTCCTTGTTATCTTTCTCAGCCCTCACTTTTCTATTTGAGCTAAAGGGCTGCTTTTGAGAGAGCCAGCCTGGACATTCTCAGGTAGTGAGGGGTTTTGCTTGGGACCTGCCACTGTCCTGGGCTGGAGCAGGGGGCTTGTCTCCACTAGGGCTTCAGGGTAGGCATTCTCAGTTCAGATCCCTCTCTGGGTTCTTCCATCCATCACCCAGCCCCATGTCTGGCCCCATAAAAGTCAATAATTTGGTGAACTGAGCTTAGTGCATCAATGTCCTCCTTAGGTTCTGGCTTCAGACACCCTGACCACCCTGTGTGCCAGCAGCAGTGGCGAGGATGGCTGTGCCTTCGCAGAGCAGGAGGAGGTAGATGTGCTGCTCTGTGCCTTGCAGTCCCCTTGTGCCAGCGTGCGGGACACTGCGCTCCGGGTGCGTTCCCCCTCTCTTGCAGGACCACTGTGGTATTCCTCTTCCCTCAGTGCAGGTGTTTGAACTGTATGAGACATTCCTTCAAATGATAGAGGAGATGTCTCACATTTGCACTTGTGTATCCTGGAGACAAAGGGAAAAAGTCATGGAGTGGGTCAGGATCATTCTAGGAAGGGGGATGATGAAGCAGTTGTCACAATGTATCACTGGCTATTTTTGAATTTACCTTGGAAGACTTTATGTGATTTTTTTTTTTTTTTGAGAGGGAGTGGGTGGGGTGGAGGCCGAGGGAGAGGGGGAGAGAGAATCTTAAGCAGTCTCCATGCTCAGCCCAGAGTCGAACACAAGGCTCGATCTCACCACCCTGAGATCATGGCCTGAGCCAAAATCAGGAGTTGGCTATTTAACCAACTGAGTCACGCAGGTGCCCTGGCTTCACTAGTTTTCTAAAATGAATGTGGTCTCTTGGTTCTTTTATAGATAGATCAATGATCAACTAAGAGGATTAGTTTGTTTTTTCAACCTATCACCTTATACTTGGCTTTTCTTAGTGCTTTTGGATCAAAAAAGCATACTCTCCTTGAAGTATGAGACAGGGCTTCCCAAATGCCTGTCTTCAGCCCCATGCTATTGATCTGTGACAGAGTTTTCACTGGCTCTTGGCAAAATGTGGAAAACAATAGCAATGTGAATTTTTCTTGAAGACCAAGGGAATGTCCTTTTTCTGAGGTTTTGTCTTACACATTGAAAGTTTTTATTATTTTTCTTTTAAAGATTTTATTTGAGAGAGCATGAGCGGGGGGGAGGGGGGGAGGAAGGAGCCTGATGTAGGGCTTGATCCTAGGACTCTGGGACCATGACCTGAGCCAAAGGCAGATGCTTAACCGACTGAGCCACCCAGCCACCCCACATTGAGAGGTTTTAAATTTTATGTTAAAAAAGATTCTACCACCATCATCTCACAAAGGAAAAGCTGTGGGAGAAGCCAGAGCAGCTAATGAGTTGAATTGATGCGTGGTACTGGTAGTGCTGTCCAATGATGCTTTCTGTAATGATGGGAATATTTAATATCTGTGCTGATCAGTGTGGTAGCCACTAGCCAATGTATGGCTGTCGAGAACTTAAAATGTGGCTGGTGTGACTGAGGAACTTAGAGTTAATTAAGACCTATGTGTGGCTGGTGGCTATGTCTTGGCTAGTACAGCGTTAGAGGAAGGTGAAGAGACAGGTCAGAGGCTCTTACAAAAAGTCAGACCTCACTGAGTCCCATCTCACCCCCTTTCAGGGGCTGATGGAACTCCACATGGTATTGCCAGCGCCTGATACTGATGAGAAGAATGGCCTGAATCTTTTGCGGAGGCTCTGGGTGGTCAAGTTTGATAAGGAGGAGGAGATCCGGAAGCTGGCCGAGAGGTGGGAGCCACTAGAAGATTTTGTTTTTTTTTTCCAGTTCTATCCTCTCTCCACTTATGAAAAACTGGCCCCAGAGTGCTTAGCCAACAATAAGAGAAGGACCAGATGGCTGGGTTTGGCAGGGTGGGTGCCACAGATCCTTTTCTGACTAGTCCCTGCCTCTGGTCTCCTATAGGCTCTGGTCGACAATGGGCTTAGATCTGCAGCCAGACCTCTGCTCCTTGCTAATCGATGATGTCATCTATCATGAGGCAGCTGTGAGGCAGGCCGGAGCCGAAGCCCTCTCCCAAGCTGTGGCCCGGTACCAGCGGCAGGCGGCAGAGGTCATGGGCAGACTTATGGAGATTTACCAGGAGAAGCTCTATGTGAGTGGCCTGCGCACCCTGCTGCAGGCTGGGCTACGGGAGGGTAGGTTGGACTCTGCTTGGCCTCCAACATGCTTTGTTAGAACTCACTGTGGCCTAGGGTGGCTGTGACTGATCTCCTACCTCACATAACAAGCAAAGTACTAGCTCACATAGCTCGGCTGGGGAGAGCACTGCAGTGCATTTATCAACCTGTCTGTTGCAGCGGCCTCCCCCAGTGCTGGATGCCTTGGGACGAGTTATCTCCGAATCTCCTCCAGATCAGTGGGAAGCCAGGTACAGTAACAGCTGTTGCAGTCTTGTTCCACTCAGAGCTTTCTCAGATACCACAGATTGGCTGGGCTGGGTGCTGAGAGGAGATAGTGTGGAGTCATGGGACAGTGGAAGGAAAGGGCAAGACCTCCCTCTGAGTCAGAGAGACCTGAATTCAAGTCCTGGCTCCTCTTGGGCTAGCCAAGTGATATTGGGTGTGTTTCTTCTTTTTCTTGGGCCTGGTTCCTCAGAGATCCTTGGGGACCTTTTTACTGTTCTGTAGCTGAAAAAGATAGTAGTACTTTGTCTTTGTAGAGTATGCTCACAGTCAAGTGACTTCACATTTGATTCTTTTACCTCTTTACCCTCCTGAGCCTGCCCTGGAGGTAGAAGGGTAAGCATTACACTCACATGTGGGGAAACAGAGGCAGAGCTGGTCCTTGCCCAAAGTCACCCTTGTAGGAGGTAAACTCTGGGCAGATGGCAGGTCTCTATTTGACAAATGGGTGTTTGAGGCCATGGTGTAGATTGGTGGGTAAACACGAGGCAATGGGCTCTGTACTGGTTCTGTACCTCAGAGGGAGCTGGTGCAAACTCCCTTTCCTTGTGGCATACTGGGATAGATTCCATCAGCAGAGGAGGCCCCTGGTCAGCTCTCACCGCCTGACATATCCCCCCTTCTTCCCAGGTGTGGCTTGGCTCTGGCCCTCAACAAGCTCTCCCAGTGTTTGGACAGCTCTCAGGTGAAGCCTCTCTTCCAGTTTTTTGTCCCTGATGCTCTCAATGACCGAAACCCAGATGTCCGGAAGTGTATGTTAGATGCAGCCCTTTCGACACTCAACACCCATGGGAAGGTGAGAGATCTCAGCCAGTCGAGGGGTGGGTTCAGCAGGCTGGGCCAGGATAGGAGGCGGGACTGAGTGGTGGGACTTAGTGAGGTTGAGTGCCAGGAGGCCTGGCTGGGTACTGGCCCCCATGGAAAATTTCATTTCTTTTTTTTTGAGCCAGAAAGACCCAAAAGGCTGTTAAATTCTTGTAAGTCTGCTGCGTTGCTGCCAGAAAATTGGGAAACCCGCTGGCATTGTTGGGCTGCCAGTCCCAAGCCAGACTTGGGGTTCATCCTCAGGCAGAAACTGTCATCCCTGATGCAGCGTGTAGAGTTGACATGAGGCTTTGGGTGGGCTTGGCTTTTCAGGAGAATGTCAACTCGTTGCTGCCAGTGTTTGAGGAGTTTCTGAAGAATGCGCCCAACGATGCCAGCTATGATGCTGTGAGGCAGAGTGTAGTGGTCCTCATGGGCTCTCTGGCTAAGCATCTGGACAAGAGTGACCCCAAAGTGAAGCCCATCGTTGCCAAGCTCATCGCTGCTCTCTCTACCCCCTCCCAACAGGTACCTGCCTCCTGGCCTGGGCCCCACAAGCCAGTTGGGGAATTGAGACAGACTGCATGTGTGTAGTGGGATACTAGGGCCCAGTTGGGTATCAGGGCCCCGGAGGCCTAGTTCTCAGCAAGGAGTCATCCTCTTTCTTGGGGCAGCCTGGTTTATACTGAAGAGCACCCCTGGAGAAGGAGTTACTTTGCTCTAGTAGATTTCCTAAGTACTTTGATTTTTTTCCTACTTATTTACTAATAATCTCTTTTTGCACTTAGAATAAACCCAGCACTAGGGATAGCAAGATTAAAAAAAAAAGACAGCTCCCTCTGCTGAGCTTTCTCTGACCCTCTGTGTGTTCCTTTTTTTTTTCTTTTAAGGTTTTATTTATTTATTTATGAGAGACACAGAGAGAGAGAGAGGCAGAGACACAGGCAGAGGGAGAAGCAGGCTCCATGCAGGGAGCCCGATGTGGGACTTGATTTTGGGACTCCAGAATCACGCCCTGGGCGGAAGGCAGGCGCTAAACCTCTAAGCCACCCAGGTGTCCCTCTCTGTGTGTTCCTTACACATTTCAGGGGCTTTCTAATGTGGACTGTAAGCATAGTGCAAGGATTGTTGTTTTCTTTTTTGAAAAACGTGTGTGTGTGCGTGTGTGTGTGTGTATTTTTCCCCCCTAAAGTGACTTGCATTTTGGGTCACCCATAGTATTTCAAATGTAGGTTCACAAAACTGTGGTCAAGTAAATTTGAAAACTCACCTGCAAAGGATCTGCCTGGGCCTCTGGCAGCACAATGCTTTGCTGTATACTCTCTTGTTGAGCTTAATGAACTGTGGTTGGAAGGCAGAACTGGTGCAGCCTTTGGATACCACTCAGTTTGGGCCTCGCCCTGTAAGGCAAGGCTGAATTCCCTGTGCCTTTGACAAGAACACTGAGAGACTCAGGCCATTTTTAAGAAGGCGCAGTCACGCACTTCTCTCTAGATCTTTCTATGTGAGTGTGCCTTCCTGGAGTTTTCTGTCATCTGACTAGGCCTCACAGATCAAGTGTGCCCCCTGATGGAGCCCGTGTCATCCACGGGCACCTAACACTGTTTGCTTGTCTGATGCCTTGTGTTGTCTGACAGGCAGTGGCTGAGATGGGGCTTGGGGACATCTAGTGGTGAGGCACTGCATAGGACTGTGGCAGCCCCCAGGAGTGGCTGTGGTTGAGCTGCAACAAGGCAGGCCCCTCCCATAGGTCCAGGAATCCGTGGCCAGCTGCTTACCACCTCTCGTGCCAGCCATCAAAGAGGACGCAGGAGGGATGATCCAGAGGCTGATGCAGCAGCTGCTGGAGTCAGACAAGTACGCAGAGCGCAAAGGGGCCGCCTACGGACTGGCAGGCCTGGTGAAAGGCCTGGGCATCCTCTCGCTAAAGCAGCAGGAGATGATGGCAGCGCTGACTGATGCCATCCAGGATAAGAAGAACTTCCGCCGGCGAGAAGGTGAGTGTCTCTGAGCTTGGGGCTGCCCAGGTTGGGAAGTCAGTCCCCACAGCTTCCAGAGGAAGGAATCTGGCCTTTCCTTCCCCACTGAAGGCCTGGTGTTTGTGTGTGTCCTGTCGAGGGGGCAGTTTGTGTAACCCATTTCATCCCGTCCTTGCTCCTGTAGCCTGGACTTTATTTCTTACTCAGCTTTGAGACCATCCGCTGAGACAGAATTGGCCTTACTAGCTGTTAGTGCCACGAAGTGACAGACACTGCCCTGTTCTCTCCTCCTTCCTGCTCAGCCACATCCATGCTCTTGGGGAGGTAGAGGGTGCTGTAGTCCCACAACTGCCTTGAGAGGAGGAGATGGCAGGGAGTTTATCCTGTGGCTGCCTCCAGAGCACAATCTGTTTCCACCTGTTCCTCCACCCCCAGGAGCCCTCTTTGCCTTTGAGATGCTGTGCACCATGCTGGGGAAGCTCTTCGAGCCGTATGTGGTTCATGTGCTGCCCCATCTGCTGCTGTGCTTCGGAGATGGGAACCAGTATGTGCGTGAGGTAAGTCCTGAGGCTGCATGTGAGACCTGCTGCCAGCTGGGGCCGCCAGTGCCTGTGAGTCTCCGCCCAAGGTCTGAGGAGATGGGAGGGCCCACTGCTGGGAACCCCCCCTCCCCCCCAGACGTCAGTTACTGGTATGGACTCCTCCAATTTCCAGTAAAGTATTGAAGCTTTGTAAGATGAGGAACTCTCCTCAGCTATGTCTGTACACAGGGTCTGACACAGGAGACCTCTAGTCAGTGTTGGTTGCCAGGAGGAACATTCGATCTAAATCAGCCTTGACCGTTTCTTGGGCAAGGAGGCCCCTGAACACCTTTTCTCCTCCCTTGAGGCTGCAGATGATTGTGCCAAAGCTGTGATGAGCAACCTGAGTGCTCACGGGGTGAAGCTGGTGCTCCCCTCCTTACTGGCTGCCTTGGAGGAGGAATCCTGGAGAACCAAAGCTGGTAAGGCTGCTCCCCTTTGGTGTCTGTGTCCCAGCCTCCTTTTCTGAAGACTGCCCTTGCAGGGATCAAGAGAGCCATCCAGGGATCTTGTCCTGTGTATGTGTGCTCCCCAGCCCACAGACAAGGCTGAGACCCTCAGAGTAATCAGGCAGCTTCAATAGCTTGTGTGCTTTCATACAAAGAACAGGCCTCTCGTGGGAACTGTAGCCCTAAGTGAGGAGGTCCTAGAGCTTTAAAGTTAGTTTGTGGCAACTTCTGTGACTTTAAAGCCCCCCCCCCCCCAAGTCCCTTTTTAAAAATAGAATCTTCTCTGGCATCCTAATATGCAAAACAGATACAAGTGGAGCTGTTTTGGTTTGGTCAGGGTCAACATCGGGGCCCTCCCACTTGGTCCTTCCTCCCCCTCAGGCCTTCAGGCTCCACCCTGCAGTTTGAAAAATCACAGCTCTAAATGAGTTTCTTCATATATGTATAAAGAAACTAGGCTAGAGTAATTCAGTGCATTGGCCTTGGGTCATTGCCAGGACTCAGCCAGGTCTTCCCCGATCCTGGTCTTACCTCTTTCCCCTACTCCCCTACATCACCTTGCATCACACCCAGAATCTCATGGCTCAGCAGGCCTTGGGAGCATTGTGCTCACTCTGCTGGAGGGCACCCACCCCTACTTACTTACTTACTGGGGCCTGTTTCAGCACAGTCTGCAGAGGAGCCGGCTGGTTGTCCCTTGGCCTGGCAGCCAGCACAAGTGGCTCCCTGGCCTATGCTTAGTGATCTCATGCTGGGCCTGTGTCTCTTGTCTCCAGGGTCAGTGGAGCTGCTTGGGGCAATGGCGTACTGTGCTCCCAAGCAGCTGTCATCCTGCCTGCCCAACATCGTGCCCAAGCTCACGGAGGTACTCACTGACTCCCACGTCAAAGTGCAGAAGGCTGGACAGCAGGCATTAAGGCAGATTGGTTCCGTCATCAGGAACCCAGAGATCCTAGGTATGCTTCTCCCATGAGCACACTGGCTATGGCTTCTTCTTCCATTCCTGGACATTGCAGGAAATGTGTGCATTCAGCAAAGATTTTTCCCCTCTAAAGATAGATTCACATTGAAATAACCTTGAAATTCTGGGATAATAACCTCTAATTTCTAAGATAATTAGTGGGAAGTAGTTTGGAAGCAGTTTTGCCGCTGGTCCCTGGAGCATTCATCATTGACTGTACAGATAGGGAAACTGAGTCATCAGCTCAGCTGAGCTTGGCTCCCAGGGAACCCTGCGCACTCAGCTGAGCCCTGAGGTCAAGAGAAATGAGTGACATGCTCTGGACCACATCAGTATCAAATGTTTTTTGAGAACTTTCTATTCTGTCTCATTCCAGAAGACGTGATAGAGGAGAAGCTTAGGGAAGGGTTAGTCCTCTATGCTCTGTAGTGTGGTTTCTGATGGAGTGATGGCAGGAGACTTGATTTCTAGAAACAAAACCCAGCTACTATCTCACCCAGCATATCACTTGTTAAATGTTAAACATCAGGGTGGGACATAGGTGATTGTTCACTGTACTTAGGATGTTACCAGACTTATTTTCATTCAGAAAACAGTATTTGTGATTTGTGTGTTTTTGTTTTGCAAGAGATGAATAGGTATCCTTGGGTTTTGTTTTTCCGCAATGTCCAGCAGCCTGGGGGATTCCTAGGGCTTAATGCAGTCTCAGTCTCTATCAGATGAGGGGAAGTGCTTGCATTTTTGGAAATCCAGCATGGGTCTTTTTTTTTTTTTAACTGAGATATGATTTGCATAGTGTTAAAGACACTTTTAAAAAATTTATACAATTCAGTGGGTTTTTTTGTATATTCACAAAATTACATAAATGTCACCACTGTCTAGTTCTGGGGCATTTTCTTCACCCCAGAAAGAAACCCCATACCTCTTCTTTCCCTTCCCTTCCTCTGGGCCCTGACAATCACTAATCTACTTTCTGTTTGGGCTTGCCTGTTGCAGATACTTCATGTGGTAGGATCATTTTTGGCTAGTTTCTTGAGCTTTAGCATCATGTTTTCAGGGTTCATCCATATTGTAGCATGGGTCATTTCTTTATTTCTTTTTTTTTTTTTTTTTTTTTTTTAATTTTTATTTATTTATGATAGTCACACAGAGAGAGAGAGAGAGAGAGGCAGAGACACAAGCAGAGGGAGAAGCAGGCTCCATACACCGGGAGCCCGACGTGGGATTTGATCCCGGGTCTCCAGGATCGCGCCCTGGGCCAAAGGCAGGCGCTAAACCACTGCGCCACCCAGGGATCCCCTCTTTATTTCTTTTTATGGCCCAATAATCCATCATATAGATAGACCACATTTTGTTTATCAAGTCATCTGTTGATGGACATTTGGGTTGTTTCCACTTATTGGTTGCTCAGAATAATGCTGCTGTGAACATTTGTATATGAGTGGTTATTTTATTTTATTTTATTTTATTATTTATTTATTTTATTTTATTTCATTATTTTATTTTATTTATTTTTTTATTTTATTTTATTGTATTTTTTATTCATGAGAGAGAGAGAGAGAGAGGGAGGGAGAGGCAGAGACACAGGGAGAGGGAGAGGCAGGCTCCATGCAGGGAGTCCAATGTGGGACTTGATCCCGGATCTCCAGGATCAGGCCCTGGGCTGATGGCAGTGCTAAACCGCTGAGCCACCCGGGCTGCCCTGAGTGGTTTTTTAAATGTGTTTAGGTCTCTTGGTTGGACCCCTAGGAATGGAAATTGCTGGGTCCTGGTATGGTAACTGCCTGCCTTTCTGAGGAGCTGCTAGACTGTTTTCCAAAGCAACTGGATCATTTGACATTCCCAGTAGCAATGTGTGAGAGTTCCCAAGGCTGGCACTGTTACTGTCTGTCTTTTTGGTTATAGCCACCCTAGTGGGTGTGAAGTGGCATCTCAGTGTTGTTTTGATTTGCATTTCCCTAATGACTAATGATGTTGAATGTCTTTTGTTTTTTTGTGGGCTTATTGGCCATTTGCATATCTTCTTTGGAGAACTGTTAAAATCTTTTGTCCATTTTTTACTTGAGTTATTAGTTTTTTTTTTTAGTTATTGACTAGCATGGGTCTTTATAGTGGCTGAATTCCCTGGGCTTGTGGAAAAGAGAAGCCATGTATTTCTCTTGGCAATTATTTTGCTAGGCTGATGGTGCTGACTTGGAGAGCTTGTTTTATGTGGGTTTAACTGCTCTGAGCATCGTGTGCTTCATTGCTACCACTGGCCCAGCAGCCTTTGGTGTCTCAAAACAGTATTTTTGCAAAACCACTTTGTGCTGCCATTTCCATGAGGAGGCACGTGGTATCTGAGCAGTGTTCCCATGGAGGCTCAGTACTGTGGCTGTGGCTCGGTGCCCACTGAAGGTCACCCCCCAGTTGTCTTGCAAGATCAGGCTGCACAGTGCAAAGGGGTAATGGCTATACCTTCTTCCTAGTTGAGCAAGGATTGCTCTTTGCAAGCAGATTGGCTTCCAGTTTTAGTATATGTGCTACCGAAGCAAGCATAGCAGACTGGCTTCCACAGCTGGTGACTTGGGGGGCTCCAAGGAGGGGTGTCCCCAGATTCCCTTCTCTTCTGACTGCCTGTAGTTCTGGGGACCTGGCAGCTTTGCCACACCTGAGACTTGTGTAAACTAGCCTCCCTCTTGTTTGGACATGCAGCCATTGCCCCAGTCCTGCTGGATGCCCTGACGGACCCCTCCAGGAAGACCCAGAAATGCTTGCAGACTCTGCTGGATACCAAGTTTGTCCACTTCATTGATGCCCCATCCCTGGCCCTCATCATGCCCATTGTCCAGAGAGCCTTCCAGGACCGTTCCACGGACACGCGGAAGATGGCAGCCCAGATTATTGGCAACATGTACTCCCTGACAGACCAGAAGGTAGCGGCCCAACTGGGGCTGGTGTAGGACAGACCAGTAGATGCTGGTTCAGGGCACAGAATCTCTGCCCACAGCAGACACAGGGCTATAGGCTTTTGGTCCCTGATTATGTTTAGAGGAAGAAGACCATTTTGGGGTAGAGGGTAGAAAACTAGGCTCTCTGGGCATCTTATAGAGCACTGTGGTTGAAGTTCTTACTAGCTCAGCCACCAGATGAGGCCATCCTTGGGCTCTTTTACAGATTGAGGAGGAGGAAAGGCCCAGCCGTGCCCTATGTTGGCAACATGGCTGCTGTTTTGACTGCTTGCAGTTCTCTTGTCACAAGCATTTGCTTCTATAAGCCTCCAAATTAGAGGAAATTAGGCTAGTTTGGGACGTTTACTTTGTTTACTCTATCCCAAGGGTTTCCATGTGTGAGCTCACGGTCTCCCACAGCCATGCTTTGCTTGCTGAGGCTATGGGCATAAGAGGTAAAGTAGGCAAGTGATGTCAATCCTGGAGAATTTAGGAAATGGGAAAATTGCTAAAACAAATGATTGTATACATAGTTCCAACACTAAAACAATTATTACTCACGTTTTTTATTGCATATAAAAATTATATTCCTGAACATAAGCTTATTTTTAAGTTACAATGATTTATTCACAAAAATGGTTTTTAATAGTTCTTTAATATTCTAACAAGTTTATCTACCATAACTTACATAATCCTTTTGTTGGTCATATACCGTCCAAGGTTTTCTGCTATTTTAAATGATGCTTCAGGGAACATAAGGTTTTTTCTATATTTAAAACTGTTGCCTAAACCCAAATGCTATACCAAGAGACATAAACCTTTTAGGGTGAGAATGGGAAGATGATAACATTGTTCTGAAAGGGAAGTGCCAGAAATGATTTCCTAGATTCCAGAGGTGAGGTGGGCCTTGGTTCTGAGACAAGGGCAAGAGGAGGAAGAGCACTGATCTCTAGCTGAGGGTTTTTTTTCAGCATATGAAGGGTGGGCCTCAGGTCCCTTGTCGTTTCCCAGGCAGTCACGGGGGCCTCCAGGGAACCAGTCAGGGGGGGTTCCTCACCAGGTGCTCTTCCCTGCTGGCCCTGTGAGCGGCCCTACTGAGCTTTCCTTGTCAGCAGAGTGAGGAGGTCAGGGTCCATGGTGGAACCAGTTCCAGAGGAAGCAGGAGCCAGGCTTCTACCAGGTCACCTTTCGTATTGTTGCAGGACTTGGCTCCTTACCTACCAAGCGTGACGCCTGGCCTGAAAGCCTCCCTTTTGGACCCTGTACCTGAGGTGAGGCTGGGGGTATTTTAGTCTACTCCTCAGAAGATTGATTCCTGAGAATTCCCAATAAGGTGCTTTTGTGCCTGTCTGGTAGAAGGAAAGAGACCGAGGGGCCTCTCCCTACTCCTGCATGAGCCCCTCGTTTTGAAATGCTGCAACTCCTATGGCCCTGGCTCTTGGCTCCCTGACAGGTACGGACAGTGTCTGCAAAGGCCCTTGGGGCTATGGTGAAGGGCATGGGGGAGTCGTGCTTTGAGGACTTGCTACCGTGGCTGATGGAGACGCTGACCTATGAGCAGAGCTCCGTGGATCGCTCAGGCGCTGCACAAGGTGAGGCCAGGGCAGGCCCAGGGACCAAATTGGGAATGCCATCTAGGGGCCCTCAGATCCAGTGGGTCACTCCTCCTTTTGTTGCAGGGTTGGCCGAGGTCATGGCTGGCTTGGGGGTGGAGAAGTTGGAGAAGCTGATGCCAGAAATTGTGGCTACAGCCAGCAAAGTCGACATTGCACCCCACGTCCGAGATGGCTATATCATGATGTTCAACTACCTGCCTATCACCTTCGGGGACAAGTTCACTCCTTACGTGGGGCCCATCATCCCCTGTATCCTCAAAGTAGGCACCAGGGACTAGGCCAAGGGTAGCATTACTGAATGGGGCAGGATGCACGTGCTCTCCTTGGAGTCAGGGCTCCCTGCCAGCTGGGACTGGGTGGCCAGAATCCTCATCCTACTCTTCAGGAGGTCCCATTTCCTTTGGGTCTGGTGCCTTGGGGGAGGCAGCCATGGCTGACCCACCCTCTGTGTGTACAGGCTCTTGCTGATGAGAATGAATTTGTGCGTGACACCGCCCTGCGTGCAGGCCAGAGGGTCATCTCCATGTATGCCGAGACGGCCATCGCCCTGCTGCTGCCCCAGCTGGAGCAAGGCCTCTTTGACGATCTCTGGAGAATAAGGTAAGGCCTCGAGCAGAAAGATCCAGCGGCTCTAGCTTTGTGTTTTGGGAATTCTGATTAAGAAATGAGGAGGAAAATGTTGCCAGGAACTCTCAACTTCTCTAGATTCTTGCTCTTAGCCATTCAGTAACTCTCCAGTTCTGTGTAACAGTGTCTCTATCCTGATTCTCTTTTGAAAAGTTTGCTCTACTTAGTGCTTCAGTTTGTATTAGAACCTTAAACATGAATGCTCTTTAATCTGAAAATTTAACTTAGAAGTTGATTCTTAGACATTGATTCTAAGGACAGATTTGGTCAGGCACGTAAAGATTTATGTAGAAGGATGCTTGTTGCAGTATACTTTATCATTCAAAAAATTGAAAGTTGGTTTTAAAAAAGCCAGCCTATTCACATGGTGAGCTTTTATTCAGCCACTACAAGAAATGGTATAAGAAGACCACATTAGCTGACGCAGGAAGTGTGGGCCACAGCCCAGTGCCTGTGGTGCAGGCCCACTTCCCACATTGGATGGGAGGGACTGTGCATGTCTCTTAGATAGTGACTTGTATGGAGTGTCACCAGAGTGTCGGGGTGGCTGCCTTGGTAGGGGGAGTTTGGGTGGTTGGTTATTATTATTATTTTTTAAATTTTATTTATTCATGAGAGACACACAGAGAGAGACAGAGACATAGATAGGCAGAGGGAGAAGCAGGCTCCATGCAGGAAGCTCGATGTGGGATTCGATTCCAGGACTCCGGGATCACTCCCTGAGCCACAGGCAGATGCTCAACTGCTGAGCCACTCAGGCATTCCATGGGTGGTTGTTTACACTCACTTTCTTTGTGTTTTTCTGTGGTTTTTGATTCTTTGCTTTGAATAGCACTATTATTTTTGCAGTTATTAAAAACAATAAACCTAATGTAATTTGAAGAGAAATGTAGTTTATCCTTCTAGGCCTCCCCTTACATGTCCAGTTCTAATGACCAGCACTCCTGGTTTCCTGTTAATGCTTTCTTATGTACCCTCCATCTCTCTTCTTTCTAACTTTATTACAGAAATGTTCACATATGTTTTCTAAAAATGTTTTTCCCATTATTAAAATATGTTCATTAGTAGTAAACTTAGGAAGAAAATAAAGTGGGAAAGTGCAAAGAGATGAAAATTATCTGTAACTTCCCTCATTCCAAGATAATGACCAGGAATATTTTGGGTGCGCTTCTTTCCAGCGCCTTTTTTGGCCAGGGTTCCATTGTTCCTCTGAGACTGCCCATTGTGGTGCTGTGACTCTGTTCTTGGCATCCTCCTCAGGTTCAGCTCTGTTCAGCTTCTGGGGGATCTGCTGTTCCATATCTCCGGGGTCACTGGGAAGATGACCACAGAAACTGCTTCTGAAGATGATAACTTTGGAACTGCCCAGTCCAACAAGGTGTGTACCTTGGGTTGGTTTTCTGCTTTTGGTGATGGTAGGGATGTGCTCTGGCACTCATGCTGTGGAGGTTCACTGCCCTGTGTTCTCCCTTCTTTTCTATTGCTGCAGGCTATCATTACTGCCCTGGGTGTAGATCGACGGAACCGAGTGCTGGCAGGGCTATACATGGGCCGCTCAGACACCCAGCTGGTTGTACGGCAGGCATCCTTGCACGTCTGGAAGATTGTGGTCTCTAATACCCCCCGTACCTTGCGTGAGATCCTTCCCACCCTCTTTGGGCTGCTGCTGGGTTTCTTGGCTAGCACGTGTGCAGATAAGAGAACTGTAAGTTTCTGGACATTGCTTCTGAACCAGCATCAGAGGCTAGGGTGCCTAGGGCCACCCCATATCTAAGAGGAGAGCATTTATTTATTTACGTAGTCATTCAATGGTTACTCTTAAAAATGAAACAGCCAGGGATCCCTGGGTGGCGCAGCGGTTTAGCGCCTGCCTTTGGCCCAGGGCGCGATCCTGGAGACCTGGGATCGAATCCCATGTCGGGCTCCCGGTGCATGGAGCCTGCTTCTCCTTCTGCCTGTGTCTCTGCCTCTCTCTCTCTCTCTCTCTGTGTGTGACTATCATAAAAAAAAAAAAAAAAAAAAAAAGAAACAGCCAGATATTTTGCCTGCAAGATGGATTTATTCAGGAATAGCAGAGAATTGCAGTTTGGGAAATGTAAGCCTTGGCAAAACTATAGGCAACTCTGCTGAACAAAGGAGTGATACATTCTCTTATAGAGGGAAAGGGGCCGTCAGGAGGGCTGTTGTAAACAAAAAGGTCTGTTGGCGGAAACTGGGAGATTGAAGATTAGTGGCTGTTCATTGGCTGAGTTGTGATAGTCTCTCATTGGCTGGGCTCTTGCTGGCAGAGGAGAAAATCTTCCTTCGTCCTGCTGGCCCAGTAAAGTATGTTTCTTCCTGTTCAGTCTGCAAGGTTCATCTTTTCCTGTTGTGTCTGAGTTGATGAAGAGCGGTAGGGTGTGGGAGTGTCCCATTCTGGGTTCCTGGCTCCCACTTTTTTAAATAAAGATTTATTCATTTGGTAGAGAGTGCGCACATACATACATGCATGCATGAGCGCATGGAGGGATGGCAGAGGGGGAGGGAGAGAGAAACTTCAGACTTTGCACTCAGTGCTTAGCTCATCAGGGTTCCAGTGCCAGGCTTGATATCATGACCCTGAGATCAGGACCTGAGCTGAAACCAAGAGTCAGATGCCTGACTGTGCTACCAAGGCACCCCTCCTGACTCCATTCTGAAGGAGGTTTCCTTTTATTAATTTTCCCACAACAAATATTTATTAAGCACCTACTCTGTGCTAAGCAGGGGCCTAAAACTTGGGGATATGATGGGGAAGAAAGGCAGACTTAGCCTCATGAGCTATACTCTGATAGAGGAGGTAGATGTTAATCAGCTCATCACACAAACAGATGTAAATGCAGCTATAGCAAATGCATGAGTGCCACAGATGCATATAATGGGCCTCTGACCAGCTGGGGGACAGGAGAAACTGCTCAGGAGAAATGATTCGTAAGGATAGAAAATGGGTAAGCACTAACCTGGTGAGGTCGTGTGAAAGTCAATTCCACACCAGGGGGAGAAGGCTTTAGATGTAAGGGTAGGATGTGCAGAAGCCATCAGTAGAGGCTGGACAGGGGCTGCTGGGTCTAGAGTGAGAAACTGAGGCAAGTGTATGAGCTGGGGCTGACCTAGGTGGGGGTGGGGCCAAGCATATTCTATGGTTGGGAAGACAGGCCCAGCCTGGGCTCGTGATTGCTTCTCCCAATCCCCTCTGACCCACTTCCAGCCCCATCCCTGGCAAGCAAACTACGCATTGGCTCTAAAGAAGGGTTTGCATAAGGCCTCAGAGGAGATGGATTTGTTTTTTCCTTAAAAGCATTTGTGTCCAGTTCATTTCCCCTTGGGCAACAGTGCAGAATGAAGTGACTTCTAGGCTGTGGTTATCAGTTTAGGGAAGCTGGCTCTTGATCAGGCATCATATGATGAGTTTTCTGTTCATATATAAGGTGCTGGCTCTTGCGTTAGGTTGTGTAGGTATGTGTGACACAAAGAAATAATTGTGTTTTTTTAATGTTTTGCAAGCACTCTGGTGGCTCTTCAGGGCCAAGAGCATTTGGGGAAGTTGTGAGTGACTCAGATAAAATCTAGGAGGTCCAGGGCCCTCACTCTGGAGTTGCTTTCCAGGTACCCTGGCGTTTGTAAGGCGTTGATGTTCTGGCTTGTCTCTCCTGACAGATTGCAGCAAGGACATTGGGTGATCTCGTCCGGAAGTTAGGGGAGAAAATCCTGCCCGAGATCATCCCCATCCTCGAGGAAGGCCTGCGGTCTCAGAAGAGCGACGAGAGGCAGGGCGTGTGCATTGGGCTGAGCGAGATTATGAAGTCCACCAGCCGGGATGCCGTGAGTGTTTTTTTTCTTTTCCTTTTTTTTTTTTTTTTAAGGATTTTATTTATTTATTTATGAGAGACACACAGAGAGGCAGAGACACAGGCAGAGGGAGAAGCAGGCTCCCTGTGGGAAGCCCAGGATCACACCCTGAGCCGAAGGCAGACACTCAACCATTGAGCCACCCAGGTGTCCCGCCGTGAGTGTCTTCTAAGGGCTCCACAGGTGACCCAATGTGCAGGGCTGTGGGCAGGTTACAGTAGAAGCTAGGAATACTTCACCCTCAGGACATGCAAGCCTTACTCCAGAGGGTGTTGCTGGAGGGTGTTGCTGGCAACCAGCTGGACTAGAGTTTCCTCGTCAGTTTCACAGGCTAAGAATGAAACACTTTGGAAGCCTTGAGTGGCCTGTGGAAATTGGAGATGATCTTTTTCTAACCACTACTGAGGCTGCTCCAGATTATTCCCTTTTGTGCCTCTACTGCAGTTCATTTAAATGTGTGCTATCCTTGGTGGAGAGGGGAGGGCATACACGCATGGGTATGCTAGGGCTGCAAAAGCCGAGGGGGGTGGGGTGTGCGCATTCTTATAGAGTAGAGCAGATGAGTGTAAGTACCCTATTGGTGGAAATGTGTCATTTCTGCCAGTGATGCTGTCCTGTAGCAGCCACATTCAGGAGGCCGGTGATCCTTGCCCTTAGCTTACTTTCTGAGAGTGATCCTCGAAACATTCCTGGGAAATAGATGGAGCAGGCATAGGACTCTCAGTTGGCATAAAAGCTGTGAAGTGGCTGGTTAGAAATGTAAGCATGTGGGATCCCTGGGTGGCGCAGTGGTTTGGCGCCTGCCTTTGGCCCAGGGCGCGATCCTGGAGACCCGGGATCGAATCCCACGTCAGGCTCCCGGTGCATGGAGCCTGCTTCTCCCTCTGCCTATGTCTCTGCCTCTCTCTCTCTCTGTGACTATCATAAATAAATAAAAATTAAAAAAAAAAAAAAAAAAAAAAAAAGAAATGTAAGCATGTGGCCAATTGTTTAGCCTGAGTGAGCGTCCTCCTTTGAGCTACTGGCCCTTTCTCCTATGTGTATCAGTATAGGTATTACATTTGGGGGTTCACCTTTGCATTTGGCAAAAAATACAAATTGTCACCATCTAAAGTTGTGATTCATCAAATAGTTACTGAGTCCCTTCAAAGGCTGAGACCTCTCTATTGATGAGGTTGATGCATAATCAGCCCTCTGATTCATAGTGGGCTTTACTTTGTTGGGGACTGGTTCTAAAGGGAGCAGAGCTATCTTCAGTCCTGCAGTCACCCCAAAGATGTCACCGAGGAGCAAGTGTTTGAGTTGAGTCTTAAAGGACTTGGAGTTTTCCAAGAGATGAGCAAGAGAGAGAATCAGGAGAGGAGCCACGCCATGCAAGGTCCTGCTGTGGGAAGGAGCTCCTGTGGGAGATGGACAGGATCTGGAGAACTCATCTAAAAAATCAGGCTCCTTAAGTGTAGGCTGCATATCCTCACTGCTTCTTTCTACTTGCCCATTTTCACTAAACCAGTAAGTTAAAAGAAAAGTCAGGCCTAGGGGTGGTGGCAGCCAGGCTGGGCCAGAGGTCCTCATCACCCCCCTCACTACACCCCCCACCTGCGTGTGCTCCTTCACCACCTCTGCCACCTCAGGTACAGTGCACGGGTGTTCTCATAGGTGCTGTATTTCTCTGAGTCCCTCGTACCCACGGCGAGGAAGGCTCTGTGTGACCCACTGGAGGAGGTCAGAGAGGCCGCGGCCAAGACCTTTGAGCAGCTGCACTCCACCATCGGCCATCAGGCTCTGGAGGACATCCTTCCATTTTTACTGAAGCAGCTGGTGAGTGGATCTGCCACACACCTACCAGTTTGGCTTTTGCTGTCTCTGTAGAAGCAAAATGCAGGGGACTTATTCTGCCAAGGCAGCCACAGTGTGGGCCCCTGAGAGAGTGGGTGCAGCAGGCTCAGACTTGGCTCTGTGCTTCTCCTTCAACAGTCAGTAAATGTGGGTGCAGCAGGCAGGGAGGGAGGAAAGTAGTGAAGGAAGTTGGTGGCTGGTCTAGACAGCACAGGTGGGGACAGGAGCCAGCTCCTGAGCGTTACCCCCTGATGCCCCTCTGCAGGATGATGAGGAAGTGTCAGAATTTGCCTTGGATGGTTTGAAGCAAGTTATGGCTATCAAGAGTCGTGTGGTGCTCCCCTACCTCGTGCCCAAGGTAAATCCCACCCCGTGGCAAATCCCCGCTGGCCCAGAAACCACAGCCATGTGATCATTCCCAGGCCTGCTGTGGAGACCCTCTTCTGAGCTCAGACGTTGGGGGAGGCTGGTGGTGGGCGCAGGGTGCCCTGGAGCAGACACTGCCTGGAACAGCGGCGATGGGATCTCCCAGAGCCTAGCAAAGCTGCCAGCACGGGGCAACGGTCACTCTACTGACTTTCATCGTCCTACAGCTGACGACTCCACCTGTCAACACCCGGGTGCTGGCTTTCCTTTCATCTGTGGCCGGTGATGCTTTGACCCGTCATCTTGGAGTGATCCTCCCGGCGGTCATGTTGGCCCTGAAGGAGAAGCTTGGGACTCCAGATGAGCAGCTGGTGAGTGTCACGATTATTCCTGGCAGCTTTCTAACAGCCATCCTGATCTGCCCTGGAAGAGCTGTGCTCAGCCTGGGTGTCCCCTGTGGTTTCAGGAGATGGCCAACTGTCAGGCCGTGATCCTCTCAGTGGAGGATGATACTGGGCATCGGATCATCATCGAGGATCTGCTGGAAGCCACTCGCAGCCCTGAGGTGGGCATGAGGCAGGCTGCCGCCATCATCCTCAACATTTACTGTTCACGCTCAAAGGCTGACTACACCAGCCACCTGCGGAGCCTGGTCTCTGGCCTGATCCGCCTCTTCAATGACTCCAGCTCAGTGGTTCTGGAAGAGAGTTGGGATGCCCTGAATGCCATCACCAAGGTGAGGGGGTTACTGACTGCATAACCAGCTTTTGATTATAGACCAGCCCAGATGCTTGGAAAATTAGACTCTTAAAATAAACCATGACGTACCTATCGGGAAGCTTCAGTGTTCATCAGTCCATGGCCAATCTTTCTCATACTCCCACCCACACCCTTCCCCCTGCTGTATTATTTTGAAGCAGTCTTGGGAGGGCTGTACTTAGAGCACTGATATCCTCTCTGCTTTTTCCTGGCTTCCTACAGAAGCTTGATGCTGGCAACCAACTGGCACTAATTGAAGAACTGCACAAAGAAATCCGACTCATAGGGAACGAGAGCAAAGGCGAGCATGTGCCAGGGTTCTGCCTCCCTAAGAAGGTAAGCCAGGGCCCCACAAGGGGCGGTGCTACAGGCACGCGGCCTTCCTTTGCTGCCACCCTCAGTCCCAGCTCTGTGGCAGGGCAGAGGACTTAGTTCTTAGTGCTGTTCTGCACCCTCACAGAAGTTTGTTTCTTCCCTGTGGTGGCCACATGAGGACAGGGCCTGTGCCACTTTCAGTTTAAACTGCGGAGGCCATCTTAGCCAGAGGAAGCCAGTCACAGAGGGGACAACTTGTGAACCTATGTGTGATGGGCCTGCCAGAGCTCTTCGCTTCTCGTGACTGCCCAGTCAGGACTGTTCCCCAGCCAGCACCCTCTTAGGCTGTGACTGTGGCACCTGAACCAGTCTCTCTTGTGGAGTCACAGAGAGGATAGCTGACAGGAGGGCTGTGCTTTGCACAGGAGACTGCTGAGCCCAGTGCCTTTGAGATTGGACTCTCACGTGTGGTTCTCTTGTCAGGGAGTAACCTCCATCCTTCCAGTGTTGCGGGAGGGTGTCCTGACTGGCAGCCCAGAACAGAAAGAGGAAGCGGCTAAAGCTCTAGGTTTGGTGATCCGCCTGACCTCTGCTGATGCCCTGAGGCCCTCTGTGGTCAGCATCACTGGTCCTCTGATCCGCATCCTGGGGGACCGGTTCAGCTGGAACGTGAAGGCAGCCCTGCTTGAAACACTCAGTCTCTTGCTGGCTAAGGTGAGCCACTTATGCGTTCATCTCTCAGTCCGTTTGGGTCTTAGATCTGTGTGCCCGTTGGTGTCACGTGGCAGCAAAGTGACAGCTTATGATGGAGAAGCAGCATGGTAGAGGCAGTTGTGACATTGGATGCTCTCTACCCAGTGGTCAATTCCAGTCTACCATTTAGTACCTATGTGGCTGGAATGACCTTGGGAAAGTCCAGTGATCTCTGAGCCTGTCTCCTATGATTGGGAGTGGTGCCCAGCCAGAAGAGGTGCCACTGGGCACATTGCCTGACATCCTGAGCACTCCAGACTAATGCACATTGCTGGTTTTTGTTGTTTTTTTTTTTTTTTTTTTTACATTGCTGGTTTTTGAAGAACTGTTGGTTCAAAGGAAGAAATCCTGGGCTACATAAATGCAATTGCACATTGTTTAGATATGCTTCTGTTCCTTACTGCTATCTTATAAAGAGGGATGCAGAGGGTCTGATCAGGGATGAAAAGAAGTTTTAGAGCAGCTGGGAATAACTTCAGTCTGCCAAAAGTGTAAGAAGCAAAGAGCCAGCATATTAACCATTTCTAACATTTTATGGGGCAATTATTAAGCCCTTTCAATTTAAAAAATTATAAACAGAGCTAATATTTGTTGTTACAAAAACTTTTTTTTTAATTCTTACTTGCAGTTTGGAAACTAAAGCAAGTTTGAAATTTGTAGCTTTATTTTCCCCTGTTGAGGGAAAGGTGTGGGGAGCAACTTCCCAGATAAAACATGGTCTTATGAGCATCAGTCTTACTCTATAGAAGATGGGGTCTTTTTTAAAAAGTTAAGTATCATTTTCATCTGCGTTCTGTGCTGTTCTCTCTCTTTTTTTTTAAATTTTTTTAAATTTATTTATGACAGTCACACACAGAGAGAGAGAGAGAGAGAGAGAGACAGGCAGAGACACAGGCAGAGGGAGAAGCAGGCTCCATGCACCGGGAGCCCGATATGGGATTTGATCCCGGGTCTCCAGGATCGCGCCCTGGGCCAAAGGCAGGTGCCAAACCGCTGTGCCACCCAGGGATCCCTTTTTTTTTTTTTTAATTTTTAAAATATATTTATTCATGAGACACACACAGAGAGAGAGAGAGAGAGGCAGAGACACAGGCAGAGGGAGAAGCAGGCTCCATGCGGGGAGCCTGACATGGGACTTGATCCGGGGTCTCCAGGATCAATCAGGCGGTGCTAAACCACTGAGCCACCCGGGCTGCCCTGTGCTGTTCTCTTTAAAAAGAAAAAAAAAGGTTCTCTTTATTTATTTGAGAGAGAACATGCGTGTGTGAGCATGAGCAGAGGGAGGGCAGAAGGAAACTGAAGCAGACTCCCTGCTGAGCACTGAGCCTTGATGCAGGGCTCAACCCCATGACCCCGAGATTATGACCTGAGCCCAAATCATGAGTTAGATGCTTAATCAACTGAGCCACCCAGGCACTTCTGTATTGTTCTTTTCTATGGTGTTCTATAGCTTGGTATACAAATGGAGCCCTTCTAGGATCCCTGGGTGGCGCAGCGGTTTGGCGCCTGCCTTTGGCCCAGGGCGCAATCCTGGAGGCCTGGGATCGAATCCCACATCGGGCTCCCGGTGCATGGAGCCTGCTTCTCCCTCTGCCTGTGTCTCTGCCTCTCTCTCTCTCTCTCTCTCTCTCTCTCTGTGACTATCATTAAAAATAAATAAATAAATCAAAACAAAACAAAAAAACCAAATGGAGCCCTTCCCTCACACAATTTGTCTCTTGGGCCATAATTCAATGTCATCCATGGCTGGATGGTTCCTACCTCCGATAGACTGGATTCATTCCATAGTGTGCCTCCCAGCAGCCTGTAACCCCTGACCCCAGTATTTCCCCACCTTCAAGTAGCTACTTTGATTATCCCATTTAGCAGTGGATAAATCTTCAGTCTTGGGAGGGGATCTCTTTCTGAGATCATTTGTTTCATAGGATTGTTCTGAGGGCTTCATATTAGTGCTTAGCCGCTTATCCTGTATATCGATTGTTCAGAAGATGCATCTGCCTTTATGCATCTAGTCCATTGCCCTGTCTTGGTGCTATAAAAGGCCTTCAGTAGGGCTGACAGCCGTTGTCCTGTCCGGCCCGGCCCTGCTCTTCCCTTCCCTTCCCTTCCCTTCCCTTCCCTTCCCTTCCCTTCCCTCCCCTCCCCTCCCCTCCCCGGGGAGGGACAGAGTGAGAGGGACAAGCAGACTCCCCACTGAGCAGGGAGCCCAACGTGGGGCTCGATCCCAAGACCCTGGATCACGACCTGAGCCAAAACTAAGTCAGTTGCTTAACCAGCTGAGCCATCCAGGTGTCCCTGCCCTGCTCTTTCATATATATGGAGATGGAGGTTTCATGTCATTAGTCCATGTGGACTGGTCTCCACTAAAGCCAACTGATGGCTCCCTTGGAGGTGGTGGTGGTGGTGGTGGTGGCGGTGCTGGTGGTCCTCTTCCTGCTCCTCCCAGTTTAGGGAAGGATGCTGAAAATGGAACTGAGCAGAACCTGTCCATGCTGGCTGTCCTCTCTTGTGGAATATCTATTTCTAGCCTTCATGAAGGAGCTGGTTCCGCCCATGGTGGTTTATGATTGTTTTCGTGCCTGTAGTTGCTGTGGCCTTGGATTCTACCACAGCTGTGCTTTCATGTGTGGGTCTCTCAAACAGGTTGGGATTGCCCTGAAGCCCTTTCTGCCCCAGCTACAGACCACTTTTACCAAAGCCTTGCAGGACTCCAATCGGGGGGTACGTCTGAAGGCTGCTGACGCGCTAGGGAAGCTCATCTCCATCCATATCAAGGTGGACCCCCTCTTCACAGAGCTCCTAAATGGAATCCGTGTCATGGAAGACCCGGGTGTCAGGTGAGGTGCTGCTGGGGCAATGCTATGGCCATGAGGAGGCCAGGCAGCTGCTGACGCCTCCCAGGGCCGGGGTGGCCTATGTGGGTGGGAGCAGTGGTAAAGGAGAGGAAGGGTTTAAGTTGAGTGCATTGGTTCTGTAGGGACACCATGCTGCAGGCGCTGAGGTTTGTGATTCAGGGAGCAGGGGCCAAAGTGGACGTGGTCATTCGGAAGAACATTGTTTCACTCCTGCTAAGCATGCTGGGACACGATGAGGTATGACTGCAGGTGGATAGCAGGGCTGGTGGGCTCCATTGGTTCCCCTTCTCTTTGCTTTGGTTGGTGTCTCTGGTTTGTGTTAGAAGAACTTGGTACAGCTGCCACCCACTCGATGGTAATAGTCATTCTTTTTTTTTTAATTTATTTATGATAGTCACAGAGAGAGAGAGAGAGGCAGAGACATAGGCAGAGGGAGAAGCAGGCTCCATGCACCAGGAGCCTGACGTGGGATTCGATCCCGGGTCTCCAGGATCGCGCCCTGGGCCAAAGGCAGGCGCTAAACCACTGCGCCACCCAGGGATCCCAATAGTCATTCCTGATGTTCCTGTTGCCCCTTATGGTTTGCCAAGCGTTCAGTTGTGAGGGACACGGGGGCGGGTAGTGTTGATGGTTCTGATTCACAGAAAGGTCAGGTTTTCACAGTAAGGAAAGTAAAGGCCTCTCATGAACTTGCCGTCTAACCTTAAGCCACTTTTTCTGTCTCTGCCCCTCATTTCCCCACGTGTAAAACGAAGAAGTTCGTGTATTGGTTCAGGAAACACTTGCTGAGACAAAGAGCCTAGCACAGAGGTGGGGCAAGTGTTGTTGCAGCCCTTAAGAAACTCGGAGTTTGGGGTCTGGGACACCAGGTGGGAGGTCTTGGCCCTGTTGGAGAGGGCGAGACTCCCTCAGGGCTGCCCTCTAGCAAGAGGTGGGACCAAAGCCCGAGTCCAAGCTCTGTGACCTCTCCTGTGGTCTTAGTTCCTTCCTTCTCCAGCCTAGAAGCATCTGTTAAGTACTTGTTGGCAGCTCAGCGCTGTGGCAGGTCCAACTGTGGGTTGAGTCAGTCTATGGATAAGAATTTTCTTTCTCCTCTGACAGCTAGCCCTCTGTGGTGCGACCTACTTTACATCTGTGGGGCTAACGTCTGGAGTGAGCCTTGGGGTTCACATAGTCTGCACGTTGGTATGTGCCCATAGGGGCCTGGCCCTGATTGCTCTTGGGCTTAACCCTGCTCAGGAAGTCCAGCCTAGTCCCCAGCTGATGCTCTCCAACTGGAGCCCCCACCTTCTCTCAGGGTACAGATGGGAGACTCTGCTTTCCTTTGGTCACAGCCTGTCAGGGTTTTTACACAGCCGTGCCCAGTGTAAGCAAAAGTTAGTATTTAGGCCAATTTGCATTTCACCACAGTGAAGCTTAAAATAGATCCTGTTGGAGAGAGTGGGTGTCAGAGAGAGCCAGCTTTAGCCTTGCTTGGCACCTGGGCTTCTGCTTGGAGCTCAGAGGCCCAAACTGTGGTCAGACTGTTCTCTCCCTACTCAGAACGTCCCATGGATCAGTGGTAGCCAGGGTGCCATCCTGGCATTAGCCTCTCAGCAGGTCATTAGTTCCTGCTTGGTTGGTTGGTTGGTTTGGGGGGAGACACATCAGGTTGGTGCATATTAGTAATAACTCATAACTTAAAACCCACCTCCTCACTCTCCCATAGTTAGCTGGCTATGGAGGAGCAGCAAGGAGCAGGTTGCTGTCTGGCTGATTTTGACAGAAAGTGCTCAGTTTTCACTTATTTTCCTTGGGTTGATGAGTGGCTGGCTTCATTCTGACTTCCTAGGACAAACCCAAAATAATGAAGGTGGAACTAGGGGACCAACACAGTAGAGAGATAACAGGGTGTCGCTCTGGACATAGGATGACACACAATGTGGCTGGGAGGAGTGCTGGGAGGGAAAGGAGCCCAGAGCAGTTCTCTAGCTGATGTCCAGTGTCGTGGGCAGGGGCCTCCCCTCTCTGTGCCCCTCTCAGCCTCCCGGGGCTGTTGATAGTGATTGAGATAATACACAGAAAACATGCCGACTTTTCAAGAAGGAAGGTGCTACGTCAGTACGGTTATTACTGCTGTTATGATGACAATTACCATATGCACACACTGGAGTTTTCTATAATTGAGCAAAGTGCTGGGCGTGTGGTGGTTCACTCCACACCCAGCGGCGGCTGCCATGAATGGCAGTCCTGCTCTGGCAGCAGGAGCACAAAGTGCCTGGAGTGAGGACAGGACGTAGAGCTCCCGAGTTGCCTTGGTCTGCCACCTCCCCGGCCCTCCATCCTGGGCACAGCGGCTGGCCCCGCTGACCTTGGAGCTGGTGGAGCGGCTCATGCTGCCTCATTCGCTTCTGTGCTCTGTCAGGACAATACTCGCGTCTCCTCAGCCGGCTGCCTGGGTGAGCTGTGTGCCTTTTTGACTGAAGAGGAGCTCAGCGCTGTTCTTCAGCAGTGCTTGCTGGGTAGGTCCCCTGGGGGACCCCCTGCAGGGCCTGTCTCCCTTTTGCCTTGAGGGGTTGTCTAGCAGCTAGCTTCTCCTAGGGAATTGAGCCCTTGAAACAAAATGGAGTCTCCAGTGGGTCCTGTAGCCCCTTGTGTCTCTGCTCAGAGAACACAGCTGCAAGTCTGGAGCAGCTTGAGAGAGACCTCTCCTTAACTTGCCACGTTGGGTGGGCGGGGGGCGGGGGGGGGAGGGTTTTCCATGGGCAGTGTTCACAGGGATTTCTGCTAGGCTTAGGTGGGGTAGGTCTGGGGGTGTCATGGGTGGTAGGGGCCTACAGTAAAGTGCACGTTGACCCAGTTGTGTCCTTCCACTCAGCGGATGTGTCTGGCATTGACTGGATGGTTCGGCATGGGCGGAGCCTGGCACTGTCCGTGGCTGTGAACGTGGCTCCCAGCAGACTCTGTGTGGGCAGATATAGCAGTGAAGTTCAGGACATGATCCTCAGCAATGCCATGGCAGACAGGGTAAGGCTTAGGGGCCACCAGACCTGTCTTCCCCCTTCCCTAGCCCAAAATCCACTACCATAGGCTGGCTGATGCAACATAGGTTGGGGCGGTGAGAGGCCTGGGCTCGAATTTTGCCTTTGCCAATAACCTTCTGTGCCCTTGGGCCTCAGTTCTATCATCTGTAAAGAATAAGGAGTTTGGGTGGGAGCATCTAGAGGTCCCTTCTGGGTCAGAAGGTCTCTGAACCTCATTCCTGGGAAGCAGAGACACGGGCTCTGTCTGCCTTATAGCCAGGGCAGCCTGTCTGCAAGAGAGCTGTCAAGGAGTCTTGGATGTGAAGTTGTATGTGTGGAAGGGTTGCTTGTGTGAGGGGCCAGGGTCCTGGAGGTTCCTGGGAATGGGAAAGAGCCTGTCCCTGCTGCTCCGAGGAAGGAGCAGGGTGCCGCCCCGTCTAACTATCTCCTCTCCCCACAGATCCCCATTGCGGTAAGCGGGATCCGGGGCATGGGCTTCCTAATGAAGCATCACATTGAGACAGGAGGAGGACAGTTGCCAGCCAAACTCTCCAGCCTGTTCGTTAAGGTGAGTGGGGGCAGGCTGGCTTGTGAGAGGACCCATGACCGAAGAACACTAGGAGTGTGCTGTCAGACTGGCATGTGTTTCAGGAGTTCTCTGCACATAACCTACAGGACATCTCTGAACCCTTGGGCGTGGAACACAAGAGTGGCTCGGTTTGCTTTTTTTCTCTGGAAGAGTGCCTGACTTCTTGCCAAATTCTCAAGTAGACCTGCGACTGCAAATCAAGAACCACTATTTTATATTTTTTAAAAGACATGTTTTAATTTTATCCTTTCTCAAATGTGTTCTGTTGTATCACATCGTAATTTGCATTTGTCTATGGCTAATGATGTAGAACAGATTTTTTTTTTTGAAGATTTTATTTGGGGCACCTCGGTGGCTCATTCAATTAAGCATCTGCCTTCGGCTCAGGTAATGATCCCAGGAGCTCCACACTGGGCTTCCTCCTCGGTGGAGAGTGGAGGAGAGTGCACACATGATTGAGGGGAGGGGTAGAGTGGGGAGGGAATCTCAAGCAGACTCCACACCTGAGTGCAGAGGCCATTGCAGGGCTCAATATCACTACCCTGAGATTGCCAGCTGAGCTAAAACCAAGAGTCAAGTTGGCTGCTTTACCGACTAAGCTATCCAGGTGCCCCTGTAGAACAATTTTTATGTGCTTAGTAGCCATTCCCACATTCACTCGATGGAGTGTTTATTGAAATCTTCTACGGTTCCTAAAATTGCATTCTTTCTTTTCTGATACTGAAGTATTAAGAGCTATTTATGTATTCTGCACATAAGAACTTTGAGAACCACTATCTTAGGCATTTTCTCTAGGCATCTGGATTTAGTAAGCTTTGGGATAGACTTGGGTTCAAATCTTGATAAATCTTTTCTTCCCTGCCTTCTTTTTGCTTGTATGGCACTTATTATGGTTATTGTGGTGGCTGCAGGGCCCCAATTACGGAAGCCCAGGAGCCAGTGGGGCCCCTACTGCATGCTTCTCAAACACCAGCAGGCACACCCTCAGAACCAGAGTCTGCATTAAGAGGCGGAGCCACCTATGAGACTCTGCCTTTGTAACCAGCTCCCAGGTGAAGTCAGTGCTGCTGGTGTACAGACCTTGATCTGAGTGGTGAGGTTCCTGGAGACCCCCAGAGCCCTGCTGAAAGTTCTCAGGGCTCCCATTAGACTGAGCCTGTGTGACGGCTTCACCTTGCACACAGCTCTACTTCCGTGTTTATCAAGTGAGGCTCCTCTGTGTGCCCAGCTGGGCTGGACCCTCAGGGCATAGAGGTGCACAGGGCAGACCAGATCTGCAGAGTTGGAGAGCAACAGAAAACTTGTGGGGGTGGGGAGGCTCCTGATTTAGAGAGGGGTCATCAGGAGAAACCTCCAAGGGCAGACACTTGAACTGAGGCCTGAAGGAGGAGGAGGAGCCAAGTACGGGAGGCCTCGGGGCAGGCATATCCCAAGCGGGGCAGGCATATCCCAAGCGGTAGGATCAATCAGCACAGAGCCCCGAGGGTAGGAAGGAGCATGTGTGTCTGAGGAAGTGAAAGCCCCATGTGGGCCAAAAGTAGTGAGCAAAAGGGAGTAGTGAGCAAAAGTGGCATGAGAGAAGGTGGGAGAGAGGCATCCAGTCACAGCCTGTCTATCACCCACGAGGGGGACGGAAGGCATCGGGAAGGAGCCGTGGGGTCAGTTTCCAGACGAGGAGGGAGTGTCAGGGTGGAAATTTGGGCTTCCTTGAGAAACAGACTGGATGTACCTGACTAAAAGCTTCTGGCTCTCTCCACAGTGTCTGCAGAACCCATCCAGTGACATCAGGCTGGTAGCCGAGAAGATGATCTGGTGGGCAAACAAGGACCCACTGCCTCCTCTGGACCCTCAGGCCATCAAACCCATCCTAAAGGCTCTTCTGGACAACACCAAGGATAAAAACACTGTCGTGAGGGCCTACAGCGACCAGGCAATTGTCAACCTCCTCAAGATGCGGCAGGGTGAAGAAGTGTTTCAGGTGGGCACCTAGGCTGGCAGCCTCCCCAGAGCCTGCTGTGGGCACTTGGCTAATGGCTCCTTCTGTGAGGCATCTTCAAGTATCACACTTTGCTCAGCCACCCCCTATGCTGAATGTTAGGGGCAGATTGTGGTCAGGTGACTAGTCTAGTACCTAAAAACAATCCTCTGTTCTTGTGGCGTTCAGGCTTCTTTCAGCAACAGAGCCCTTTCTCCAAATAAAGTCTTACATGGCACCCAAACCTATGAAACCAATCCCAGGAAGACTGCCTGGTGAAACCCAGAGCCCTGCTCATGCGCTCCTCCACCCCCAGGCACCTTTTAACAAAAAACTAAAATTAAAATTAAGATTTATTCATTCATAAGAGAGAGAGGCAGAGACATAGGCAGATGGAGAAGCAGGCTCCCTGTGGGGAGCCTGATATGGGACTGGATCCCAGGGTCCTAAGCCAGGGGACACACTCAACCACTGAGCCACTCAGGCATCCTACAAAAAAAAAAATTTTTTTTTAAAGATTTTACTTATTTATTCATGAGATACAGAGAGAGAGGCAGAGACACAGGCAGAGGGAGAAGCAGGCTCCATGCAGGGAGCCCGACGTGGGACTCGATCCTGAGTTTCCAGGATCACGCCGTAGACCGAAGGTGGCGCTAAACCACCCGGGCTGCCCCCCAAAATTTTTTTAAGTGATCTCTACACTCAACATGGGGCTTGAATTCACGTCAAGATCAAGAGTCGCATGCTCCACCAATCGAGCCAGCCAGGCACCCCCTGTTCCCCAGTCACCTTTAAAGCACTGAAGACCCTCCCTGCCCCCAGGTGCACCCCATCTCAGCACAGGAAAAGCATGAGGCACAGTTGTCTTGGCTTCCCAGGGATCTATCAAACTCCTTTATTTTGTCAGATTCCATCAGAACGCATCTAGTTCTGAGGTTAACTGGTTTTTGCCTTGGCTTGGAGAAACCCGAAGCCAAATTTTCTGACTACATCTCCTTTCCGTCTTCCCCATAGGCCCTCTCTAAGATCCTGGATGTGGCCAGTTTGGAGGTGCTGAATGAGTGCAACCGCCGGTCCCTGAAGAAGCTGGCCAGCCAGGCCGACTCCATGGAGCAGGTGGATGACACCATTCTGACCTGATGGGACTGGGCCCCGCCCGCTGGGCTCCACCTCTTTGTTCAATGTTTTCATTTTTGAAAATACGTTTGTTCTGATGAGGAGCTTAGAAGATGGCAGAAAGTTCCCAGAAAATATTTTAATATTTCAACAGACCACAGCCAAAGCCTTAAATCAAACCCACACACAACTCAAAATTGCCTCCTTCATCTCTCACCTTTTTCTTTGGAGAAGAGACGAAAAAGCACATGTGTGAGCCTCACCAAATGGTAGCCAGGAGCTGATAATCCAGCTAAGCATGGCTAGGTCTGGAACACGAGGGGTCAGACTTCTGGTTCCCCTTCCCCTGTGCTTGAGCTCTGCTTTGGGAGCCAGTGCTACTAGCCTTTGCCTAGATCCTGAGTGGGGCACTGAACCATGGAGGTCGGCCCGGGTGCTGTGTCTTGGCGTGGCTGGCTTTACAATGTGTGGCCTGAATGGATCTGACCCCTGTCGGGTGAACATGACACTCACAGCGCCCTGGCAGTTCACAAGTCGGGGAGGGGTACTGGTTTAAATGCAGGTTGTTTGAAGGAGGAATGTTTAATAAAGGCTTTGATTTAATCTTAACATAAGCAGATTTTTAAAAAAATCTCCAAGCATCCATTAAACATGAAGCTTTCTGCATCAGGAATAAGGCAAGGCTCACAACTGTTCTTGTGAATGTCGGCTGTGCTCTGGCTTCTGGGCGTCTCTCCTGTTCTAGCAAGTCTTGCAGAAATCTACACACTTCTCTGTCCTGATGTTGGGCCTCGGGCAGTGTGCAGCCAGGCCAGTGATCTCACCGAGTATGGAGCATGCAGGGGTCAAATAAGCCACTTGCCTGTTTTGTCCTGACTCAGAAAGGTGGGCTGCTTCTGACAGTCAAATTTTAAAGAGAAGTCCATCCCCTCCATGCAGTAAGAAAGAACCACATTCCTGTAGTCAGAGGACTTGCGGGGGGCGGGGGGGAAGCAAAGTTCCAGCTCAGCATCTGCCTCCTTTATGAATGACTTCCTTCCTCTTGGTTCTTAGAAGGCTCGTGATCCACATGTCCTGTCTGATGGAGCACACCCCTCTGGCCCCAGTGACGCAAGGTTTTCTGGGCTGTTCCTTAGTCACAATATAGAATAAACCTCCATTGAAATGACTGGCCAGAGCTGTAAAAGGAAAGAAAATTCAGTGTGGTGGTAGCAAACTCAGTATGTAAAAGGTCTAAAATGTATCAAAAAAAAGCAAGACGAGGCTTATTAATGCAGCAGAGATAGAAAGTAGCTCCGTGACTCAGCAATTCTGAGGAGTCAGACAAGGTGACCTCCAAGATACTTCTGATGAAATCCCTGCTTTCTATGCCCGAACCTTCTGTGTCACAGGACTTCCTATTTTCTTGCAGCAGGCATGGGCTCAGCTGGCTCAGCGTAACTGCAGACTCTCCCAGGACTGCGGGGAGCCTTGAGACCAGCCGAGTCAGTCCCCAGAGCTAGAGCAACCAATGGGTGGCGCAGCTTTTGGTAGCTATGGCAACTGTTCCCTGCTTCTGGGATTCAGATGGTCATCAGCGTCTCCTCAGCTGCCAGGGGCATATGTCCAGCAAGCTGTGGTTGCCTCTGCCAGTCAGCCATGGGGAGGTACATGCAATTTGTGTGTGAGGGGGCCTTGGGCAGGCAGAGAAAGCTCCGGAAGCTCAGGGCTGTCGTCTTCAGCATGTCCTCCAGGATCTCAGAACAGATGCTTTGTCCATCTCTGGCATTTAGCCCCCACTGTGAAATCAGGAGGGAAGCCTGATGTGCTGAGAAGTAGAAGACCTTCAGCAAGATCCAAAGGAAAAACACCAGGTTCCAGTTCCAGAAACGAGGAGGAAGGGAATCTCTGTTGAGAATGGAAGATGGAGTTTGATTCAGAGATGACTCAAAGTCTCCCAGAGCATTCCCTGAATCTTCAGGGGGGGTGGGGTGCCGTGGGCTCCTGGGAAGTGGGCTCGAGGGGCTGTCCTAGGCCTGACAGTGGAGCAAGCCCAAAGGTCCCTGTGGGCCCAGAGGGAGGAGGCCTGGCAGTCCTAGGAACAGCAGCCCTGTCTGAACACTGGAGGAAGTGGCACTCCACAGCGGAGAAGCAAAGCTCTTTGCCCTGGTGATTGGTAGAGCTGTTTTGCCCCTGGCAAGCCACCCGACCTCTCTGAGCCAGTTTTCTCATCTGTAAAATGAGGGATTTGGCATCGAAGCTCTAAGAATCTCTTGTTCTCAAAGTTAAAATAGTGATTATAATCGATGACATTTGGCATTTTATTCATTTAATCCTCTCAACCTATGAAGTAGGTTCTATGTGGTTATTGTTTTCCAGAGGAGGGAATTGGAGAGAGTGAGCATCCGCCTGCGGTCATAGGGCTAATCAATGGCAGTCTGTCCCCAGAGCACATATCCTTGGCTTTGCTCTTCGGTGCTTGCTAGTGAGGCCTGAGCATTTTCCATTCTTTGTAGCCAGGCCTCCAGCGCTTTCCCGCCCTGGTGCAGCACGCTGAGTATGTGGCCGAGCGGCTCTGAGTGGCGGGCCCAGGCCTCTACCCAGACGCCGTCCTGGCTGATCAATACCTCACTCACCCCATTCACAGGAGACTTGCTTTATAAGACAGTTACTCTCTATGACTTCCAGTGGTCCTCAAGGGAAGACACCCCCATTTTTCTCTTCACGTAGCCAAAAGGCAGCGACAAAATGACGTGCCCTTAGCTAACCCAGGGAAAACTAAACTCTCACTCCACCTAACCCTGGGAGCCTCTGGAATCACGAGTATCAAGATTATTTTAAAATATGGGAGACTAAAACAAATAAGCAAATAAAATAAAATATGGGAGACTGTGACATGCTTCCCATCCTTCTAGGAATCAAACCTACTGGGAGGTTCCTGCCCACTTGGGAGAGGGGCAGGGGACCTGCAGAACTGATTCTTCTGTTTATAGGGGTTTGGAGACATCATTTTACTTGAGAGCAGATTCTGAAACAAGATCAGGAGTTAGGAATGTTTTTCTAGGTATGAATCTGTATGAATGTGTGGTAAATTGCTTCAAGCCTTCTAAATTAGAACAATAGGGAGAAACAGGAAAAGCCTCCCCACAAGGTCTAGGTTCTGAGAAGTTTTTAAGGAAACGCAGAGCACGCTTTTGCTCTGTTCACATGGCATACTGTTGCAGAGCCGTGTGAACTCTCAGGAGGTTGGAACCTTAGCTTCACCACTTGATGTTAAGCCAGGTGATCTGGAGCATGTTCCTTCACCTGGGACACCACGTGTCCTCATTGTACAGTGACAGGACAGTCACTGGCTTGTCTGCAGGGAGTGAGATGACACCCCCCACGAGGCCCAGCACACAGGAGGTGCTCACTTGGTGGATGATGAGCATTGAAACAAGCCATGTCAGTGGGATGAGACTGAGCCATAGTACTGTTACCACGACAGCGTGTCACAAGTCCCGGGCTCTTGTTCAGGAGTTCCTGTCAGACCCAGAATCTGCAGATGCCTTGGTAACTTTTTGAGCCTGAAAGTTAAAGAGTTCTGAACTTAAAATCAGATTCTTTCTGAGAAGTGATGAACTACTGTGTTTGGATACATAAGACACTGCGTGAGAAGTGCACTAAGCACCAGGATGAGTCTTCACTGTTCCCCGGGCAGGAAAGCCCTTTAACATCATTGTTCGAGCAGAGCCTGGGAGGCCAGAAGGAGCTGGTCCTTATTTTAGGAGGAAGGAAGTTGAGAGACAGATGGAAAGGAGTGTCTCTAAGATCATGTAGCCAGCTGGCTTGCAGAACTGGGAAAAACCTCTATTTCTTGATAGACTGGTCACCAGGCCCCAGGGTCATTCTGTAAAAATAATCTGAGGTGAATTCAACAAGAGACACTAGCCAAGTTGTTGGCATGTGGTTCTGTGGAGTGACTGGGTTTCACTTTTTATAAGAGATGGAGCCCAGTTATTGTACTGGGTTTTCTGAGTGGCCACTCAGTTGGGTCAGGAGGGTTCCCCGCAGCCTGTGTGGCTGGAAAGATAGTGTTGATATTAATGAAGCTCAGGGAACTGGAAGAACTGGTCCAAGGATTACTCCCTCAGTGGGGTGTCTGTGCAACACTCCTGTGTGGGCCCCGCATGGAACACACGCCCCTGTCACCTTCTCTGAGACTGATTTCTCTGGTTGAGATGGCATAAGCCAGTCAGAAGTTACATTAGATCCTTCTCACCATTTGGACTCCCATCCAAAAGGGAGGTGGGAAGCTGGGGTACAGCAGTATCTAATCCAGCATTTCTTAAACACATTGGCCTCAGGACCTCTTTACACTTTGAAAAAGTATTGAAAACTGCAAAGAGCTCTTGCTTATACATCTCTTATTGATACTTACACTGCAGACATCAAAACTGGTTAGCTTTTATAAATTGTACCCTTTAAAAAATAAGCCTGTTACATGTTACCATAAGTAACCATAAGAGATAGAACTAAGTCTTCCAAAACTAAAGTTATTTTAGTGAGGAGACTGGCATTGTTTTACATTTTTCACATCTATCTTTAATGTCTGGATTTTCATGTGTGCTTCTGCATTAAATCTGTTGCAATACCACAGCACATGGGTTCTTTGAAGCCTTCACTATACACTCGTAAGCAGGTGAGAGTGGAAAAGGCAAGGGACATCTCACTATTATGGAAATGTTTTCACTTCACAGGTCCTCTGAGAGGGTCTTACGGAGTCCTAGGCTCCCCAGGCCATACTTTGAAAACCACTGATCTAATCTTTTTTTGTTGTTGTCGTTAATCTTTCTTTATTCATGAGAGACACACAGAGAGAGGCAGAGAGAGGCAGAGGAAGAAGCAGGCTCCCTGCAAGGAGCCTGATGTGGGACTCAATCCTGGGTCTCCAGGATCCTGCCCTGAGCCAAAGGTAGACATCCAACCGCTGAGCCACTCAGGCGTCCCCCACTGATCTAATCCAAAAGACGAGGGGAGAGAAATCCTACTGAAGTGTTTGGTTCAGAGGGTGAGGGGCTGACCCTGTGGTCTGGTGCCAGGCCCCATACTTGGCCCAAGCCCCATATAACGCAAACTCGAGAGAGTTCAAATGCATTATTTCTGATGTTCCTTCAAACTCTGCCAGTTGTGTGTGGCTTCACTTTAATGCAACAGACCCTAGTGCCTGCCATGCATGTGCTGGGTCCTGGAGAACACCATGATGGTCCCTGCAATCAAGGGACTTCGTGCTCACTTGGTTCTGGGGGCTACCTGAGGGCAGGGCAAGGCCACTGGAAGTCTCTCTGTGCGACCAGGTACGCAGGGCTGGGATCAAGCCAATTTCCAGTTCCATCAACATTTCCTTTATTCTCTCTCTCTTGGGCCAGCATGTTGGGCACGTCCCATTGTGGCTCCTCTTGGAAGTCCCTGTCTTCAGGTTACCTGCCTGCTCTAAATTCTTGTTTGCCACCCACTTGTGCCTACTTAGGATCGCAGCACGTCTGCCTCTCTCGCAACTGCAGATTTCACTGCTGGCCAGCCTGAAATCCAGATTTCACAGGTTCTTCTGCAGGCCTCTGCTGCACCACCCTTCATCTCTCCTACCGTTCCCTGGAGAGACTGCTGGCTGTCACAAGGCCTCAGGCTTGAGGTCCCCTCTCATGCTCTGTCTAAATAAATACATCTTTAAAAAAATAAAGTGCCCTTAGCCCATGTCCAACCCTTACTACTCAACCCTCACTCCCCACCGGGTGCTCATCCTCTGCTTCTGTGATCCTGAAATATACATGACTCGGCCCCGCTGTTCTCATCACCACCACTCCATTTCTCTCTTCCTTCACCACCCAACTTCCAGAACAAGGAGCAAACCGTCCTGCTCCATGGTGTCACTGTCTGTTCCTATGAACCCCTGCACGCTGCTGCCCTCACTCTTCCTTTCTCTTCAGACACATATTTTAAGTGTGCTCCACACCAGGTCTCACGACACTGAGATCCAGACCCAAGCTGAGATCCAGAGTTGGACACTTAACTGATTGAGCCACCCAGATGCCCCCGATATTCAAAAGCTCCATGAGGATGGATGGGCCTTATTTGGCTCATGTTAGGTCTTCAGTGCCTGGCACCTTAGTAGGCGCACAAGTATTTTTTGAATTAGCAAACGAATCCAGTTGCCAGGTATGTTCTGTGATTGTTTTTTGCAATGCTGCTTTCTCTAGTGGACTGTTGTTTGCATATTGTCCTTTGCATCTGTCCCTGCTGCTACCCTCACATCTGGGCTTCAGCGGTAACCTCCTTGAAAGCTCAGCAGCAGAAATCCACTCTGCGTGCTTGCATTAGACTGCTTTCCTAAAATAGTATGTTGATATTGCTCCTTTGCTCAGAAACTTTCATCGCCTCCCCTTTAGAGTTTCTGCCATGCAAGCAGGTGGCGCCGCAGAATCTCATCCATAAACTGGCTGTTCAGAACAGCAGGACAAGTTTCCTATCAGTGGCGCATACGGATGTCTACTTCAGGTCCCTGCAGTTCATGTCTTTGTACATTTACAGTTTCTTTCTCCGTCTCTTTATCTCTATCTACCTATCTACCTACGCACCTACCAGAACATAGCACACCACTGAATTTTTTTTTTTAAGATTTTATTTATTTATTCATGAGAGACAGAGAGACAGAGACACAGGCAGAGGGAGAAGCAGGCTCCATGCACCGGGAGCCCGACGTGGGACTCGATCCCGGGTCTCCAGGATCGCGCCCTGGGCCAAAGGCAGGCGCTAAACCACTGCGCCACCCAGGGATCCCTGAATTGTTTAAATAAATGCAAAACTACGTACGTTTCTAGCAGCGCCTGGGTGACTGTCAGTTTAGTGTCAGACTCCTGATTTTGGCTAGGGTCGTGATTTCAGGGTTGTGAGATTGAGCCCCACGCTGGGTTCCATGCAGGGCTTGGAGTCTACTTGAGATTCTTTCTACCCACTCTCACCCTCCTAAAAAAATTAGCTAAATAAAAAACCCGACCAATGTTTCTAGAGGAAATACACTCCATTTCATTTGGGGGACACCAGGCACATATCCTGGCCTATAGGGAATTCCCCCTCAAAACCAAAATTGGATTCTTACAGAATGTGACAGCAGCTGTCTAAATACACCTGTCATTCCAGGCTGTTAAGTTCCAATTCCATCATGAAGTCTTTATGATGAAATCTTCCCCATCATTTGAGCTAAAAGTGATAGCTCTCTTTCCTCTGAAGTCTAGACTCCTTTATTTGACAGCTGTTTTATCTACTGCATTGTCTTGTATTTTTAATTCCTTACAAGCATGTCTCACCTCTGACAAGACTATTGGCTCCTAGAGGGAACAGGCTCTATTCTACAACCTGTGGCATAGAATAAACAGTTACTGAATAAATGATTAATGCCTATTGCTTTCCAGAAGACAGGTACAGGCACGTCAGGAATCTGGTCTTCACAATGGCCAATTCTGCCCTACCTTTTTTTTTAAAGATTGGTTCCTATTCTGGGGAGAGAGAGTGAGTGTGAGCGAATGTGCTCAAGGGAGGGAGGGGCAGAGGAAGAGGGAGAAAGTTAAGCAGACTCTGTGGTAAGGCCCCCTCCCCACCCCCGCTCAACACTGGGCTCCATCTCATGACCTTGAGATTGCGACCTGAGCCAAAATCAAGAGTCAGATGTTTAACCACAGAGCTGCCCAGGTGCCCCTCTGTTCCACTTGAGTAAAAGTATCCTGCAGCCAGATATCAGGAGGCTGCCTTGGAAATGTGTGCAACAGGTATCTACAATAGCAAACGGCTGAAAGTATGAATGAGTCAGTGCAAAATGGTTGTGGCTAACAGCATGTTGCTGTTTATCTCATGCTTGTATGTGCCAGACAATTTACAAACCTCTCTAATCCTCACAACTATTCTGTGAAGAAATGGGCTCTGAGATGTGCTGTGACTTACCCTAAATCTCAAAGCTTTTAGGGATAGAGCCAGGATTTCAAAGCTAGCATTTGAGGCGCCTGGCTGCCTCAGTTCGTACAGTATGCAACTCCTGACCTCAGGGTCATCAAGTCCATGTTCTTTTGACATCACCACACTTAATTCTTAGCTCCTGGAAAAACAACTCAAAACTTGAGTTGAATATTCCATGAGCTGTTCAGGGATCTTCCCTGCGGCCTTGTTTATAACGAAAAATCATAACACGAAGACTTACCAACAGCAGAGTGGTTAAATTGCAGTATAACCTTATGACAACGCACGATACCACGCAACTGTTAAAAGACAGAACGTTCAGGCATGTTGTAAAAAAGGCCAACGTTCATACATATATGTGCTTGCACAGGCACAGAAATTCATTGAAAGACACCAATTAATTCATTCATCAAATATTTTTGAGCCTCTTAACGTGTCCAAGGACCTTAATTAATAACAAGGGTTACCTGTGAGGAGTGAGTCTGAAGGAAAAACAGTAACTTGTACTTTTGGGTAAGCTTCTGCATATTTGGTTTCTTTAGCCACGAGCATCACTTTTTAGAACATCAAAATAAAAATGATGAAAGGAGTAGAAATATTCAACAGGTACTTGTCTGGCAAGGGATAGGGGCCATAAGGAACTTCGAAATCTCTGCAATTCTCTAATCAGAACGGCAGCGGGAGCGTCGCACTTTTAGGGCAGGTGGGAATTTAAAACGGGGAAAAAACGAGCTGATGAGAAGCCCAATCCCGTTTAGTTCTTGGCAGCCCAGGTCTTCCTAACCACACGCTTTCGGGATGTGGCTGCGCGGGCGGTGTGACACCGCAGCCGAGGGGGCTGCTGCTCCGGGCTCCGGGCTCCGGGCGCCGCTCGCCCCGGCTGGCTTCTGGAGCTGCCCTCCGCGCTCCTCCACCGAGGCAGCTCGGGCCGCGCCGGTCACCGGCACGAGGTGTGGGTCAAAGGCCACACTCCTCTCTCGCTCCGCTCCGCTCCGCAGGCGACTCCGCCCTGCCAAGCCGGCCGGCGAGGGGCCCCCGGCGCTCAGTCCGCGGCCCGCGACCAGCGCCCCGGAGGCGGCGGAGAGTCCGGGGCCCGGGGCCCGGCGTAGCCCCGCCTCCTCGGTCACTGGGCGCCGGTCTCTCCGTCTCCGCGGCGCCTGCAGCTCTCGAAGATGAGGCAGCCAGGCTGTCGCGGGCCACGGCCGAGCTCCTCCGGCGCTCTCGGCGTCCTCCGGCGCTCCCGGCCTCCCCGTCCTCCGACGCCCGCGGCCGCCAGCGGCTGCGCCCAGGTCCCCCGGGCAGACGCAGGCGAGGCGAGCCCGCGCCCGCGGGGATCCTCCTGGGCGCCTGCGCGCCGGGCGAGCGCGGAGAGGGCGCGGCCGGCCGCGGCTGCGGCTGCGCAGAGGCGGTGTCAAGTGCTGCGCCTGCGCACTAGCGGGGCGGGGCGGGAAGGAGGGAGGCGGTGGCAGCGGCGGCGGCTGTTGAGGAGGAGGAGGAGGAGGGGGGGGGGAGCGGAGGGAGGTGTTTCTGTCAGTTCCGGCTGTTTGTTCGGGAAGTGGATCCGCCGCAGCCGAAGCAGCCGGGAGGGAGCTGCGGATCGCGAGGCCAGCACCGACCCCGCCCGCCCGCGCGCGCCTCCCCCGCCCGCCATGGCCCGGGACTACGACCACCTCTTCAAGCTGCTCATCATCGGCGACAGCGGTGAGGGCCGCGGCGGCCGGAGGCGGCGTGGGCCCTGCCGGGCGCGGCCCGCGGGGGCCTCGGGGCGGGCAGGCGGGCGGGGAGGTGCCGGCCCGCGCGGGGCGGGGCTGCCGGGCGGCCGCTGGCCCGAGGGGCGCGCCGAGGGGCTGAGGTTGGGGCGCCCGGCGTCGGAGCGCAGGGCAGGGCGCGCGGGGCGCGCAGGGGTCGGGCCGGGGCGCCCGGTCCTCCTGCCGCGCCTGCCGCTGCCTCACGTGTGACCTTGGTCAAGTCCCGCGATGTCTGGAGTTGGACAGACCCGGGTTCGAGTTCTGGGACTACCAGCTTCCTCACTCCGTGACCTTGGGCAAATTGTTTAGCCTTTCTGAGCCTCGGTTCCCTCGTCTGCGAAGTGGGGACGTGCCTGGCTGGGTGGTATGACTCTGTGATGAGATAAAGCTGGGAAAGTGTTCAGCGCCCAGCCTGGCGTAAAGTCAGCCGTAGGTAGATGCTAGCTATTGATGTGGTGGTTAGTGCTCGTTGTAAACCTCAGTTTCTTCCTCTGTCAAATGGAGATAATCCCAGAACCTGTCTCATGGGATTACCTCGCACAGGGCCTGGCACATTCCTGCTGAATTATCATCTGTATCGTTCTGTTTCCCTATCCGCAAAGTGGAATAATAGTAGGCAGGATCTGCCTTATGGGGCTGACGGAGTATTCAGTGAGATAATGCACACATAGTGTTGGGACCATGCCCACACGTAGTGAGTGCTCAGTACGTGCTCGCTCTACGGTATCCTAGACGGGTATTGGAGGTGGGTCAGCCAGTAACACAAAAGGGCTTTGACCATATATACACCCTGGGAGAGCTCCTAGCTGAGCGCACTGCACCTTCTCCACGGCCTGGTGCAGTGTCCTGCACCCAGTAGGCACCTAAAACACATCTAATGAATGAATGAGTGAATGAATGTTAAGTATCCCTAGAAAAGATAGGTTGGTTTCTGGGAGAGGGTGGAGGGTTTTAGAGGTGTTTGTGGCAGGTAAGCTGGTTTATGAGGTGATCAAGAGGTCAGGGAGGCAGGCTCTGGGAGGTTTATGGGAGCATAGCTGAGGTGCTGGGATTATATGATGGGGAAGGAGGCTTGGGAGCATGCCACGTTTATAGACCAGACCTGAGTTGAGTATGGGCAAGGCAGTCACAGGACTGAAGGCCAGGTTGGTGGTGGAGCCCATGGATTGTTAAGGAAAGAAGGGACCAATCACAGGGGTTGTAAGACCCTGATGGAGTGTTGGGTGATGGCCATGGAAGTGAGTGGGTTTTGGTCTCAACTGTGAAGCTAGATTGGGATGTGGTTGGTGGTTTGGATCCGGTGAAGGACGGCTGAGGTTTCTGCGGTTCCTGGTAGAAGGGAGAGGTAAGGGGAAAAGTTAGGGGCCGACGAGGGAGATGCAGAGTAGCTGTGGTCAAGGAAGGAGTTAGATGGGTGGAGGGTGGATTCGTTGTGGTTTGAATGAAAGAAAACCAGACAAGCTGTGTTTGGTGGAGGTGGTGGACCCTTGGAGGGTGGACTCTGGCATTCCTCAGTGTCCCAAGACTTAGGCCTTTATAGGATTTGATTTTAGCCCCGGCCATGGTTCCCAGGGACTTGACATTAGGGTAGTTTCTCTCCTTTTGGAGTTAAAGTAAGCCCACCAAGGTCAGGGTCCTTAGCCCTCTGCAAGACATCTAGGGCTTTGTGTGTTGATATCCAAAACTGAAAAGCATAAACTCTGCAAGGAGATGCAGCTTGTTGGCTTTTCTCCTCTGTAAAACCCAGGGGATGGTTCTGGTCCACCCCCCCACCCCCACCCCCCCGCCCCCGCCTTCTCAAAGTCTGTTTTGCCTGGTATATTGATTTCTCACTGGGAAGTCAGGTGTGGGAGAAGACTTGTTAAGTTCCGTGGCTGGCTCCTAGTTCAGTCTGCACTTGTAGAACCACATCGGGTGCAGGAGTCAGCTGGACCCTCGTGAGACTGGGAGATGGTAGCCAGGAAGCTCAGACCAAACTTGGCAGCTGAGCGAGGAGGCAAACGTCGGACACTGCCCTGGACTGGCTCCTTACGTGGAGGCTTTCTGAAGGTTTTTCAAATAATTTCACAGACGCTCTCCTCTGATTCTCACCTGCTGCCTGTGCATTTTGTCAAAAAGGAAACTGAGGCTCAGAGGAGCTGACTGACTTGCCCAAAGTCATACAGCTCATCCCAGGTAAAGCTTGGGGTTAATGCACATTGGTGCTATGCGTGAGCAGCTGGTGTCAGGCCTGGCGAAGGGGGGCCCTCAATGAATATTCGTTTCTTTCTTTATGAATCTAGAGTTCTTCCCACTCTGCCACATTGTACAAGCTTCTGGAACACGTTCCCTCAGCTTTTGCAGCTCTTCCTTATGGCTAAAGTTCTCTACTTTCTCCTGTGCTCTTCTGACATTAGCTCGGTTATAACAGCATTTCATCTGATCTCTGGGGCCAGCCATCCTTATTCTTAGAACCTGGAGATTGGAGTGGCCATCAGAGAACTAGTTAAAGCCTTTCACTTTACCGATGAGTGAGCTGAGGCTCTGAGAGAGGAAGTGACTTGTCTGAGGTTGTACAGTGAATGGGTGGCTGAGCCAGGATTAAAATTGCAAATGCTTTACTCAAAGGTCTAAGGGTCTTCAGCAGTCTAGAACTGAAGTCCAGATGAGTGAGGGACTAACTATAGCCCAGGGGAGGAGCCGGGCCGGGGTGGGGACTTTTGTGGGGGCTTTTTGAGGACCAGAGCACCTGTGTAGGCCAAGAAGCAGGGAGCAGGGGAGAGCGGTGATGGCTGAGAGGGGCATGCGTGGTGTTTGTGGGTAAATCTGTCTCCTGGCTGCCAGGAGGCCTTGGGTGCCGGGGCCTATACTCTTTGCTGGGTAGAAGGTGACGGGGCTGGACTAGTTGGGTTTCATGCTACGTATGGCCCTTGCAAAGCCTTTGACTTCAGCTGTGGTAAAGGTAGATTGGTACCTATCACTTCCTCTCTTAGGCCAGTGCTGTGGGATAAATGGAAGCAGCTTGTTTTCCTGAGGAGGCCTCTTCCAAGGATATTTGGGAGATGTCATGTCTCAGGGTGGGCTTCTCTTCCTTTCAAAGGAAAGAGCAGTGCCGGAGGTTGGTGTCAGGTCAGAGCAACAGTTACTGTGGTGGCTGTAGTGGTCTCTCTGCAGCCTGGTGGTTTTCAGCAGCTCTGCAGAGCAGCGGGGTGAGGGAGGGGACTCGGAGAGGCCAGGTTGGAGGGCACACTGCTGCTTCATTGCTTCGTGCAGAGAAAACACCTCCCCCTTACCTCTTATTTTTTATTTTATGTATTTTTAGAGTGAGAGAGAGCAGTCGGGGAGGGAGGGGGCAGAGGGAGAGAGAGAATCCTAAGTAGGTTCCACACCCAGCAATACAGGGCTCAGTCTCATCCTGAGATCATGACCTGAGCTGAAATCAAGAGTTAGACACTTAACTGACCCAGGCGCACCCCCCTTACCTGTTTTAGATCTATGGGATTCAGATAAAATTTAATTTTAAAGAAGGACTGTGCTGCTCCCTGAAAGTTTGAAAACTACTGTTTTGGCTTCTGTGAATGCCGCGGTCATAGCATTAGATGGCATAGCTGTCAATGTGATTTGTGTTGTCCTAAATTCATTAAACCGTGTTTTGCTGGTGTCTCCTAAGTGCCGGGCCCAGCTCCCAGCACTGTAAATGTCCAGGGTGAGGAAGGCGCGATCTCCTTCCTAGGGGAACTCCCAACTAGTGGCCCAGACACAGCTTTTAGCTGAGTAAGCGGACCCAGAAGGCTCCAGGAGGAAGCCAAGGAGCCGGTAGGCCCGATGGGGTGTTGGCACTGGGCAGAGCGCTGTGAGGGACCCAGCCCAGGGCCTGGGCTCTCCTTCACTCGGCAGGAAGCCTCGCAGAGGCGGCAATGAGGAAGTGCCTCTGAGCAAGAGCTTGCAGGTACTGTGGGCGCAGCACCCGTCTGCCCAGAGCCGCACCCCAGCCTGTGTTGGGGGAGTAAGCCCCAGGTTCACTCCATGAAGCAAGTTCTTCTGGGTTATCCCCACACAGCTCACTCATTGGAGAAGTCCCCGGAAGAGATTCTCAGAGAGGACTGGCCAGAGAGGGTGTCTGGGATTGGTCAGGTTTAGAGAAACAGCAGGGGAAGGGGGCGGTCATAGCGCCCTTTCAGGAGCTCATGTACCTTGTGGGCTTCTCCCCACAAATTTGCACTTAGCTTGGAGGCTCTTGAGACCCCAGTTTAAGATCTCACGTCTAGCAGTGGTAGCACTGCTGCTCTGAATCTAACAGGAGTGAGATGAGGAGCCCTTTCGGCATCTTTTATTCCACTTCCTGAAACAGACACAGGAAGACTCCCCTCGCAGTATGTACTGGAGAGAGCTGTAGAGCCCTGGGGTAGACCGCCCTGGATTCACAGCTCAGCCCCACGCTTCCCTGCCGAGGGCCCGAAGGCCAGCTGCTCAGCCTCCCATAGAGCTCAGGTGCCTGCCACACACACAGCTCTGTGTGTACAGATTCTTTCCTTCTGTGGTTGGGTCACCCAGTTGGCCTTAGGGCTGGCAAGGATAGGGGATGGGACGGGGGAAACAAGGCAGGGGCCCCGGCTGAAGCTGCTAGTCTGGAGGTAAAGAGAAGCCAAGCTTATAGGGTTCTGCTCATCCTTGGGTCAGGTTGTGTCAGGGGGTGCCGTGGTAAGTGAAGTCGTCTGAGCACATGTGAGCTGTTGGGCTGACAGATGTAAGGCAGACAGCCCCTCCTCACCAACCCAGCTGGCAGTGACATTGGCAGGGGGAAGATGGCTGTCAGTTGGTTTGTGTTGTCTGGGCCTCAGTTTTCTCACCTGCAAAATGGCCTTGATCAAGAGTCTCTTCCAGGTCCACAGTTCCTCGTGTGATGCTGTACACAGACTGCAGCTCCACACATGGTGTACACTTTTCTAGGAACTGTGTGTTTTATTATTTATTTATTTATTTTTTAAAGATTTTTATTCATGAGAGACACAGAGGAGGGGGGCGGGGGCAGAGACACAGGCAGAGACACAGGCAGAAGGCAGGCCCCACGCAGGGAGCCTGACATGGGACTTGGTCCCAGGACTCTAGGATCACGCCCTGGGCCGAAGGCAGGTGTCAAACTGCTGAGCCACCCAGGGATCCCCAGGACTGTGTGTTTTAGACATGCTTTGGAATCCATATCATTTGGTTTACCTTCCCCCTGCTTTTTTTTCTGTCATCTGGTGTCTCCCTCTGGGTCTCCTCAGCATAGGGCCACGAGCCCCTTTCTCATCTCATCATGCAGGACTCGGGGGCAACTTCTCTCCCTTCGGGACAGAGGCAAAGGTCAGACACTGGGTTGGAGAGATGCTCTCAGCATATGGCCGGTCGGGGAGATAAGCAGCATTGAGGTGGGAGATGGGTCTGCTGAGCTTCTTAAGAGTTAGCATTTGGGTGCCATCTCCCTGGAGGACAGGGTGAGAGGGAGGGACCCGTGGCCCCTCTCATCTCCTGCTTTCTTTCCTGCAGGTGTGGGCAAGAGCAGCTTACTGTTACGTTTTGCAGACAACACTTTCTCAGGTGAGTGTGCCCCGGGGGTGCTGCTGGGCTCTTGGGTTTGAGATCCCTTTACCTGGTGCCTTTGCCTGATGTCTGTCTTATTTAAAAAATCCTTTGGTAGGCCCATCCCTTTTTCTACCCGGAGACTTTCTGTGCCCCATTGTTAACTTTTTTTCCCTTCCTTAAAATATTACGAGTTAGTACATGCCTGGGTAGAATTTCAGACAGGCAGACTCCGAGGTGGAGAGAGAAACCTGTCCCTTCACCTGCTCCTACTCTGGTGCCTTTGTGGCCACTGTTCGGCGCAGTGCGTGGCTCCTGGTTTTTTCAACTCCACATGCAGTGGGTTGGCAACTGGCCTTCCCCTCAGCACATCACGGACCATCCTTCCCCATCTCTAGCAGACCTCTGGTTCTGATCTGCATCATTTACCAGCATTGCTCTCGATATGTGCGTGCTTTCTGGCTGCTTCTATTTTAAGTTATGCATTATTTGGGATGCGTCTTATGTTTATCTTTGTATAGAAGTGGAGTTACTAGGTCAGGGGGTAAATGCATTTGAAACTGCCGACTTGCCTTTCAAAGAAGCTGTGCTAAGTGACACTCCCACTGAAGGGCTCAGAAGTGCTCCTTGTCAACTCTGATCCATGCTGTGTCTTAGTCTTCACGTTTGCTAAGCCGATAGGCAGAAAGTGCTATCATATAAATTTGCATTTTCCTGATCCCCGGTAAAGTTGGACCTGTTTTTGTTTGTTGAATACATCAGGTTCATAGTAGAGGCTTTGAGTTGGCTTGGCCTCTCTGATCAAGGACCAAATGTGACTCTGTCATCGGGATTCCGTGTGCTATGCTTGACCATCGAGCTAGAGTTAGGAAGCAGTTACATGGCGAACACTTCCCTCTTGGTGAAGTGGGCCACTGGTGGTGTGATGGCGGAAAGAATTGTCTGTCCCCTGTGCCCCTGAGCATGGCTAAGCCTCAGCCTATTTGGAAAATGGGACCACTCAGCGTAGGGTTATTGCGAGCATTACCGGAGATGCCCGTGTTCTCTTGCCTGGGCGAAGGAGTCCCTTCAGAAGTGGCAGCCAGCTGGGCGCAGTGGCGCGCGCCTGTAGTTCCAGCTACTCGGGAGGCTGAGGCAGGAGGATCGATGGGCCCAAGAGTTCTGGGCTGTAGTGCGCTATGCCAATTGGGTGTCCGCCCTAAATTCGGCATCAATATGGTGACTTCCTGGGAGCGGGGGACCACCAGGTTGCCTAAGGAGGAGTGAACCGGCCCAGGTCAGAAGTGGCAGCTAGGGCTTGTTGCTATTCTGTTCTGTTCAGGGGTGGTAACTACTGGGCAGCTTCCTCAGACTCGGGATCCCCGCTCTTCCTCCTGGTGTCCCTCGTGTTCCTCGCCCCAGTGGCTTCCAGCTCTGGTCTCCCCATGTGCTCTCTCTCCTTTCCGTCCCTACCGCCAGTGTCTTAGTGGAGACCGTCGTAGGTTCTGGCCTGACACGTCATGGCAGCTTCTGCCCACCCTGTACCTGAAGCTCGGTTCACCTTGTCAGTACAGACCTCCAAGGCCTCCTCACGTGAGTGGAGTTTATATCAGAGTTTCTCCATGTGGTCATCACGGACGCTGGGGCCCCATGCTTCCTTGTGGAAGGGGCTGCTGTGCATGTAAGGATGTTGAGCTGCAGCCCGGGGCCCCACCTACTAGAGGCTGGTAGCTCTGCGCCCCCTGCCTTCTCTCGGCCTTGGAAACGGTACCTGTTCTTTCAAGTGAGGCCCACGTGTGACTTCCTCCCCAGAGCCTTCCTGGATCTCCACCCTTCTGTGAACTTTGAGCCCTCCATACACTCCGTATGGTCAGGAGGGCTGTGTGTTTCTGCAGCACTGTGTTCTCGTTACACAGTAAGCCCCAAACAGCGGGAACAGGAGTTGTTGGTCAGCCTGGGCAGGACTAGGACATCGGCTAGATCTTCTCTTCCGTCTTTCACACAGATGCCCGAGCGAACTGTTTACAGCACAGCTCAGGCTCTGATTCAGACCCTTCACTGCCACTCTGCCACAACCAGAGAAACAAGCTTGCCAAAATGGTACAAAGGCCCTGAGACCTGGCCTCGGGCCCCCCCCATCTGCCTCCCACCGCATGCTTGACCTCACATGACCGCCACCCCCCACCCCCCTCAGCCTCCCCCATTGCTATTTTTGCTATCATCTCCTCTTCCCGGAGCAGTGTTTTCCAAAATACAAGTTGTGACCTGTGTGTTAGGAAGTAAACGTTGTGGGTCATTACAGTGTTGGGTGTAGCCCAGGAAGCAAACCCCCACACTGTGTGCTGGGGGACCCCAGGACTCAGGCCACTGCTGACACATCTGCCCTGGCCCTTCTAACGAAAGGAGCCTGTCCCCTCCCCTGTCTCAACCTGGTTTAATTTCCTTTGTGGTGCATCTCACTCCTGAAATTGTGGTCTTTATCACTTTGTGTCATTGTGTCCTGTCTCACCCTCACCTCCACTGCGGGCACCACTGGGGTGTGGACCTTGTCTTTCTTGCTCAGGACTGTGTCCCTGGGACCTCGAACTTGCTGGGTGCAAAGAGTGAGTGGGGAGGGATGGCAGAGGCTGGGGTCACCTGTGCGGGTGCAGATGCGTCCGATCGGGGCGCCCTGGCGGCCTTGCTAATGTGTGTATGTATGTGTGTGCATGTGTGTGTGCGTGCATGTGTGTGCGTGTGTGTGTGCGCGCAGGCAGCTACATCACCACAATCGGAGTGGATTTCAAGATTCGGACTGTGGAGATCAATGGGGAGAAAGTGAAGCTGCAGATCTGGGACACGGCCGGGCAGGAGCGCTTCCGCACCATCACTTCCACGTGAGTCAGGCTGGCCCACTCCCATTCTGACCCCTTGCCACCTACATTTGGATGCAGTGTCGGGGGTCCCAAGTCATAGCAATGTCCCTGGGGTGGGCCCCTGAGCCGTCAGGAGAGGCACTCCTTGCCACAGTAGCTGGTGTTGTGTGAGAGGAGGAGGTGATGAGGTAGGCTGCAGCCCACAGGGGCCAGTGGCGGGGTGCCTGGCAGGAGAGTACGAGTCAGTCTTCAGTTCCCCTCTAGCCTTCAGTTCCTTTGTAGGCAAATGGGAGCATGGTGATGCTGCCTACCTAGATGGTCACATACTTGGTGAGTGCTTCTTGTTAGGGGCCAGCTGCGACAGCCAGGGTTGGCGTGCAGGCTCCTGTCACCTGGAGGCGGCTTCTCTCCTTTGAGAGGCTAGGAAGGAGTACTGGTACATAGGAGGCCATTGGGAGGCCTCTCCTCTGCCTCCCCAAAGCCATTTACCCAGAACCTGGCTCACCCTGTGGGCTGCCCTCCTTTGTTGTTCCAGCATCTTTGTGGTCTTCAGCTGTAAATGGGGGAGCCCCGCTGGAGCCCCAGAGAGCAGGAGTCCTGGGGAGGGGCTCTTGGTTCCTGTGCTGTTAATAGAGAAGCTTCCAGGAAAGAGGAGGGCTTTGAAGGCAGACAGCTTAGAATTTATATGTCTGTTCTACTGTGTGACCTTGGGCGGTTGCCTAAATTCTCTGTGCTTCGGTTTTCCAGAGGGTTTCTCCTTAGGATTTGCTTTAATGCTCAGTCCTCTGTGCCAGGTGCTTCACACAGATGATCTCATTAAGCTCTGCAGTTGGAACTATTATTTTCCCCATTTTACAGGTGGGGGGGACTTCTGAGAGGGGTCCTCCCAGTGAGTAGCAAAGCCTGAGCTCCACACTGTGGCGGGTGCAGACTAGGAGTCAGTGTCTGGCCTGCAGTAGTTGCTGCTTTGGTAGGCCTCTCCTTTGCCTCCCCCCAGAAGTTCCTGTGTGACTGGAGGCTCTTGGGGAAGTGGCGTGGAAATTTCGGCATGGAAATGGGACAGACCCCAGGCTGGCTGCCCATCCTGTGGCTTGTGAGGATCTGCTGAGGGGTGAGAAGCCCCTACAGTGGTGGCTGGGAGTATTGGGGGATGTTATTGGGGGTGCTGCCGTGCAAGGAGAGGGGTGAGGCCAGAGCTGCCCTGGTTCAAGCGGCTGGAGCCTGAGCAGCCCCTGAGCGGGAGAGACTTCTGTCACTGGGTCAGCTGTGGGGAGCACGTTTGTGCCGTGGCCTGTGCTTCCCTGAACTCTGTGGGTCCCCACGCTTGGGGGCTGCCCAGTGCAGCTCTCCGTGGCTTCTTGCTGATGAGCTCCCTGAGTCCTTTTGTGTCTTAGCAGCTGCCAGCAAGTCCTTGGGGAGGGCAGCTGCTCAGAGGCTCCTTGCGGGAGGACGGACGTCACGGGCAGCGCAAGCATCCAGACCTGAACAAGACCTCTCATCTGTGTCAGGTCTGGACACTGACCCCAGACGTCCTTCCTCTGAGCTGCGACTGTCACTGACGATTTTACCTGTTTGTTTCACTGAATCCCAGATAAAGAGTCCTGTGATTATTTCCATTTTATGGATGAGAAAATTGAGGAGAAAATTATGGAGAGAGGGTAAAGTGACTTAGTTTGGTCTGTAAGTTACATGTTGAATTCAGGTTCGTTTGATGCCAAAGCTCTTGCCTTCTGGTTCAGCCTTCTGCTCTCTGTAGTCCCCACCTTGAGAGACTGGGGCCGAGGCTGATGCTCTGGTGTCTCCTGTGGCCTAAAACCACTCAGGGCATTCAGGGTGGCTGAGCATACTGGGTCCATGGCCATGAAAAGGGCTTTTTGCAGGGCGGTTTGTTGGGGTGCAGAGGAGCCCGTGGCCACCTTGAGGTCAGCTCCTTTAGGAGCAGGGTGGGAAGAGGGTGAAGCACCTCCTTCATTCTTTTGGGGACACTGGAACAGCTCAGCTACCTGAGGGCAATATGTGTGTGTTTGGGGTGCTCGAGGAGGGGGCATGCTGCACAGTGGGGGTCTGTGGGCACCGGCTCAGCCTTTGCTGGCCATCTTGCCTGTCTTGGGGAAGCTGAGGAAGCTCCATCTTGTGGGTCCCCGCTCTGTGCTTCATGAGGCAGGAGGCACTGCACACGCCATGCGAGGGGCCATGGAAAGACTTGACGTCCTGTGTGGGCGGCTGGTGAGGAAGGGAGTCTTGAAAGAGTTTAGGAGTTGTTCTCAGGGGTTGGGGCAGTCGGGGTGGAGTAGTATGGCCTTTTGTGATTCAGGGCATTAAAAGAGAAACTAAAACTGCATCCTGCCCTGTTGTCACCCTGTTTCTTCTCTGTAGCTGGGGTTTGCTGCCCCTGAGAGGCGTGGCTGGGGTGCAGGTTGGGGAAGAGGGAGGAACGAGGTGCCAGATGGTGGGCAAGGGAAGCCCCTTGGAGCCTTGGCCCTGGCCTGGGAGTCAGACCCAGACATTGTGACTTCAGCACAGTCACTCCCTTCAGCCTCATGTCCTCACTGTTGAAATGGCGACCTTCGTGTCCGTCATAGCAGGTTGCTTCAGATGAACAGGCAGTGGATATGAAGTGCTGGGCGCTGTGCCGGGCACAGAGCTGAGCACAGGTGAGTGTGTGTGATTACTGGTGGCGGCGGTGACAGGAGGCCCAGAAGCACCAGTGACCCCCTTGTCAGAGCTCTGAGCCCCCGGTCTTGTCCTCAAACTATTCTCGCTCTCTGGTGAAGTCCCTTTCAGCACTTCTTGGCATTCTCAATGGTCTTCAACATAGGAGAGCTTGGTGATGTGTGCCTCTGCCTGCACTACCTTTGCCAGCAGGGGACAGTCACTTGTCCTGGTCCTGGTGTGCACTCCTGCCCAGTTGGGTGATGACCTGGTGCTCTGGGCAGCAGCTGGTTCTGAGGGCCTGGCACCTGCACAGCTTGACAGTCTGGGCTCCCAGGGCAGGGACACCATGTCCCCGGCAGGCAGAGCCAGGGCAGAATGAAGCCCCTGGGACCCCAGCGGGCTTCTGAGGGGCAGAGAGACGGGGTAGGGGACACCAGCTGGGCTAGGCCCCTGGGCACGGCACGGGCTGCTTCTGCCCGCAGCCCTGACAGCTGGCTTGGGAAAGCTGCCTTGATGCCGTCCCTTGGTTTTCTTCCACTGGTGTCAGAGGCCCCGGCTTGTCACTGAAGGAATATTAATAACGGTAGAGAGCCACCATTCCTTGACGGTTGACAACCCCCTGGCCCTTGTGAAAACATAAGTTATCTTCTTTATTCCTCGCAACTGTCCCCAAAGCTAGGACTGATACATCCGTTTAATAGCTGAGGAAGGAGATGCGCTGAGGTGCGTTGCAGTAACCTTCCTGGGCTCCCACCGCCTTGCAGAGATGGTGCCCGGTAGCCTTTGTCCTGTGACTGGGTGTAGAAAGCAAGAGTGGCCAGAGCGCCGACGAGCTAGTGGTGAGAAGACGGCTGCACCCACGGCCTCCCCGGCTCCATCCTCACTAAGGCTCTGGTGCGGAGGGGCTGTTCCCCCACAGGCTTGAGGGCCCAGTAGTGCTCAGCCCTGCTAAACCTAAGGGGCGGGCGGGGTGCGTGGGGTCGATGTCCTCCAGCTGTCCCTCTGAACTGTAAATGAGTGGGGTCACGGTGTCTGGAGGGGAACGTTTACATCTTCCTGCCTTCCAGACCTTCTGGCTGACCTCACGCCATAGGGTCTGCACGTTTGGACGGTGGCACATCTGGGACACCTTCCTGGCTGGGACTGGATGCCCCACACCATTTTCATGCTCTCTCTGCCACCGGCGTGGATGAGCCCAGAATGGCGGAAGGGAGGTGTCCACCTGCCCCCAGAGGAGTGAATGAGACGTTGGCGGGGCTTCTCAAATGGTGTGTCTTCTTGGAATGGCATTTTATAAAGCCTGGCTGGAGGAGAGAAAAATCTTTGAATGGTAAAACAAAGACAGTGAGAATATAGCATCAAATACAAAAATTACTTGCATTTTAAACAAAACAAGAACTTCAAAGAAGTTTTGAGTTAGTGGCAGACTTGAACAACTTGACTGACCGCCTCAAAGGCGGCTCCTCGTTCACTGGTGCCTTGGGCATGAGCGTGAGCAGCAGTGCTCTTGAGTGCTGGGCTGGGGCCTGGTTCCGGTATGTCCAGCCGGGGTCAGGTGGACAGATGCTGGGTGTCTTGCAGGAGAGCTTTCGCCCCATCACCATTTCCCTGGCTGCTGTCCGGATGTGGGCAGGCTGTGTCTTAGTGAAGGGGCTACTCTTGTCCAGGCTGAAGCTCTGACACAGATCCTGACCCTCCAGGTATTATCGGGGGACCCACGGGGTCATCGTGGTTTATGATGTCACCAGTGCCGAGTCCTTTGTCAACGTCAAGCGGTGGCTTCATGAAATCAACCAAAACTGTGATGATGTGTGCCGAATATTAGGTGAGGCTGGACCCCCTGTGGGGACGCTGGCCTGGAGGGTGGGAGGGGGGTGCTCCCGCAGGGCTGGGCTGACTTTGCTTTTTGCCTTTAAGTGGGGAACAAGAATGATGACCCCGAGCGAAAGGTGGTGGAAACAGAAGATGCCTACAAATTCGCAGGGCAGATGGGGATTCAGCTGTTTGAGACCAGCGCCAAGGAAAACGTCAATGTGGAAGAGGTGAGGTGAGGGCCCAGAGTGGGGGCAGGGAGGGAGCGGGGCCCACTCCGTGCAACCACCACAGCCCCCCTCTCCCCGCCTCTAGCCTGCCCAGAGTGCCCAGAGGGCTGACAGGAAACCTCTTAGTAACTGCCATTTCTCGGTGCCTGTTGAGAGCCAGGCATCGTGCTAGGCCCTTAACGGGCGCTAGCTCACATCTCAGCCGTCCTCTAAGTCACCTCCATGTTTTATATGGGAAATTGAGGTTCTGGAGTGAGGACTATCACCCAGCTTGTAAGAAGCCAGGTCAAATGGAGACTCTGTAGCCCAGCTATGCAGGGTTCCCGCTCAGCCTTCAGCCACACTGCCCACCCCGGCCCCAGGCCTTCCTGCTCTCTGGGCTTTCCTTGGGGCCCCTGCAGACAGCTGGTTGCTTTCCTGTGGCCTCAAGAGTTCAGGTGGGCACTTGCTGCGAGGCCCCAGAGGCTCTTGGGGAGACCCGTCCCCCGTGGAGCAGCTGAGCCTCCGGCCAGGGGCAGCTTCCCTTCCACTCGGCCTGCTGGAAAATAGCTGGGAGTCTGTGGGAGAAAAGTGGGACTTTTGGCCACAAGCCCAGGCGGCCATGCTCGTAGCTTTGGGCGAGTCCTGTCCCACAGTGTGTGGAATCTGGAGACCCAGGGAAGCCAGGATCCCCCTCGTGTGTCCTGGACACCCGACTGCATCATGGCAGGGAGCCCGGGTGCCTCAGAGTCAGGTTGGGATCACAGTACAGGCCTTTCTGTGTGACCTGAGGTGGTGACTTAACCTCTCTAGGTTGCACCTGTTCCTTCCTTAGATCGGGGTAGGGTGAGCACCCCTGCCTCCTGGGTCGTGAGGGGTAAGTGGAGCAAATTACGTCAAGTGCTTGACACCTTTCCTGGCACAGTGGAGGAGAGGCCTGTGGGTTGGCAGGTGGAGTCCCATTGGATCCTGGCACCACAAGGACATCTTGGGGTAGGGTCTGGGGACCCATGTTCTACGCAGGACATGTGGTGACATGGCATGAAGTGGGCAGGCTGTGGGGTCCCTCTGGCCTGTCACCAGATCAGGGGCACCTTTATCTTGTCTGAAGATTCCAGCTGGAGAGGTTCTTTTTCTCTTTTTAAAAGAAAGACTGGAAAATCCCTGAGATTGATTTCTCTAAGACACAGCTCATGGAGCTTTGATGTTCTTTTTTGACTTTTTTTTGGAAAGGGTTTGAGAACATACATGCAAAACCCTCTCACGAGTAGAAATAGCAAATGGGACACGGGGCCCGGGGAGGCGGCCGTGGCGGCCAGCAGAGACTCTGAGCTGGGTCTGAGGCCACCTCACCTCCTTCGTCCTCACAGATGTTCAACTGCATCACAGAGCTGGTCCTCCGAGCAAAGAAAGACAACTTAGCCAAACAGCAGCAGCAACAACAGAACGACGTGGTGAAGCTCACGAAGAACAGTAAACGAAAGAAACGCTGCTGCTAATGCCCCCCAGCCCACTGCAGAGACTGCACTGCGGCCACTCCCCGGCCCGAGGCCCGCGGGGCTCCTCGGGGACAGTCTCAGTTTCGTGCCGTTATTTAAAGAATTCTCTCCACGTTTTTGTATCGGGAGGCGCCATCGGCACTTCCTCCCCTCCCCCTTTGAGTGCCAAGAAGGTGTTGGACGACCTGCCCTTCCCTTCTGGTGCCCCTGCCCCCGGCCAAGGCACCCGGGCCCGGCGAGGACGCTGCCAGCCGAGCGGACTGATTAACCAGAGTTTGTACATAATGTATATTGCTTTAACCAGCCGCATCACCCTCGTCCTGCTCTGGCTTTTGCCTCCTTAATGCCAGCCTGCTGCAGTAGACCCTCCCCACCCCGCCCCATCTTACTGCCAGCAGCTTCCTGAGGAGACAGGATCGAGTTCTAGCCACATCTTTTGTCAACCTGGGCTGGTGGAGTGGGCCTTCCACGTTTCTTGTTCTCTCCTACAGGCTGTCGGCTTCCTCTCCTGGCACGTAGGGTCTCGCCTCTCTCCGGGGCCTGTGCTGTGTGTCTTCCGAGTCCAGCTCCCTTCCCTCCCCACCCTTCCCTGTCCCCTGCCCACGTCACCATCCTGGCAGCTGGGGGAAACCTGGCCTTGAGGTAGGCCTGGGGCTTCCCATTAGAGGTCTAGCCTTTTGGCTTGCAGAAAGACTTGCTCCTGCCTTCTGGTCACCAGATTTCTTGTCCTGCCTTCTAGATGCCTCTGAACTACAACCCAGGGAAACCTTGGCTTTTAATTTATACCAACCTGTTTCAGTTCCCACAGAAAGGTAGGGGTGTGTTTGTGTAGGGATGGGGCTTGTAGGGGCACTGAGGAACATTATTTTAACATAAAATGAAGCCAAATCAAATGAATTAAGTTCCTTACACTTTCTCTTCCTGAGGTTTGGTTGGCACAGCAGCAAAAGTTGTGGCCTCCTCACTTTGGGTCCGTGTTTTTAGAAAAATCGAATGGCTTCCTGCCATTGTGGGGCTGGGCTCTTGGCAGAGCAGCCCTGCCTTCTCCTGGCCATTTCTTGGTGGGGAAGGAGAGCGGGCCTCCCACCCTCATCTGTGTCAGCAGAGGGCTTTCCCCGGAGTTCCTGGGTCTCCGTTGTGGCACCAGGTCCCTCTGAATGTGAGGAGTGGGTGCTGGTGCTGGACCATGGGGACGCCACCTCGGAGTTGGACGGCAAGCAGCTTTGGATCACCGACAGAACTTTTTTAGTACAAAGGCAGCAGGAGGATTTCTTAGGGGGTGGGAAGGAATGGTGGCCGGGGCCAGGAGCCAGCCAGCTCTATCCCTGGTCCCCTGGGGGAAGAAACCAGGGTCATCTGTACTGGATTACTGTCCCCCCTCGGGACACTTCCACCATTCACCTTTCCCCTAAAAGGATCATGTAACCTGGGAATAATTTATTTCAACACCATGATGTTTTAGATTTCCTTTCCTAGGCGATTTCCAGGCAAAGCCCTGATTGGACAATCACGTTACAGTTCACACTGCAGATTTTCCCTGTTAACATTGTTGATGGGTTTTTAATCAATAAAAACTGGGGGTTTCTTCTGACCTGTCTCTCCACTTCCCCAGACTGCCAAAAGCCTGTGGTTCTCTGTGAGCCGGCCTTCACTAGAGCCACCTGGAGAGGTGGGGGAGCTCTGAGCCTGGGAAGCAGTGCTGTGGAGGGTGGCCATGGGGCCAGCCGACAGGCATTTTCTGACTGGTTGGGGGCCAGGAGCAAAAGTGTGGTTTCTCCATCCTCAGGGCTGTGCTGGGTGACCGTAGGCCTGTGTAGGACGCAGAGAGCTCGAGACTCCTGGGGTGGGCGGCGTACTCAACTCAGCATTCACGTGACATCAGTGTGGCAGTGCTTGCAAATTCAAGCAATAAGGGGAGAAGGGGTCCTGGAAGTTTCCAGCCCAGGCTAGAAGACACTATGGGTCTGGCAACTGGATGTCCAGACCCAGGTGGTGGGGTGATTTTGGTGACGACAGTGTCTGTCCCACTGAGTGTTACACGCATGAAGGGTGGGGGTGGGGGTGGGGGACTCACAGGGCTGGGCTGACGTCCTGGTGGACCTGATGTGAAATTCCTGTCGAACAACAAAACTTTTAAATGGTTTGCTAGGATTATTTCTGTATTGAAAGTTTCTAATTATGCTTTTTAAAAAAATACTAAAAATAAAGGTTCAAGCTGCCAAATTTTCTTCCAGGGTCTGTTTCCTCCAGCTGTGCTCTGGGTGGGCCTGCCTTCCTCCCACCCACTGTGTCCAGCACTTGTTTGTTCTGGTCTGAGTCCAGCACAGGTGCCTGTTGAAGCCCAGGGACACTTGGAGAAGCCAAACGTGTTTTCTCCACAGAAGGCTGGCCCAGGTTGAGGCCCCCGCAACCCCGCCCCTGGTTGGATGCATAGGTTGGGAGCACGCGTGGGAAGATGCCAGGGGGAAGCGCCGTGTTTATTCTCTGCATGCCCGGAAGGATGCAGTGGAAGCTTTGCCTGCAGTGATTTCTTTCTGGCTCAAAGTCTGCCAAGCTGTGGGGCCTGCTCAAGCTTGGGGAGCGGCACTGGCAGGGCTGGCCTGTAGTTGGGCAGCTGTGGCCCTGGCAGGGCGCCCAGGGCCAGGGTGGGTGTGGAGGCCGTCCCCTAAGAGCTGTCCTGGACAGGATGCCTGCACCGTCCAGGGGAGGTGCCCCTTCCTGGCGGAGTCCACTCACTGGTACCAAGATAGGGGTGACCTCCCAACACATGGAGGCCTTACTACTGCTGCCGCTTTGTAGCCAGCTGGTGGTGGCTCAGAGATGTGCGCTGCATTCTGCCCATACGAGCCCTCTGGGTACCCAATGATTGAGGCGGGAGGCTCTGTAGAAATTCATTTTATTCTTAGACTATTTTCAAAAGAAGCAGTGGTGCGCTGTTTTTCTAAAAATATGCCTTTATAGATTTATATATAATATGTATATTATAAAATCCATACACGTATTTACATGATTGCTACATACAAAATTACAGCACTGTGGTATGTACATATCTATAGGTACATTCTTTCCGCTCATCCCTGCTGTGCTTTTTCCCTTGGGAGGGAGGGAGATGATCCTTTGTAAAGCAGCTTTCGGGCTGGCTCAGCCCGGGGGTGCCTCTGAGTTGGGGCCTCAGCAGAGAGGGTGGAATGGCTGCTGAGGAAGGAGCAGAAGCAGCAGGTTGCAGGATTCATCCTTCTGCAGGCCTGGTGGGCAGTATCTGGTGGCATCCGCCCTCTGGTGCCAATGCTGCCCTTGAGGTGGAGGTGGCCAACTGCAGACCCCTCTGGGGCTGTTCTGTGGCCTGGACTTGCTTGGCTGAGCCAAGAACTTGTATGTGGAGGGGAGCAGGGGGCGGTGGGAAGAGGAGGAGACCCTCCTCCCAGCTCTGGCCCCATGAAGGGGAAAGGACTAGATGGCTAAAGCCTGCAGAGGGCCCATGAAAACACCGGCTGGCCTGAAGGCCAGGGAGGGAGAACAGGGGCGACCAGGGCAGGGCCCTTCTTCCTCCTGAGCTTGGGACGGCGACAGCCAAGCCCCGGTAGAGCCCGTCGTGGTTAAATGCAAGAGAACGGCCCTAGCCGTCAGGCCCCTGCAGGCTGGGCCTCCTGCCGCACAGGCGCTCCGGGCAGAGGTGCATGCACAAGGGTGAGGAGCTGCCTCGCCTTACTCCCTGGGCCAGAGCCTGGGGGAGAGTTAGAGGCTCAGCCTCGGGCCGGTGTCCCAGAGGACCAGGCCCCCGCAGCTCAGGCTAGCTGGGGGCCGCGACAGCCTCCTGAGGCATGCAGAGAACGGCCTCCATTCCTTCTGTTCCCCGTATTCCAAAACAGGAGGGCAGCAGTGCCTGGGACTGGACGCGGGAGCCGCTGAGGGGTGGGCGGGGTGGGCTGCGATCCACCGCGTCTGAGCTGCAGAGCCCAACCGAGGGGCCGCGCTGGAGGCAGCCTGAGCCCCACTCAACAGCGATCCGTCGGGGAGCCCGGGCTAGGCATGGCCTGGCAGTGGGGACAGGGCTCCTGCCCGTCCCTCTGTCAAGGGCAACCTTCAGAGGCTGAGTGGGCCCTTCCGGACGACTCGGCTCTGGTGTGGGTGGGCAGTGCGGCCGCTGAGCCGGCCCAGGGGAGCCCTCGTGTGCCAGCATGGCGCGATGAGCCCTTGCACGCACCCTGCTTCAGTCACCTCTAGTCCACCCATCCTTGCTGGCCTGACTCCTCCCGACCTAAATTTTCCTGAAGAATGAGAAGAGCCTCTTGCCTTCAGTGGTGCTGGGCTCGTCCCCGCGTCCCATGCCCTGGGCCCCGGAGAGGGCAGCAGGCCGGCTCTGTTCCTTCAGGTGGGTGTCCATCAGCTGCCGGTCAATGACCCTGTGCATGTCATCCTGCGGGGGGCAGAGCAGAGGGGCTGAGCAGGGCTCTGACCTGGTGCCAAGGGCAGCAAATGTCAGGGGGATGCCAGATGAGGATGGGATGGGATGAGATGACTGAATGGCTGCAGCCAGGTCAGCCCGAGCGAGAAAGCGAATGTAGACACGATGCCCGGACACAAGGGAGCCACACAGGAGCCACCGACACCTCCGTATCCTCAGGGCATGGGGCTTCTCCTTGCTAGCATGAGCTCCTTGGCTGACCCTGCCAGTGGTCTATCCCTATCCCTGCCCAGAGAGGGGCAGGCTTGGGGCCGAAGCTGATAATTCCCTGTCTCTACTCGGGCCTTGCTTGTGACTGGCCTCCTCCGTCCTGCCTCCTCCATCCCTTGGGGCTGAGTGTGCCTTTCCCTCGCGTCCCTCCCCAGGCCCCAGGGCCACCTCTGCTTGCCAGCTCTCTAGTCCAAAGGGTCAGCCTCAGGGGGCCTTTCCGGCCTCCTTGCCCCCTTGAAGTTCTACCAGGCTGCACCGCTGATGCCCAGGTACCACCAGCAGCCCCACGTGGCCAGGACACGGTTCCCTTGGTGCGGCCCTTGCCCACAACCAACCACACGCTGCAGGCCTCCCCGGGCATGGTCCCACCTGTGGCACAGGCCACGGGCGTCACTAGCTAAGGGCCTGCCTTCCTCCTGCTTAGGCCCATATCCTTGCCTTCCTCACTGGGGTAGCACTTTTCCCCAATTTGTTAAAGTTGCCTAGAAAATGCCTCCCTCACCCCGACTGCCTTACAGCACAGCAGCTTTTACCCCACAGAGGGGCTTCTAGACAGCAGCTCCACTCACTCTCCCTTCTAGTTGTTAGATTCCAATTCTGCACAAGACTCCACTCGGCAAAGGCCTTCTGCCGCTGACAAAGGATGAAAGCTACTGCTGTAGAAATAGAAACGGCCCTGTCTAGTTAACATCAGCAGGAACGGAACACGCATCTGCCGGATTCCTTTACCCCTAAACTCAGTGGGCTCTGGATGCCCTGGTGAAGATACCAAACCTTGGCTGAACCCTGGGGTGTGTCAGCTGATCGTGTCCTGCTTGAGTGCGGGAGAGTGGCTGAGCTCTGGGCAGCCGCATGCTTGACAAGGCAGGAAGTGGGGCTGGCGCCCGCCCCCCATCCATCACCTCTTGCACTCACACCCACGCTCCTGCCACTCTGTAGGTTTCAGTGTGAAACAAAGGGACTTTCCTTACCCTGCACCAGGTAGCAAGAAGCGAGTATGGGCCTCTTGCTCCTCCCCTCGTTCATGTCCTGCTCTCCTGGCTTCCTCTCCTCTTTCCTCACACTCTACTTCTTTCCAGTGCCTTCCTCCTACTCACAGAAATGGGAGACATGCTCTCTACCTCTGGTGTCCCAGTGGCAAATTCTGGGCACAGCACCCCGCACTCAGGACATGCTCAATAACATCAGTTACATGGAACACTAGGAATGTTATAGGGTCCTTCAGAAAGAAACCCTTTCAAAAAAAAAAAAAGAAAGAAACCCTTTCAGAGCACCCATGCTTTTTCTGGCACATTGCAAACTGTACCTTTTTATACTTTAAAATTCATTAAGGCAATCCCACAAACTAGATCACCTTAGAACTTCAGACACACACACACATGAACCGCTTATAATTCTACACCAGCCAGTACTTCTGTGGGCAAAACAGCCCATTCATGAGAAGACAGCACCAAGAGACCAGGGCTTAGCCAGTCAGAAATGGGTCGGCCTATCAAGCCCTGGCCTCCGTGCTGCACGCCCACTGGACGTGGCGGTGACGGGAGGGGGGCTGCGGGTGATGGCATGGCACACTGCACAGAGATGACGCCGGACGCCGGCACACACAACGTGGTGGGCCACAGGAAGGCGGGGGTGATGGCAGCAGGGGACAGGGTAGGTGGAATAGGGGCTCGATCTCACCTCAAAGGCAGGAGGGGTGTACAACTAAAGCTGTTGATACGGGAACTGAGAAAGGCCACTAGATCAGAAACCAAAGGAGCCAGATAGTAAAAAGCCCTGAGGAAGCAAACTGTAGCCGGGAGAGAAGAGAGAAGAACGGGCGGTAAGCCAGGGATTGACCAGCTGGTGGTAGGGCAGGAGCTGAGGAGCCAGGAACCATCTCCCTGAGGCTGAGGGGACGACACACACAAGTGCTCCTGCAGCCAGGCCGGCAGGGCCCTTGGAGGAACGGTCACCGCTAACCTGCCCGCCAGTGGAGGGCTTTTCATCTGTCTGCTTAGGATTGCGTGGGGAGAGACATGAATGGCTACACCCATATCCTGAAATTGTACGATGTGAACTTCACTAACAAAAAGTACAGCCCTGGCCCAGTGGGGAGCTGTGCTGGGGATGGGGCGGCCTAGGCAGAGGGATTTTGAAAATGGTGGTCCTAGAGAGGACACATTGACTCATTTTCCCCCGGGTAGTGCTCTTTGGAAAAAGGAAGCTGGCCTTCGAGAATGGGAAGGGCAGTAGCTGCTGGCAACCCAGGGACTGTGGAACTACAGACACCCCCAGCTGCAAATTTTTGTCCTGCCATATAGGGCTTCCTGGGCCCTTTGTGTTAACAGATGTTTCTTTCCAGCTAATTGAAACAAAGCTGAGATGACCAGCTGAAGGCAGCGTCTGCTCCAAACCTGGAGGGCACTGCAGCTCTAAGCGGCAGAGCCCGGGGCTCACCGCTCTGGACAGCACCCTCAGGCATTCTTCCCTGGGGGCTGAGGGAGCACAACCTCTGAATTTCACCAGGTGAAGGTGGGTTACTACTCACCTACTGGCATGGGACCCTCTCGTAATAAACTCTCTTTACACTCTGCCTGGGTTCAGAGACTGCTGCCACAGTCTTGTCTTCCCTCACCCTGGGTCTCAGAGCTCTCCTTACCTGCCAAGCCTCAAGCTGCTGCGAGAGGTTCAGTTTCTGCTGAATGGCATCCAGCAACTGGCTGTTCAGAGACATCATATCCATCTTGCACTTGGCGAGTTCCAGCTCCACAGCATTCTTCCTGAAAATAGACCAGTCAGGGTGAGCGTGGATGCCTCGTGCCAGAGGCATGTGACTCTCTACCTGGGGCACCTGGAGTCCACAGGATGAGGAAACAGGCTCTGACCAAACTCAAAACAAATAGGAACTGTGACAGTAACTAGGATGTTACTTGCAGAGAGCTGGAAAGTCCACAGCATGGGCTCACATCCATTTCCTTAACCGGTGTTAACAACGTGTAGTGAAGGGACTATCTGTCCTCCCCATGTTCCAGACGAAGAGGGGGCTCAGAAACAAGGATAGAGGAGGACTGGAACCCAGAGGACCTCAAAGGCCTCACAAGGCACTAAAGAGCTGCTATTCCTTTCCCAACACGCCAGTTCCCACGGGAGGTAGGGACCATGTCCTCCTGGTCCCCTTCTTTTCACTAGCAACCCCCCTCTAAAGGGATCGGGGATCTGTCCTAATGGTACACAGGTGTGCAAAGTAGCCACACAGAGGTGATGATCAAAGCTTAGCTAATCATAGTCGCCCACAATTTAGGACACTGGTGGTAAATTATGTGATGGGGCACAGTCTCCAGTAACAACCATGACACTGAATAGTCACTCACAACGGGGAGACATGATGTATTGCTGAGTGGGGAACGCATCACAAGACAAGGTCTGGTAGGACACCAGCTCTGTAAAAGACAAACTGCCGGAGGGTATTTAAAGGTCATACACAACAAGCTCTGCTTGGCTATCTCTGGATGATGATCGTTGATGGGATTCCCCCATACTTTTGCCCTTTTTTTTTTTTTTTTTTTAATGATAGTCACAGAGAGAGAGAGAGAGAGAGAGGCAGAGACACAGGCAGAGGGAGAAGCAGGCTCCATGCACCGGGAGCCCAACGTGGGACTCGATCCCGGGTCTCCAGGATCACGCCCTGGGCCGAAGGCAGGCGCTAAACCGCTGCGCCACCCAGGGATCCCTACTTTTGCATTTTGTATTTTCACATTTTAATGTTTCATATACTACTGGGTTTGCCTTTTCCAACATTGATAAATCACGGTCCTTCAATGCAAAAGAAAATTAATTTTTTTTCAGGAGTGGGGGAATGGGAATAAAAAGTGTGAGAGACTGAGCAGCTTCTGTCAAGGCGGCACTGGTTGCCCAAATGCCAAAATGGGCATTACTTAGTCCCCCTCAGCGACCACCTTTTGCGTCTGCAAGGGCAGGGCACGCACGCCTCAAGCCCGGCGGCGGCCCGCGGGCGCATCCACGGGCGGCGGGGCCCCGCCCACAGAGGCCTCGGCTGCAGCGAGCTAAGTGCTAAGCGCGGCCGGGAGGCGGGGCAGCTGGTTAAAGCAGTCGGGCCGCGGCCGGGCCGGCGCTTCCTCTCCGGCCTCACGTCCGGGGGTCAGGGAGTCCCCTCCCCTGACACCTCGGGGCCTCCGGACGGCGCCCGGACGGCTCGCAGCACCGGCTCAGCCCGCCGCACTGCGGCTGGGGCACAGGAGCAGAGGCCACCCAATGGGCGCCGGCGTCTCACACGCCCCAGGCTGCCTGTCACGCCCGCTGCCATTGGCTGGCGGCGCACCGCGGAACCCCTCGCGCAGCGCCGGTTGCCATGGACGCCCGGCCGCCACCCCCGCGGTCCGGCGAACGCAGCCCCCCCCCCCCCCCCCCACGCTGGAGACGCGGCGGCCTCGGCCTCGGGAGCAGCTGGGCGTCTCCCGGCAGGTGGCGCCACAGAAGCCGGGAGAGCCCGGGATGTGGTGACGGAGACCTCCGGGCGCAGGGGCGTGGCTGGGCTCGCAGGGGGTCCCCTTCCTTCCGGAAACCCCCGAAGCGGGGCGGTCTTGGCGACCTCCGTTTCCCAGCCTCGGACTGTACCCCAGAGAAAGGCTGCTCACCGGGGAATCTCGGTGCTTAATTCATGGGAAACCCTGGACCAGGAGAGCTAAGCCGCAGAGGCCGCTGATCGATCTATTAATCGTAATTTTAAAAAGTAATGTCTCAAAGGGCTAGTAGAATTCCTTATATATATATGTATTTTTTTTTTGAAGAATTCCTTATTAAAATGAAACCGCTAGTAACTGCCTTTTTGTTTTTGTGAGGCAGACTGCTAACCCCAGATATTTTGGGTGAGGGCCCTGTACCTGCAAGGATATAAAATTTTTACTTAAGTTCTCTGGAACTCACTACTGTGTCAGATAAAAACACCTTAAGGTTTTTGCAGCCCAGGGACAGAGAGAAGTTATTTTTGAGGGTTCTCACTACTGACTGCACACTAGAATCAGGGAGTGGGGTAGGGGGACACTTTTTATTTTTATTTTTTTAAAGATGTTATTTATTTATGCATGAGACACACACACACAGGCAGAGACACAGGTAGAGGGAGAAGCAGGCTCCATGCAGGGAGCCGGACGTGGGACTTGATGCCAGGTTGCCAGGATTACACCCTAGGCTGAAGGCGGCACTAAACCGCTGAGCCACCTGGGCTGCCCTGCCAGGGGGACACTTTTTAAAAGTAGCCCCAAACGAGGAGATTCAGATTGAATTGTTCTGGAGAGGGCCCTGGCATCTAGGGCATTCCCCAGATGATTCTAAAGTGCAGTCAGGATGGAGAATCAGAGATGATGGCTATGAAAGCATCTTGTAAAACTCATAAGGTCCTACACAATTTAAGTGATTCTTTAGGACTGCGGTCTCAATTCTTTATACCACCAGTTTAATTTCTAAGGGACAGAGTAAGAGCTCTCCTCCTGGAGTGATCTAATGCCCTCCCTCAGGGCCAGCCTTATGTAGGGTCCATGAAGGACAGGGCCTCACTGCAGAATCCTCCCTGGGTACTCGGGCAGGTGAATCTGCTCATCAGCTGGGTCAGACGCCAGGAGGTTCACTGGGCCTCCTCTGGCAGAAGCTGACAGCATGCATTTCAAGGTTTCATGGAGACTTGCTGGCTTACATGTCAGAGCTAGGTTCCACTTATTTTAAGGGAAGGGACTAGACAACTTGTTTCTTCTCTCCTGCACCCTGGTACTTCTCTGGTTGTATCTCCCACCTCCCATGCTGATGGCAGATTATGGTCAGAGCTTGATGTTCAACTCTTTTATGCTTGTCCAGCCAAGAGAAGGGGACTAGCCATTCCCTACTTCTAACTTCATTCTTTTTATTCCCAACAGGCTTCCACAATTAGCACCTTAATTTTATTATCTTATTCCCTAATTGTATGACACAATTTCACCCTTTGTTATTCATGAAAGTATGCTCCCACTCCAAAATATTATACTGCTATTCATGTATTTGCTACTGAATCAAATATTCACCAGGAATCCAGTGGCAGAGACACACAGGTTTGTGAACCTCAGTGTATACTTCCTAAATGAACTGGAAATTGTCAGCCAGCCTCACAGAAGGTCCTGGCCAGACTGGAAAAGGGACCCAAAGGTAAAACTAAGTAGTGCAGATGATGAAATGATTAGAGAGAACAGAAGGGAGCAGACAAGTATGTGTGCAGGTGAGGAGGGGGAAGGAGTGAGGAATTTTTAAAGTCAGAAATTAAAATGTGTCCTATTACTTTTTAAAAAGGTATATAGTATCTATTTACAATTTGTTTCAAGTGGGCTTTTAGTTTGCTCACAAGCAGCCTGTGTGGTAAGAGGAAAGGATGTGGGGACCGGGTCAAGAGACCTGAGAGGTGGAGGCCAGTGATCACCACTAGCTGTGGAATGGGGGAAAGTACCTCAGTTTCCTCATCTGTAAAAATTGGGATTAAAAATTTTTTACTTCTTGTTGTGGATGGAAGGATTAAAAGATGAAATGTTTTGTCAGCAGTGAAGTGACCCAGACGTTATAAATGTGTTGCAAAGTGCAATGAGCAGACACATTTGCAGTACATTTTATCTCCTCACAGTGAAGAGGGTAGATTGCATGCATTTAGAAATCATTTAGATAAAGAAAGATAAAGAAATCATTTAGAGGGGGATGGGGAATATGGAAGTATATTTTTGCCTACGCATGTCCAAATTTTTTTTAATGTGAGAGAATGCATTTCTTCTCTGAAGAAAACCCAAAACATTAAGATATGACCCAGTTTGTTGGGAATATAAGGTGATAGAGAAAAACTGCTGAATGACTCTCTAAGGATGCATCAAACCCAGAATGCAGGAAAATTCTAGAAGATGAATGATCAGTTTCTTCAATAAATAAATGCAGTATGAAAAAAAGATGGAGGGGGATTTACATACATATTAACTAAATGGGGTATGTGGATTTTGGAGTCTGATTCTAATCAATCATAAAAACACATTTATAGGCCAGTTGGTTACTAGATGATATTAAGAAATTAGTGTAAGTTTTTTCAAGTGTGACCACTGTATTGTGCTTGCGTGTTTTCCAGAAAGAGTCTTTTTCTAGTAGAATCTATACCAGATGAGATGAGGAGGTATCTTATGATTTGCTTCCATAGAATCCAGTGGGGAGGGGGACAAAGCAGGTGGGATACAGATGAAACAGTAGGCCATATGCTGATTAGGGATAGAACTAAAACACAGGTAGGTAGGGATTAATCTTATTTTTTTTCTACTTTTGTGTATGCTTGAATATGCCCATAATAAAAATAACAACTCCCCTAAAAAACACTAAAAATAAAGAGGTTGAGGTCGATCTATATAATGAAATTGAAAAGCTAAGATACAAAGCTACATGTACAGGATACATACTATTGATACTTAAAAAGCTGAAACTATTGCATGCACACCTGCACACGCATAGGAAAAAGATCTGCAAGAGACACACACGACTTTCCACAGTAGTATCTGTATGGGGAGAAGAATGAGACTGGGGGTGAGGGTGGGTATGGGTAGCAGGGAAACCCTTTCACTTTTGTCTTCTTCTGTATAATCTTACTTTTAAAACTGAGCATATACTCCTGTTGCTTGTGATTAAAGTAAAATTTAGCAAGCTATGCCCACTCACTTTGCAATGGCCTCATCGCGGTCCCGGATGGCCTTCTGAAGCTGCTCCTTTGGCTCCTGGTCCTCAGATGTCACTCTGAGTCGGTCTCTCTCCTCCTTCAGTGCAGTCATCTCCACACTCAGCAGTGTTACCTGACAGGGGACCACAGGGATGAATGTGGGGACACCACTGCTGCTGGCCTGGGGTGTTGCTCTCGAAGAGGCAGAAAGAAACAAGCAGCTCCAGATGGGTGCTTGTAGCTTCCTGGGGCCCCTGGCTCTGAAAGACATCCACCTCTTCTGGAGAAAAGATGCCACATGCTGGGCTGGAGCCCACTGGCCAGGGGCCAGGTAGGGGTGAGGGTAGGGGATGAAAGTCAGCCCTGGACAGCAGCCACGGGGGCTGGTCCCCCTTGTATGTGGCACGCCACACCACTGCTTCCACTTCAAGGCATTCCCAGGGAGCTAATGAAGACCCCACATGCATCAGGGCTCTGAAACACACGTTTAAGGGTAGGGACTCAAGTTTTGTTTCCAGCCACCTTCCACTCAACCTGGAATACTGCTATCCACAGGGCCCTGGCAGGACCCCAAAGCAAAGCCTGGGACCTGGCTCCCATTTCTGTAGCAGTACATGATGCAACCTGTAATTCAGCTTCCCTGGTCAAAGCCATATGAAATTTAGACACCTATGAGACATTATCTTTCACTTTTCTGTGGTCCACGCCTCGTGAGTGGTCCCACAGCCCATTCATTGGGAGTCATCCTTTGGTGGTAAGGTGCCCTTCCTAGTGGCTCCCTCAGTGACCACAACTTACCCTCTGTACACCTAGAGTTCTGCAATGGCAGGAAGCATGCTCTATTCATCTGTGCATCTCAGAGCCTGACTGTATAATGCTTAATCCCCAAACGCTTATGCAGTAGACAGTGGTCTTCTTTTTGCCAGTCATCATCCCAAATCCTTTCCTATTTGGAGGACATTCTTGGTTTCAGGAATTTTGGTGGGAGATAGGGGATGCTCTCTCACTAAGGAAGTCCAAAGGGGAGAGACATGTCCTTTCCTAGGCACACAGGCATGGACAGGTAACCTAGATGTGCCAGTCACACACCCCTACCTGGGACTGATATTCTTGAGGATTCAGCAAAGCCACAGGCCAGGGGGAAATTATTACAGTGACAGCATATTGTTTCTGTGGCCCCCACTTCCTATGGCTCCTTCCTGTTTTAGAGTTCAGTTCCCCAGCCTTCCTATTGATTCTGTCAGGTATCAGATTTAATTTCAATATAGTCTCTGTCTTCTTAAGTTAAGCAGAGAGAGTTTTTGTTTGTAACCAGAAACCCAGCTTGGTAGAACTTTCAGTAAATATTTGAATGAATGGAAGGGTGGGAGCTCTCAGTCAATAGGCTCAGACTGGGAGTCAGACTGGCTCTGCCCTCTTGTTAAATATTACACATACTTGGACATTTTTCCAAGAGAGGATTCATCTATACCGGTCCAGCCCTCCCACAAGGAGACAGATACCACCCTCCAGTGTACTCCCCGCCCCCTTCTCAAGTCCCAGGCTTAAACATCTTCAGATGGATTGAAATGGTACAAAAACCCCAGGAACAAGGCTGAAGATCGAGCTTCCCTGAAGATGCTTTGGACTCCCTGGACTGAGATGGCAGAGTTGCCAGCTCCTGGGGAAGAGGCGCTCGGGAAGAAATCAGGGGACACCCAGCAATGAAGAGGTGTACAGGACAGTATGTTCTTACTGTGGGCCATGGATTTTGGTGCCTCGTAGGAAACATTACGTGCCTCCTGGGACTGATATTCTTTGTATCTTAGAACACTTAGGTGCCTTGTAGGAAACATTAGGACCCAGTGCTCTGTGCTTTCATGGTGGCGACAGCTGCGGTGAGCAGGGCTACAAGCTATAGGGAAGAGCATGCTGGGGTGCCTGCAGAGGCCACAGGGTGGAGCTGGTCCTGAGGCAAGCAGGCAGCAGGTGAGAAACCCAGCCTCACCCTACTTACTAGTAGGTTCTGGAGCCTGGTAGGCCAGAAACTCAAGACCCAGGAAATATCAGAAAACCAGACCTCCTCCAACCAAGTAAGCCCTAATGTGACGTTGGGCTGGCTATGCTCCAGACAAGGGTTTTGTCAGCTGAGTAAGCTATAGAGAAAACTACATGCAATAGAGGAAATGCCGACATTTAATATGCTCCCGAAAAAACTCAACAAGAATTTTGTGCTTTAGTCTGGAAAATGTGGTCAAGGTAGAGACCATCAGCTATCTGCCTTAGAAGTAGCAGGGAACTTACCTTCTTTGAGCTGCACAAACTTTTCATAAAAAGCAGGAATCAAAATAACTAGTTTCCACCATCAAGTTGTTGTGAGGATCAAATGAGGCAGATGACTCGAAGGACCTAGCTCAATGCCTGGCACTTGGTGGCAAGCTCTACTCCTCTCTTTTCTCTGAACCTGTGTGGACCTACTGATGGCTATCATGAGGACTGACCTGGCTTGTTTATACAGGGACTTAGGTTGCAGCCACCCCTAAATCCACTTTTCCTACACAAAGTAGGTGTTCTTGAGAATGAATAGGATCTAAGAAAACATGCTGAAGTCATATATCTAGGGCTTTATCTGCCCTTTTGTTTGGTAATTATTTTTGTGCCTACTTGGTAAGGCCTGTGCCAGATGCTATAGGAAAAGGCAAAGAGAAGCCAAACCTCGAGCCTGTCCTCATGGGGGGGCGCGGTCTAAGTGTTAACTGAGAAGATGAGATGTGAGTGAGGATAGTAACCATGACCCAGCAGGGCCAGGGGCTCCAGGAGGAAGGGGATCAGGAGTTGGAAGGAGGAAGTGAAACCTGAAGGATGAGTAGGGCTGATATGTGCAGGTGGCCAGGGAAAGTCTTCTGGGTAGAGGCGAAGGGCTGGAGAAAAGGCCCAGATGGGGGGAAGCACAGGGTGTGTGTGTCATGCCCTTTCATAGGCAAGGAGGGGAGATGCAACCCTTTCAGTTGGTGAAAGCCAAGGAGGGGAGATGCAAACAATAAGGAAGAAGGCTACATGGTCAGTATGCAGTCAGACTGTGGGGCCATGGGAGCTGGCGGCTTCCCACCACTTGCTGATAGGAAGTCAGTCCAGAATTTGTAAGAGAGCTCAAGCTGTGCTTCATGAAAATCAACCCAAATCATGTGGAGGGTAAGTGGGTGGGGGACGTGATGACCAAAGCCATGGTGTGATAGAATGAAGGTCTGAAGTAGGGCAGTGGCTAAGATGCAAGGAAAAAAAATACAGTGAGTTTCACACAGGAGGGGTCACCAAGAGGTCATCAGCCAAGGCCTTCCATGTCCCCAGTACATGCTCCACTGTGTTTTCATGCTCCTCTGGAATAACTGGCTAGTGCTCCAGTCAAGCCCTATCAAGGAGCCCAACACAGGACTGGGACTGTTTTTTAAGACTGATTGGTTGATTTGAAAAAAAAAAAGAGAGAGAGAGAAAGAGCCAGCATATACGCAGCAGCAGGGAGGGTGAGGGGAGAATCTCAAGCTGACTCCCTGCTGAGCAAAGAGCCCGATGTAGGGCTCGATTCCAGGACCCTGAGATAATGACCTGAGGCAAAATCAAGAGTCAGCCACTTAATCAACTGAGCCACCCAGGAGTCCCAGGCCTGGGACTGTTTCTCACTGCATCTCCCACAGCCTGGCTTGCTGGCTTGGGAACTGGTGGAGAGGCTCCATAGATAACTGGTTTTCCGATTGCTCTGAACATCCTCCTTGCCTCCCAGCTGTTGCTCCAGATCCCAGTAAACCCTGATCAGGAGGGAACAGGAGCCTGCAAAGCTGTGGAGAATGCAGAGAGGGGGTAGGGAGCTCTCCATGGCACAAGGGTGTGGGGTAGTCCTCAGGTCTAGTTACAGATTCTTGTCTCAAAATAATTATCAGTTAAAATTAAACCTGAGTGCTCTTTTATTTAAAAATCTGGATAGGGCAGCCCAGGTGGCTCAGCGGTTTAGCGCCACCTTTGGCTCAGGGCGTGATCCTGGAGACCCGGTGTCGAGTCCCGCGTCGGGCTCCCTGCATAGAGCCTACTTCTCGCTCTGCCTGTGTCTCTGCCTCTCTCTCTCTGTGTCTCTCATGAATAAATAAATAAAATCTTTTTAAAAAATAAAAAAAAAATAAAATAAAAATCTGGATAGGTTTCTGAGGGTCTGGTCACTTCACGTTCTAGGTCCCCCACCTTTTACTTCTGGCTCAGTTTCCAGGAGAAAAAATAACACTCTTGGGTAGGAAAGCAGTGGGCTTGGAGGATCATCCCTTGGATGAGGTTTCCTCTTAGTCTTGGAGCTGTCTGCTGGGACTTTGGTTTCACATAACCTTGTCTGGGCTCTGTCCACCTCATCCCCAGCCCCACCAGGATACAGAGCTGGTGTGAGCCCCCTCCTCACAATTCTAGAAGCTGGGGAGCACAGGGCATAGTCAAGCCACTCCTGAGCATCTCAGGGTCTAGGGCAGTGGAGGGCAGTGCTCAAGAGCTGCCATACTAATTGCACAAGGAGTGCTGTGCCCGCTCTGACAGCCACCACGTCTCCACTGGCATTCTGCGATTCAATCTGCATCCTAACCCCTGCCCTGGGAGGTCAGTGTGTTCCTGTCACGGGATGCTTTTGGATGGATGGAGTTTGGCTGAGAGAGCTGTTGCTTTGACAAAGCTTCTGGGCAGAGAGGACCTGCTGAAGGGGCACAGTCCTATCCCCCATGGGACTGAGGATAACTATCTGCCTGATGAGCTATTGGAGGGGGAATCCACAGGAAATGGCAGAAACCACTTATCAGTTGAACTTTTAAGGAGCATCCCCTGGTGGAGAAAGGCTCCGAAAGAGCTGGGTCCAGGCCCTCAGCAACCTGTGCCTTGCTCGTGTTTCTGAGTAACGACCCTGCTATTTCTAGTTCTGCTACTCTGAGAAGCAAAGAAACAAACCAGCCGACCTCAAGGAGCTGATAAGCAGAAGCACCCCCACAAAAATTTAAATAGGCTTTAAAGTAAATAACACTTTTATTAACCCAAAGAACTTTTAGAACCACTTTTTCCAGTTTTTATTCTTACAGTTTGAAGACCTGTGCTAAGTCTGGCTGAACGACCACCTGAAGGACTTAGGTTCTAGGCATGACAATGCCATTCTTTGGGGCTTGGACAGAGACCAGCGACAGCTCTCAACAACATCTCTCCTCACTATCTGGTCACTCCCAGCAAGATGCAAGATTATAGCAACAGCTGCGGGAAGGCCTCCCAGTATCTTACAAGAGAATTATATTAGGATGTCCAAAAACTATGACTCCCAAAAGGAGTTTATTTCTCTAAGGTCCTTTAAATTTAAGAAATACTGACTGAAGCAAAAGCCAGGCTGAACTTCCCTCTCTCAGCACTCTGGTGCAGCAGGAAGGGATGACTAGCTTTGGTTGAAGAAGAAAGGGGGCAGGCTGGGTGGGGGCACGGTTTAAAACGCTACCTGTCTGGTGTTCCCCACAAATGGGACAGAATACCACACATTACCCTTGTCAAGAGGAAAAGCCTTATCCATCTCCTTAGCTTGTGTTAAAAGCTCCTTTCTGGGTGGGGGTGCTCCTAAGCCCTTTAGAACTTCTCAGATTGGAATACAGATGCCCTTCTCCCAGATTCTCGAGAAAGATGAAATCATGATCAAACAGGAATGGAACAGCAAGACCAGCAGTAAGTGCTTCTAAAGCTTAAAAACAGGCTGGCAGAGGTGATGGCATTAGAGAGAGAACAGGCCTGTAAAGATCAATTACTTCTTGGTTTGCAAACTTCCCTGCTTAGAAGCTGCTGGAAAAACAACCATGAATATCCTGAGAGCTACAGCACTTTAAACTGCCAGAATCCGCCAGATAATTTGGGCTCTGTGGCAGGCAGCATGTCACTGGAGGAAATGGAAGGTCAGCTATTCTTACCTCTAACAATTTTACTTTGGGCTAAACCAGAAGGCTGGCTTCTTCTCTTGAAGACTCCCAGCTCACCTCAACATCAGGTCACCGTCCTCTGAGGATTCGTCAGAGGAGAGCCACTTCTCAAATAGATGTGAGAGAGGGAAACTCATGAGGGGCCCAGAGAGCCTGGAGGTGCTCACCTGACTGTGCAGTTGCTGCAGCTCCTCTAGGCTTTGCCTCAGTTTACCCCTCTCTCCCTCCATGAGTTCCCTGAGGGCTCTCGAGTCCTCACTGGTCTGCCTTATCTGTTCTTCTAAGGAGTCATCATCAATTCTCCGGGAGCTCTGACAGCAAAAGAGAAAGCCACCAAACCAGAGAGATGGTGCAAGTGGGGGTGGGTGTGGTGAGACAATTAGTGGGAGAGAGAGAGAGGGGAGGTACGGGGAGGAGGCAGAGATGGGTGGGTGTGGAGGAAAGCAGGAGAGAGGAGATGGGGTGGGAAGGTGGAGGGAGGAAAGAGGAGAGACACAGGAGGGAAGAAAGAAAGGGTTAGAGAAGAGAGACTCTCTTGCCCAATTTTGATCTGCAAACATTAGCTAGACACTTATTTTTGTTTCAGGCTTCAGGGGAGGGAAGTCACATGAAGAGCACATCTCACTCTGACTTCTCCCTTGCCCCACAATGTCCCGGCCTCCACACCCACAGCACATTCCACAAATCCACATGGCATGTTCAGGTAAAGACAACCACCCTTTCACAGGATTTCATCTGATAGGGGCAGAAAGACGTTAACTATTCTGTAGAAGGGTGGGCCCTGCAGAGAAACAACTGCCTGAGAGCCGGGGGTGTGAATGCAGAGTAAGTACGGCAGAAATCTGTCACGAAGCTGGAAGAAACGCCAGCCTGCCCAGGAGGCCCACAGGAACTTTCCTCTCCTTAAGAGGAGCCGCACCTGGAATTCTAAAAGGCCATTGTTGATCTTCTCAACTTTCTGTGCTCCCCTATATCTTTTGAGTTTAAGATCTTTTAAGTTTGCCTATTCACAGCTAACTCCACCACTAGGACCAATGAAAAGAAATTTGCAGTTTGCAGCTGGATCCAAATTCCTCTACTCAAAGCTTCTAAGGAAAGCCCTTGAACTCGAGGCCACTATGGCCTGGACTTAAACACATGGAGAAGGGGCTCCACACACACGCCAGTGTCTTCAGGAAGATGACCAAGGAACTTCCATTCCCTGACACTCTGCCCCATCACCAGTGTTCAGTGCTCTCAGGCAATAAGGGCTCAGACAAGAAATTCTTGCAGATTTTGTAAGGTTCTGCTTCCAGGGTTAACCTCATCCCCCGCACTTGCCTTCAGCCTCCGACCAGCCAGGTCGTGTAGGGTGAGGGGCTTCTTGGCCCGGCCACTTACCGTGGGCTCCATGCCATCCACGATGCTCTGTATCAGCCTCTTGAGCTCGCTCAGGGCAGTGCGCAAGCTGCCGGCTGGCACATCCTTGGCAGACGAGGTTTCGGAAGACTCATCCATCGAGGAGTCCGTAGAGACGGCCGAGTCGGCACTGTCATTCCCTCGGAGGTGGGAGCAGAGATAGCGAACCTGGCAGTAGGCCTCCCAGAGCTGCAGTCTTAGCTGCTCCACAAAGAATCGTTCCTGATTACAGACTCTAGAGAAGACTGCTGGCTGCTCATCATTTTCTAGTGTAGGAACCTAGCATACTGGCACCCAAGAGACTAGTTCCAAGAAAAGGAGTTTTTCTTTTTTAAATCCTCTGTCCCAAGAAATACTGATACTTATTCTGAGCCCAGTACATCTATCCAGACTCCCAATTATTAACACCCCAGCCCTCTACTCCCCTATCATTTGTCATAAAAAGCCCTTCTTTTATTGTTGGTTCCTTTGCTAGAAGTCATGATTAGGGAAGTGAGTGGTTAGGAGTAGCATGAAAAAATAGCCAACTGAATGGATCATGAATGTTCTAGAACCCAGTTAGTAGGAGGTAGCAGGCTGAGGATTAGCCAAAAAGCATTTCCTAAGAGGCGCTGGGGCAACAGTGAGCCTGGGACATGCTTTGGTCAGGGCTTGCTTCCTGATGTCTCTAGCCAGCAGGCCAAGGCTTAGGCAGGTATAGGGCCAGGGCCCTGGCTGGGATAAAGTAGAAACAGGAGGCACCAGGTGACGACGCAGACTGGCTCCTGAAGTCTGGGGACTGCCCCTAGGGGATCCCTGGGCAACCTCTCATGCCAGAGTGACAGGGTATCAGTACCTGCTCCCTCTCTTGCTCCAGCTCCTCAGCCTCCATGCTCTGCTCTATCTCAGACAGGAGGGACGTGCTGGTGGCAGCAGAGCTCTGCAGACTCCTCTCCTCAGCCAGTTCTTCCACTTTCACCTGCAGCTGCCGATAGGACAGTCGTACCTCCTGAAGCTCCAGCTGGCTTTGATGTAGCTGTCAAAGAGACAACAAACGGTAGTGAGGCTTTCCCAAGCCAAAAACAAACAAGAAAACATGACCCTGAATCTGATCATGATTCTAGGTCCAACCACCAATTTATAGAAAAATACCGAGAGAACGTGCTAGATTACGCTAGGGGTGTGTGTGCGGGCAGTAAACTTCAGATTTGGGAAATTCTACAGGACCAACAGCTCAGCTTCTTCGACATACACATTTTAAGAAAAAAAGAAAGGATAAAGGGAGAATCTATAGATTAAAAGAGACTTAAGAGACATAATAACTGCAATGTGTAGGCTTATTTTAATTTGTATCTTGATTCAAGGAATAAATGTGAAAACCAATTATGACATTTATAATTCAGTTTAAAAATTTGAGCACTGGCTATTTAATATTAAGAATATATTGCAGGGGCACCTGGCTGGCTCAGTTTGTAGAACATGTGACTCTTGATCTTGGGGTTGTGATTTCGAGCCCCATGTTGGACGTGGAGCCTACTTAGAAAAATAAAAAGTAGAAAAAAACAGGGAAAATATTGTTTTTATTCCTTAGATATAATAGTCCTATGGCTATTTTTTTCTAAGATTTTATTCATTTGTGTGTGTGAGAGAGAGAGAGAGAGGAGGACGGGGGGTGGGGGGAGAAGCACATTCCCCACTGAGCAAGGGGCTCAACATGGGGCTCGATCCTAGGACCCCAGGATCACAACCTGAGCTGAAGGCAGAGGCTTAACTGACTGAGCCACCCCAGTGCCCCTCATGGCTATGTTTTTTTTTTTTTTCAAGTTCTTATCACTTAGAGGTATTCTTTATTTATAGATAAAGTATAAAAATTCTGGGATTTACTTCAGAATAATACAAAAGAGAAACAGGTAGATGTAATGAACTTGGAGCAGGACTGGCTGGGACTCAATGATTTGTACAGCTGGCAATGGGGTACATGGGGCATCATCACACTATTTTACTTTTGAATTTGTATAAAATTCTCCATACTAAAAAAATGAACACACCACATATAAAGGCACACAGAGTAAGGTACAATTCTCACCAGAATGACTAAAATAAATAATAAAATAATGATACCAAGTGTTGATGAGGATGTGGAACACCCGAGAGTCTCCCCGCTGTTGAGAGTGAAGATGTACAACCACTCTGGGGTAACTGGCTTTTCTACTGGGTGGAATACGCAGCTATCTCATGGCCCAGAAGTTCATTTGTAGGTGCAGACCCAACACAAATGGCTGTGTATGTGCCCGTAAGATAGAAAGGATGTCTACAGCAGCATTATTCTTAAGAGCCACAAATGGGAAATCATCCAAATGCCAATATAGAATGGAGAGATATAGTCAAACTGGAATACTATACAGCAGTGAAAAATGGAAGAACACACTGCTACTATATGCCATAACATGGATGGATTTCATAGACATAATGTCAAGGAAAAGCCAGACATAAAACAATATGTAATATAGAATTCATTTATAATATTAAAAAGTTCTCTTTTTAAAAAGATTTATTTATTTATTTGAGAGAGAGAAAGTGAGCAGGAGTAGGGGTAGAGGGAGAAGCAGACTCCCTGCTGAGCAGGGGGCCCAATGTAGGGCTCAGTCCCAGGAACCCAGGAGCATGACCTGAGCCAAAGGCAGAAGCTTATTCAACCGAGCCACCCAGGTGTTCCATAAAAAATTCTGAAACTTCATTGAGATAGAAGAGATAAAAGTGGAAGAGAAGTCTGCCTTTGAGAACTACCAGGGTACTGACTGGGAGGCACAAAAGGGAAGTCTGCAGGGTGCTGATAATGGGCTTTATCTTGCTCTGGGAGGTGGTTACACAGGGGTATATATTTGTAAAAATTCACTGGGATGTCCACTTAAGATTTGTATGCTTTACTGTATGTATGTTGTATTTTAGTGAAAAAATTTAAGGGGAAAAGGGCTGTCTGTAATGAAGTTAGGGGTAGGATTTGGAATAACATCTGGGTAGAAACACCAAGAACTCCCAAACCCATGAGAAAAGTGGTCTCTGCCTACTGTCTGTGTCGTATCTCAGTTTACAGATAAGGCCAGGCCTGGGAGGGGTCTTATGCAGCATGTGTGGCTCAGAGGAGGAGAGGGATGCCAGTGATAGAAGGGACAGCAGTGCAGCCATCGTGACTTACAGGCCTGGGCTCCTTCCCTCTCTCCTGCTACTGCTACTTCACTCCTCTCTGCATGCTCTGTGGCCTCTTTCCTGTGGAGTCCAAACAGGGCCCTGCTACCTGCTAAGATTAGCACTGCTCAATGTTGACTCCACCATGGCTGCTAAACATTGTACTCTACTAGTGCACTCCATCACTACACTTGCTTTTAACACAACAGATCCTAACTGCAGAATTTTCATCTGCTTGCTAACCATTATGCACATACACCTACACAAGAGCAATGTTTCCACTCCCGTATTTGTGGACTGCCCACCCACCCCTTTTTAAGAGATTTTGGGGTGGGGCAGTGGGGGGGGGGCAGGAGAAAAGAGTTTCCTGGGATTTAATTTTAACTAATTTATTCTTTTATAACAAAGGATTTCTGGGGTTACCCCTGTTCATTAAAAATAGAGCAGACATGTTACTGCCTGTTCCAGACTACTGGCCAGATCGGCTTGTGGCTCCTGCAGCAATGCAGACACTGAGCAGCAGTGGGTAGCAACTCAGAGCTCTGTCATTCTCATGAATGAGGCAAGCTGCCTTGCAGAGCCTCTAGCCAATACTTTAGGTGTCCTAGGGCCTTGCCTCTGCTGATCAGCATCAGACAACAGTTGCCTAATGGCACCAGTGATCCGGATGTACCTTAACTAGGAAGAGTCTGGAGCCTGGCTGCTCAGAGAATGAAAATGGAACTGGCAACCTTGCTCTTTCTACAGAGTTCCCATGGATCAGCAATACCTGCTGGTCAGTGGGAACTCCTCCAGCCCCAGTTTTGAGAAAACTCAGAAAGAAGAAAGTAGGGTTAAAAAAAAAAAAAAAAAAAAAGGACATTCCTAGGAAGCATTTGGCACAATTACAAATGGCATACTAATAAGCAAAATGCTTTACAATTATTTTCTAAGCAACTCCACGTACATCTCAGCAGGAGAAGCTCAGCACAGACAAGTACAAGTTCTTATGCACTGGACAAGATTAGTTCAATTACTCATGCACACTAGAGGATGCTTAATTAATTATAACAGTGAGAGAGCAAAAGACCAGAACAGGTCTGCCCTCTCTGGTCAATAACTGATCCACAAGCATATGCAGAAAAACTGAACCAGAGGAGTCTATTAAATATAAGAAATCTCTAAAATAAGAAATACCATATTTTGTATAACAAAGATGACACTAAATGTATTTATATATGTACAAATAAGAAAGACACCAAATTCCTGTGTTGGTGTAGTACACTAGGTTTAAGCTTACAATGCTCATGCCCCTAGAGTGGGTGCAAGTGGGAGCCCCCTCCCATTTCACACTGAGGGAACTAAGACTATGGTATGATGTTAAGTGTCAAAGCAGTCTATATTGCAGGCCACCTGCTTCCTGGGTCACCCCACAGAGTGGGGGCTATGTTTTCTGCTGATGAAATCCTGGGACAAGGCTCCTGCACATATCTGTAAGATGCCCACGTGGATATGAATCGAGTCATATATGGCATTTAAGTGGTCCTTAGAGGGACAAAATCCTTTACTGGGTATTTTTTTTTAATTTTTTTTAATTTTTATTTATTTATGATAGTCACACACACAGAGAGAGAGAGAGGCAGAGACATAGGCAGAGGGAGAAGCAGGCTCCATGCACCGGGAGCCCGATGTGGGATTTGATCCTGGGTCTCCAGAATCACGCCCTGGGCCAAAGGCAGGCGCCAAACCACTGCGCCACCCAGGGATCCCGCTTTACTGGGTATTAAGAGTTCAGAAAAATGTCCAGTTTTTTAATTTATTGGGTATTCAACAAATAATAATTGTTATACCTATTGTCAGTCTGAAAAATAACTAGAGCTGGAGTTGATTGGTGGTTTAAAAATCCACATTAGATAGTAGAACCCCAACTACATAGTGAACTGGAGAGAGTGAACTAAAGACAGGGGCTACCCTGGTCATGTAGGCCTGATGCCCTGCCTATTCAGCCTTCTTCTCGTCCTTTATCTGAAACAAAGGATTAAAATCATGGAATTATTATATATATTCTAAAGCCACCAGCTCTACCTTCCACAAGTCTGATTTAGACCCCTCAATTACTACCTGGACAAGTTGGCATTTTTATTTCTGTATTCAGTACAGGCCATGTCAGCAACAGAAAGGGCTTTCTGGAGGACACTGTTAATTAGCAGCAGCTTAAGGAAAATTTCGTATGAGCTGAAGGAAAAGAATCACAAAAAGGTGGGAAAGATAAGAATTCAGCCCACAAACCCAGATTCTACCAATCAAAGCGTACACTGCCTGACTTGATATAGGATGTGGGGGCACTGGACAGCCCCGGTGGCCTAGCGGTTTAGCGCTGCCTGCAGCTCGGGGCGTGATCCTGGAGACCACGGATCGAGTCCCACGTCAGGCTCCTGCATGGAGCCTGCTTCTCTCCCTCTTTCCCTCTGCCTCTGTCTCTGTCTGTCATGAATAAATAAATAAAATCTTAAAAAAAAAAAAAAAAAGGATGTGGGGGCACTAACTCTCATCCTTGAAGAACGTAGCCAGAAGACAGTGGATGTGCGGACAGTGAGAATGTAAATGTGGTGTGACCTGGAGCTCCTTCTGCCAGAGAGCTTACAACCCACAGTGCTAGCCAGGGACTGGATGGTGCACGCTGGTCCTGCTCTTCCCCATCCTTCGGTCCCCAATTCTTGGTTTGATATAAGGATTTCTCATTTGTGAATTCAAGCTAGACTGAAAGGCTCTTTTAGGCAGGGGTCATTTACCCGTTTTCCTGTATTTCTCTTCCTTCTTCATACTCAACCTCAGAAGAATGCCTGATGGTGTAAGAAATTCTGGTGAGACACTGACTGGCAGAAGCAAGGGATGCACTAGATGTTATCATTGAGCACCACGTGAAGCAGGTGGGAGGGCTCTAATTTCAATTCTACCAGGACTTAACTATAATACTTTGGTAAATGATCCACTTTTTTCTAAGCCTCAATTTTAGAATGTATACAAAAGCACCCTGTTCCCTGTAAAGAAGTATACAAATGTTCACCACTATTATCATCATCAGCTTAGAGTATGAGCCAACTCTTTTCCACCTTGAGAATAGCTATGAGGCTTTGGCCAGCATCATTCTCTTTTCAACATTTATAGAGGCCCTACTGTATGCAAAGTTCTAAGCTGAAGGTACCAAAAAAAAAAAAACCAAAAAACAAAAAACAAAAAAACCATGGAAGGTGTAATACTGCTCATTTGCCCTGAAAGACATTAATTACTCAGATGGCAGCTTAGCTGATGGTGTCAATAACAAGTGATGTTAGCTTAAGATGTTACTTTATCCCACATCCTACAGCTCTCCTCAATGGCTGACCACTGAGCCCAGTGGGGTCTGCCGTGGCTTGGTCTTTGGGGAGAGATTCATCTGGGGCTTGGCTGACCGCCTCCACATGAATGACATTGTTGCAATCTCCCCCACTGGCTGGCATGCTCAGAGGGTACCCAAGGGGGAGCAGTACACTCTTAGCCACTGGCCCCAGGTGCTCCTAGGCCACTATGGCAAAGCTGCCTTTGTAGCAGATGTCACACACTATTTCTGAGGAGGCTAGGAGCGGTTATCTTTGTTTAGGGGGTTGTCAAGTGTGAGCCTGGGGATTCAGCTGAGGACTAGTGGCAGGTCCCAAATAAGGACAAATATGGCCACGAAGCACTTTCCTTTAGGAAGGAAAAAGAGGCCAATTAGGTTCACAAAGGGGTCAACCTATGCCTTTTCTAGTAACTGTTAGAAGCAGGATGTAAGTCTTGCTGTGTTCAGCAGGCAGCTTCTTGAATTCTGCTCAGTGCAAGCTAAGTGCATGAGCCTGGGAAAGCAGCCGCAAAGAGCATCGTGAGCCAAGCACAGAAAGTCATAGGCTCCCTCTGAAATCTCTAGCAGATTTCACAAACCCTAGGAGGCAGAATGACACGCCCCATGTTCCAGTCATGTTAACAGCCCAGAAAGAACTCTCAGAAATTGCTCCAGGGGCCATTGGCTCAGAACAAATTGGAAAGATGACCCGTGGGTAGCAATGTGTTTGTTTTCGGCAGAGCCAGACTGGCCTAGCTGGTGAGTGCCCAAGGAGAACAATGACAAGGCCAACAGAGGGGCCTTGCCTTTATCCTGTCCTGACCCCTGATGGGGTGCTGGTTAGGCAGATAAGCCTTTCATCTGGCCCTGGCCCTACAGGACAGCTTCTTTGCCGCAGTACCTGGAGGTCTTTGTCATGGCCTTGTCTCTCCAGGACAAGCACCCGGTCCTGTAGCTCCTCCACGGTCCCCTGCAGCAGGTCGTTCTCCTGTAAGGTGGCACTGAGACGATGCTCAAGCTCCCGTTTCCGATCTGACAGCATCTTGATCTGAAAGGGTGGAGAGTCACAGGAGTGGTGGGCAGTCACACCCAGGCTGAGGAGGAGGAAAAGAGGCACTAGCCTCAAACATGAAGGCAAGTGTCTGTCCAGGGGCCCCCATCCCTGAAAGAACAGCTGCAAACTCCTGAGCTGAAGAGAAAGCCCCTCCCTGCTAGAAACCTGTCTGGGAAGGGGTGGGAGATGAGCTTTGGGGAAGCTGGAATGTGGGATGCCAGGCAGAGGAAGGGAAGGTCAGTGTTCTGGAAATTCCACAGATAAGACAGCGAAGGGCTCCACCTTGCCTGCCCGTGACTTCACCTCAATCCCACAATTTATGGGGGAGTGGAACCCACCCTCCATTCCATTCTTCCTTTTCAGGAAAATGCCTGAGACAGCCTCTTGAGCTGCTATCTTGTCATACACTTTGATGGCTCTCTTCTGTACTTTCCCCTACTGCTAACAGGTCTGGATCACCAGGCAGTACAGACCTGGTGCCCCACGTTAATGTGGGAGCCAGCAGGGTACAGAAAACAAAGTAGTGCCTGCATCAGCCTGTGTCCTGGAAGGAACAGGACATGGACATAGTAACTGATTTTACTCAAAGTGTCTTTTTGCCTGAGCAAGTAATCTATGAATAGGAGCAATTGCACTCCTTTTATTAAACAGGTTGGTATGTCTGTACACTGCATAGCTATCCAGTCTCAAGAGATATAAATCTTCTTTTAGTAAGGCCTGTCTAGTCTCTTCAATGTCTGTGAGAAAACAAAGGAAAGGAGAAAAGATATGCCAAGCCTTTTGGCCTCACAGTCTATAGGCTCAGGAGCTGTGCCAGCATTCCACAAGGTCAGTGATGCTTCACCCCAAGAACACTGCCCCACTCAGGGGCTATGGAAGCCTTCCCAAGTCCTGCAGGCAGGTCCCACTGGCTCCTCCTGACTATCAGTTCCCTGCTGGGCTCATCCCTTAACCAGCTTCTTGCTCCCAACATGGCTAAGATGTTCTCCATGCATTCCAGTTTGGCTTGGAGAACAGTCCATTTCTTTCCTGGGAGATCTGGAAATGAATGTCTAACATGTCTGAAGTTCTCTGAAATCCACCTTTCCTTCTGCTTTTTGCCTCTTCTCACTTGCCACACTAGAATTCTGTTCAGAGGGCAGAGATCTTCCCTGGCCACCAATCAATCAGATAGGATGCTGTCCTGGGGAAATGAAGTATGTGGCCTTTGTTCAGAGAGATCAGGTATCTGGCCAAACAAAGAAATACTGTCTCAAGTGTGCACCTGGGTAAGGGACAAAAAGGAATAGAGCTCTTTCTGAATGCGGCCACTATTCCCCACACTGAAGCATTTTACCCACATGAAGAAATTCTTACTCTAGTTGATTTTCATTTAAATACCCTCTGACCTTTATATTTTCCTTCCATGAATAATCTTTGTTTCTCAAGTTCCACTCAGTGAAATAATGAGATAATACAGTTCCAACAGGCAATCCTAGCCCTTTTAAAAAAACGTAGAAGTTCAGAGCTCCATGAGGAAACATGCTTAAATAATTTCATAGGTTGGCTTTTTAAAGTAGCAGTGTTACTGGATGAAGTAAGGCATCGGCACTGCCTAACTCCACCCTATACACCCTGAGACTTGTGACCAAATCTGCCAATTAACATTCTTGGGAATGACTCTGAGTCACGAAGGTCTTGAAAGAGTAAGCAGAGGGAAGAGGAAAACAGGCAACTCGAAGGAGTCAGACCTTGGTAAAGGCAGTTGAACGGCAAGTCATGCACACAAGTGGTCACAGACAGGCATGCCAAACCCCACCAGAACCAACTACTTACTTCAAGAACCTGCTGCTCAATACCAGTAGTATTTCCAAGGGAAGGGAGAAGGGAAGGGAATGACAGGCAGGAGAAAAGAGAAGATATTGACAGACTTTAGGAAAAACATCTTCAGGTCATTTCCAAAAAAAGGGAGCAGCCATCTGGGTTTCTCTGGGCCTGACTACACCTACTGATTCCTTAACCACAGGGGGTGTGTGCGTTCATTTGGCTCTAGACCATCCCTTTAAGTGTAACTTAGCCAAAGGGTTGCTGTCCAGACAAACTAGCTTAAGGGCCCTTAGGATCAGATTAGGTGCAAGCCTCTGGCGGGGAAGAGCCCATTTGGGTTGGTGATAAGACTCCCCTCTCCTCACCTCCCACAACTGGGTTCTCACTGAGTTGGACCTTAAGTGCTACTTTTTCTTTCCCTCTGGCCCACTGAGGGCCACAGACCCTGACTACCATGCTCTGGCCTCTCAAACACTCCACATTGAGTGCTTTTCATGTATTAATTCATCAAATACAACAACCCGATGAGGTAGCTACTTGTGTTTCTCTCATTTTATATGTGAGAATATAAGAGATCCCATCAAAGTAGACTGAACTGGACCTAAATGGAACGGAGAAAGGGAAAATGCTCTTTCCCATCTTCTATTTAGGATTGGCAAGAATGTTTTTGGACCAATCAACACATTCAGTAAAAGTAGGTCATTCATGATTTCAACACACTCAGCAGTAACTCTGAGCAACATTATTCTTCCAGACAACAGGCTACCCACTGCAACATGAATCGAATGTTTCTCATTTAGTTTCTACAGATACATCTCTCTTTAGAGAATTTACATATAGCAGGGTTTTGTTTCCCAGTTCAGAAGACTCCTTATCCAAAACATCTAGCACAGTGCCTCCACTGAGAAAAGCACTTCCATCTTCAAGCACTGCCACATGGGAAGGCTCACCTCAGCCTGAAGGCTTTCAAGCCTGATGATGTGCTGGTTGGTTGATGAGTTTTTCTCCCGAAAGTCTTCTCTGAGGGCATGGACTTGCATGGAGAGTTGTCTCTCAACTTCTGATGCCTGCAAGCAGAGGAGACCTTCAGGGTGGATTCAGAGGCTGTGCAAAGGAAGTCTGTTAAGATTTCAGCCTTTTGTTTCCCAAGGATCCCTTTCCAATTTCCTACTCCGTAAAGAGAATAGGATGAAATATTGGCTTCCCACCCCAGTTCATGTGTTCCCTAGTGCTCCAACAAGACAAACTCCCATCCCTGCTTTCACTATGGATGAGTCTGTCTTGGTAAAGACCACTTTACTAGTCAGAAGAAACAGGCCTAGGAATGGTAAGCTCTCAAATGTTCGATAGAATTATAATTACTCGGTACACAGCAGAACCTCAGCAAACATCTACTAAATTGAGAGAAGGTTTCAGTGTTTTATGTAAGAGTATGACAGATAAACCTACTACCTTAGAAATCCCTTTATTTCTTAGAAATTTCTGTATTTATATTCTCTCATTCTTTTATTTTCATTTCCTTAGCAGAGCCCAGGTAAATCATCTCTGTCTACATTTCTTATTTCCATTCAACACAGGCACTATTTGAAGTTCTCTGTCTTGTCTGTTAAGATTTTTTTTTTAAGTTTTTATTTTTAAAGAATTTTTCTACATCTAGCTTGGGGTTCAAATTCACAACCCTGGCATCAAGAGTTGCACACTCCCTCAACTGAGCCAGTCAGGCACCAATATCTGTTAAGATTTTTGCCATTGGGCAGCCCGGGTGGCTCAGCGGTTTAGCACCGCCTTCAGCCCAGGGCCTGATCCTGGAGACCTGGGATCGAGTCCCACGTCAGGCTCCCTGCATGGAGCCTGTTTCTTGCTCTGCCTGTGTCTCTGCCTCTCTCTCTCTCTCATGAATAAATAAAATCTTAAAAAAAAAAAAAAAGATTTTTGCCATTTATTCCTCAAGGATATATTTTGCAATTTTTAATTCTCTGGGGAGTGTTGGCTAAGGCAGTTATTTTCCACCCTAATCCATCTATTCTCCAATGCTCCATCACAGAACAACAAAGACATTTAGTATATCAGCACCTTCTCTTGAATACGCAGGAGAGTATTTTGAAAGAATGCTTTCTTGATAAGATTTGAACTCTCGTCTTTCTCCTGAAGGCCCACCCCAGCTTCCTGTGTGCACTGGCCCTGAACGCTGCCCAGTTGAGAGAAGATAGCCACAGGATAGTTTAAGTAACTGCCTCAGTGCTTTTTTGAGGCTAAAAGGGGTCAGTAAGCTTTAAGAGTTCTTGGGAAAGATCACCGTGTGCTGAAATGGTTAGGAAAGGCTTCTGGAGGAGGTGGGATGGTAATAATGTTGATATGGTAGGCTAGCTGTTCAGTGAGGCTCTCCCATTAATAGATACATGTTTGATAGTTTTTTTTTTTAAGATTTTATATATTTATTCATGAGAGACACACAGAGAGGGGGTGGGGGAAGAGACACAGGTGGAGGGAGAAGCAGGCTCCATGCAGGGAGCCCGATGTGGGACTCGATCCTGGATCCCGGGATCACGTCCTGAGCCGAAGACAGACGCTCAACCGCTGAGCCACCCAGGCGTCCCTTTTTTTAACTTAAAAAAAAGTATTTATTTAGTACAGGGGTGGGGGATGACAGAGGGAGAGACAATACCCAGGCAAACTCCCTGTCGAGCACAGAACCCATGTGGGGCTCAATCCCATGACTCTTAGATACAACCTGAGTCAAAACCAAGAGTCGGACACTCAATGGACTGAGTCACTTGGGTGCCCCTCCATGGTTGTTTTTATCTTCAAGTGCTATATAAGCAATTGCTCATCGTTGTTTTGGTCCCACAGATTCAACAAATGTTGCTCCCCTGCACAAGAAAGCTTTATAAGAATCTCGGGCTATAGTTCTAATTTTTAAACAGTTATAAAACATGCAAAAGGGCAGCCCAGGTGGCTCAGCGGTTTAGCGCCGCCTTCGGCCCAGGGCCTGATCCTGGAGACCGGGGATTGAGTCCCATGTCAGGCTTCCTGCATGGAGCCTGCTTCTCCCTCTGCCTGTGTCTCTGTCTCTCTCTCTCTCTGTGTCTCTCATGAATAAATAAAATCTTAAAAAAAAAAATACACAACAAAATCACTTTTTTTTCCTTATTCTAAATTTATTTATTTATTTTTTTAATATTTTATTTATTTATTCATGAGAGACACAGAGAGAGAGAGAGGCAGAGACACAGGCAGAAGGAGAAGCAGGCTCCATGCAGAGAGCCCGATGTGGGACTCAATCCCGGGTCTCCAGGATCACACCCTGGGCTGCAGGCGGTGCTAAACCGCTGCGCTACCGGGGCTGCCCCTTATTCTAAATTTAATTTCAGACACCATCAACTTGTTTTGTTTTGTTTTTTTTTAAAGATTTTATTTGTTTGTTTGACAGAGAGGGAGAGAGTGAGCAGGTGCTCACAAGCAGGCAGAGCTGCACACAGAGGAAGAGGGAGAAGCAGGCTCCCTGCCAAACAGAGATCTGGACGTGGGGGGATCATGACTGGAGCCAAAGGCAGATGCCCAACCAAGCCACCCAAGCACCCCTTGTTTCAGTTTTCTTAATCAGTCAGAAACACAATGTTAGTCATCCTTGGCCTAAACTAACATTAGTAATATGTACTGAGTACTCAGTACTGAATAGTGAGCCAAGAACTGTGCTAAATGCTTTAAATGCATTATCTCAATTGTCATAACCAGAGTAGGGCCTATCACCCTCCCTCAATCTACTAATGAGGGAACAGGTTCAGGGAAATGAAAGAACTTGCCAACTTCTAAGTAACAGCATTAAAATGGTAAACTTTGGGTTTGTGTCTTGTTTCCAAATTCATAATTCAATACAGGCATACCCTGTTTTGCTGCACTTTGCTTTATTGTACTTTGCAAATACTGTTTTTCCAAATTGGCAACCCGCATCCAGCAAGTCTGCCAATGTCATTTTACCAACAGCATTTGCTCACTTCATGTCTCATGTATTGCATTTTGCTAATTCTTGCGGTATTTTAAACTTTTTCATAATTATTGTATTTCTTGCGCAGATCTGTGACCCGTGATCTTTGATGTTATTATGGTAATTGTCTTGGGGGTGCCACAAAATATGCCCGTATAACGTGGAGAACTTAATCAGTAAACACGGAGTATGTTCTGACTGTTTCACTGCTCTTCTGACAGCCATTCCCCCGTCTCTCCTCAGACTTCCCCATGAGACACGACAATGGAGACATTAGGCCAGTTACTAACCCTACAGTGGCCTGTAAATGCTCAAGTAAGAGGAAGAGTTGTACATCTCCTCACTTTAAATCAAAAGCTACGGGGATCCCTGAGTGGCTCAGCAGTTTAGGGCCTGCTTTCGGCCCAGGGTGTGATCCTGGAGTCCCGGGATTGAGTCCCACATCAGGCTCCCTGCATGTGTCTCCCTCTGCCTGTGTCTCTACCTCTCTGTGTCTGTCATGAATAAATAAATAAAATCTTTCAATCAATCAATCAATCAATCAAAAGCTAGAAATGATTCAGCTTAGTGAGGAAAGCACATCAAGAGCTGAAAGAGGCCAAAAGCTAGGCCTCTTGTGCCAACCGTTAACCAAGTGGTGGATGCGAAAGAAGAGATCTTGAAGGGCGTGACAAGTGCTACTCCAGGGAACACACAAATGATAAGGAAAGAAAACAGCCTAATTGCTGATCTGGAGAAAGTGTGAGTGATCTGTAGGGAAGCTCAAACCTGGTGCAACACTACCCTAATCCAAAGCCTAACCCAGAGCAAGGCCCTAACTCCCTTCAGTTCTGTGGAGGCTGAAAGAGGTGAGGAGGCTGCAGAAGAAACATTTGAAGCTAGCAGAGGTTGGCTCATGAGGTTTAAGGAAAGAAACCATCTCCATAACACAGAAGTGCAAGGCGAAGCAGCAGGTGCTCATGGAGTAGCTGCAGCAAGTTCCACAGAAGATCCAGTTAAGATCATTCATGAAGGTGGCCACACTAAACAACTAATCAGATTTCCAGTGTAGATGTAAAAGAGTCCACTACCAGAGGAAGATACCACATAGAACTTTGGTAGCTAGAGAGGAGAAGTCAATACCTGGCTTCAGAGCTCCAAAGGACAGGCTGACTCTCTTGTGAGCTGCTTATGCGGCTGGTATCTCTGAGTGGAAGCCAGTGGCTCACTTACCATTCTGAAAGTCCCAGGGCCCTAAAGCAGTATGCTAACTCTACTCTGCCCGTGCTCTGTAAATGGAACAACAAAGCCCGGATGTCAGCACATTTATTTACAACAAGACTGCCTGAATATTTCAAGCCAGCTGTTGAGACCTGCTGGTCAGAAAAAAAAAAAAAAAAGAGAGAGAGAGAGAGAGATTCCTTTTGGAATCTTGCTGCTCACTGGCAGAGCACCTGGTCCCCCACAAGCTCTGATGGAGTGGAGATGTAGGAGATTCATGTTGTTTCCACGCCTGCTAACACAGCATCCTTTCTGCAGCCCATGGACCAAGGAGTCATTTCAATTCTCAAGTCTTACTATTTAAGAAATACATTTGAAGGGCTAGAGCTGTTGGAGATTGTGCGTCCTCTGGTGGGTCTGGGCAAAGTAAATTGGAAACTTTCTGGAAAGGGTTCAACATTCTAGAGAACATCGAGAACATTCCTGATTCACAGGAGGGGTCAAAACAGCAACATTAACGGGAGTGTGGAAGAGGTTGATTCCAACCTTCATGGAGGACTTGGAGGGGTTCAAGACTTCAGTGGAGGAAGTAGCTGCAGATGGGGTACAAACAGCGAGAGAACTGGAATTAGAAGTGGAGCCTGAAGATGGAACTGAATTGCTAGAAACTCATCATAAAACTTGAACCAATGAGAAGAGTTGCTTCTCGTGGATGAGCAAAGAAGGTGGTGTCTGGAGATGGGAGTCTACTTCTGGTGAGGATGCTGTGAAGACTGTTGACACGACAACAAAGCATTCAGAACGTTCCATACACTCTGTCAATAAAGCAGCTGCAAGGTTTGAGAGGACAGACTCAGTTTTTTTTTAAATTTTTATTTATTTATGATAGTCACAGAGAGAAAGAGAGGCAGAGACACAGGCAGAGGGAGAAGCAGGCTCCATGCACCGGGAGCCTGACGTGGGATTCGATCCCGGTTCTCCAGGATCGCGCCCTGGGCCAAAGGCAGGCGCCAAACCGCTGCGCCACCCAGGGATCCCCAGACTCAGTTTTGAAAGAAGTTCTGCTGTGGGTAAAATGCTATCAAATACTACTGCCTGCTACAGAGAAGCGGTTCGTGAAAGGGAGAGTCCATTGATGTGGCAAACATTTTGTTGTCTTAAGAAACTGCCGCAGCCTCCCCAGCCTTCATTGACCAGCACCCTGATCAGTCAGCAGCCATCAACAGGGAAGCAAGACCCTCCAACCAGCAAAAGGAGTCTATATGGGGACACCTGGGTGGCTCAGGGGTTGAGCGTCTGCCTTTTACTCAGGGCATGATCCTGGGGTCCTAGGATCAAGTTCTGCATCGTGCTCCCTGCAAGGAGCCTGCTTCTCCTTCTGCCTGTGTCTCTGCCTCTCTCTGTGTGTCTCTCTTGAATAAATAAATAAAATGCTTTAAGAAAAAAAGAAAAGGACTATCTGAACGCTCAGATGATGGTTAGCATTTTTTAGCAATAAAGTTTTGGTTTTGTTTTTTTTTTTAAGATTTTATTTATTCATGAGAGACACACAGAGGCACAGTCACAGGCAGAGGGAGAAGCAGGCTCCATGCAGAGAGCCCGATGTGGAACTCGATCCCGGGTCTCCAGGATCACACCCCAGGCCACAGGCGGCACCAAACCGCTTCACCACCGGGGCTGCCCGATCTGTAAATATCTTCAGACACAATGCTATTGCACACTTAATAGACTATGTATAGTGTAAATACAACTTTTATGTGCACTAGAAAACCAAAAATACATTTGACTGGCTTTCTTTGTGGTGACCTGGAACCGAACTGGGCAGTATCTCTGAGGTAGGATTTTTGTATCTTGTAAACAGTTTTTCCTAATTGTGTGTCCCACTATTAAAACCAAAACTTTAGCAGTTTAACCAGTTCAAGTTAGCAAGACTTTTTCTTTGTTTTCTCCTTCTTCAATAAGAAATTTTATTTTAGCCTCTTGAAATTTCTTCTAATAGAGTTTAGGGCTCATAAAAGAAGGAAAAGTCCCTCTAATAAATGCTGCAGTTTGATTGCCTGTACTGAGTTCAGTTAACTACCAAGGTTTCAAATAGGTTTCGATTTGCAAAAAGCACTGAGTACTTTAGGCAGCCGACCTTATTCTGAATATCACAGCCTGACTGGAATTGTGAGACAACCAAGGCACCAAGGTGCACTGAATGCCATCAGTGTAGCTCAAGCTATAGTGAGGATGCTCTTGGACACTGGTCTTTCCTCAAGTGATCTTCCTAGACATAAAAATAGTCTCTTCCCATCAGGTAGCCTGACTCCAGAGTCTGAGCTACTAACCACTAAGCTATAATGTATCTCCTTTATTTTTTTTAATATTTATTTATTCATGAAAGACACACAGAGAGAGGCAGAGACACAGACAGAGGGAGAAGCAAGCTCCATGCAGGAAGCCCCACATGAAACTCAATCCTGAGTCTCCAGGATCAGGCCCTGAGCCGAAGGCTGACACTCAACCGCTGAGCCACCCAGGCATCCCATGTATCTCCTTTAAAAGTCTGACTCCTCAGATGTGCCCAGGGATGTAATATTCACAAAGGGTTTAACCTACTACACTTGAATCTCCAAAAGTCCTAAGAAGCAAGAATCAGTGGCCTTGTTTTGCAGACAAGAAGGTAGAGGCTGAAAAAATGTGGCAACACCTTGTTCTTTGGTCTCCCAGTTCTGCTCTCTCCTACCACATACAGCCAGCCACCTCTAGCCACATGGCCAGTCATTTGCTTGTCATAATGATGGAGGGGTTGCATCACTCAGAACAATAAACCTACTGTGCAAGAGCTAATGCACTGCTGTAAGTAAATTATTTTCTTCTTCTTCAGAGATGACCCTGGCTCAGATCTTTAGACCTAAAAGAATGAATATTAGCTATTTATACACATAAATGAAATAATAATCTCTTAAGTTTGTACATAATGCTAATGTTCTAGATGCTTCCTGATCAAAATATGGGGAAGCCTGCAAAGCCAGTCTTAGTACCATAATGAATTTCAGACCATCTTTGAAGTTCCTCAAGTAGCAGAGTAAGCCAGGACAAAAGTGGTCTCTGAAGAGGGACTTGCTTTGCCGTTGAGAAGCGGAATGGTATAATGGAAGGGAAAAAGTTGAGTCAAATGATAAGGATTAGAGCTCCTCTCCTACCATACATGTGTGTGTACAAGTTACAGGAGTCATTTAATCTGAGTCTCATTTTGCGAAATTATAGCCTTACTCCTCTTTTCCATACTACCACAAAAGGGCAGGTCTAAAGGGATGTCCTTTTCTTATTTCTAATTCAGGACTTTGTGAGATTGAGTTGAATCACTGAAGTTTAGGGAAATGAAGGAAAGAAATATCACAATGTGTACAAATTTAGGACAATTCTGGGAAATTTTAAAGGACCTAAGGATCAGTTGTTTTTCCGGTTGGTTTGTTTGAAAACAAAATACTACTGAGAACACCATGTGTATGTTATAGGGTGCTGTCATAAGCACAGTCCACTTCTGGCACTTGCATTGAGAACAGCCTGTTAAGTGACTTGGCCAACATCATGGAGGTGGTGGGTCAAGCTAAAAAAAATATGGAGAAACAAATATATGGCAGCCATATCTTTCAGTAATGATCTACTGGTGGCCTTTCAAAGGTCGATAGCCAGTATTCGGGAGCCACATCCCTCTTGGAGATACAAATTTTCCTACTTCTAGTTTTGGGACAGCAGTCATGGCCCTGAGACCTTTTTTGGTAATGGGGAGGGGGTAATATTAGGATAATTCAGGGTTGTTGTTTTTTTTTTAATGATTATTTGAGAACAAGGGAGCACACACACATGGGCAGAAAGGCAGAGGGAGAGTATCTCAAGCACACTACCCACTGAGTGTTGAATGTGGTATAGGGCTCCATCCCTTGACTGATGAGATCATGACCTGAGCCAAATGCTTAACCAACTCAGCCACCCATGTGCCCCTAATTCAGTCTTTTTAAAATTTTTATTTATTTTTTTCAGTCTTTTTTTTTAAAGTATTTATTTGAGAGAGAACACATGCACACATAAGCTTGCAGGGGGAGTAGGGGCAGAGGAAGAGGGAGAAGCAGACTCCCTGCTGGGCAGGAAGCCCAATACAAGGATCAATCCCCAGACCTTGGATCATGACCTTGAGCCTCAGGCAGATGCTCAACCAATGGAGCCACTTAGGTGCCCCTAATTCAATCATATAGTAGAAAATGGCAGGGACTAGCACAGTGGACTTCTCAAAATGAATTTTGGCTACTATGCCTAATTAAGTGGCCAGGAATAGCTGTGCAAAACTGTGGCAAAGTATGATATCTGTAATCATAGGCGAATATAAGAAAGATAGTATAATTTTAATTCAGGTATTTGTTCTTTGCTTTTTGAAATCAAAATTTTTTCCATAAAAAGAGTAACAAATGTTCAGAGTAAAAATAGAGGATATAACTGAAAGTTAAAGGACTGAAATGAGTTACAGTCCATACTTATCCCTAGTCATCAGTGCCACTCTCCAGTGAGATCTTTAATATCGTTTATATTACAGATATTTCATGTGAATCCTAGAAATTGTTTATCCATATTTAAAACATTACAAAAAGTTCAGCCTTTTTTTTTTTTTAAAGATTATTTATTTATTTATTAGAGAGAGATAGAGAGGCAGAGACACATGCAGAGGGAGAAGCAGGCTCCATGCAGGGAGCCCAACGCAGACTCGATCCCGGGTCTCCAGGATCACGCCCTGGGCGGAAGGCGGCGCTAAACCACTGAGCCATCCAGGCTGCCCAAAGTTTAGCCTTTAAAAATGATTTTATGGGATCCCTGGGTGGCGCAGCGGTTTGGCGCCTGCCTTTGGCCCAGGGCGCGATCCTGGAGACCCGGGATCGAATCCCACATCGGGCTCCCGGTGCATGGAGCCTGCTTCTCCCTCTGCCTGTGTCTCTGCCTCTCTCTCAATCTGTGACTATCATAAATAAATAAAAATTTAAAAAAAAAAAATAAAAATGATTTTATTTATTCATGAGAGACACAGAGGCAGAGAAATAGAGGGGGAAGCAGGATCTTTTTTTTTTTTTTTTTTTTTTTAAGATTTACTTATTTATTATTCAGAGAGAGAGAGAGAGGCAGAGACACAGGCAGAGGGAGAAGTAGGCTCCATGCAGGGAGCCCGACATGGGACTCGATCCCAGGTCTCCAAGATCACATCCTGGGCCGAAGGCAGGTACTAAACTGCTGAGCCACCCAGGGATCCCCAGAAGCAGGATCTTTGCAGGGAGCCCGATGTGGGACTCAATCCCAGGACCCGGAGATCATACCCTGAGCTGAAGGCAGATGCTCAACCACTGAGCCACCTAGGCATCCCAAAAGTTTAGCCTTTAAAAATACATATAGAGCATGTGGATGGCTTAGTCAGTTCAGCATCCAGCTTGATTTCAGCTAAGGTCTTGATCTCAGTGTTGTGAGTTTAAGTCCCGTGCTGGGTTCCATGCTGGGTATGGAGCCTACTTAAAAAATACATACATACATACATACATACATAAAAAATATATATATATAAATATATATATATGTAATTTTAACACCTTTCCATGTCAATATATGTATATATTTTAAAGATTTTATTTATTCATGAGAGACACACAGAGAGAGGCAGAGACATAGGCAGAGAAAGAAGCAGGCTCCATGCAGGAAGCCCAATGTAGGACTTGATCCTGGGACTCCATCACACCCTGAGCCAAAGGCAGACGCTCAACTGCAGAGCTACCCCAGCATCCCTCCATGTCAATATATAGATCTACCTTACCCTTTTTTAAAAAATTTATTTATTTATGATAGTCACAGAGAGAGAGAGAGAGAGAGAGAGAGAGAGAGAGAGAAGCAGAGACACAGGCAGAGGGAGAAGCAGGCTCCATGCACCAGGAGCCCGATATGGGATTCGATCCCGGGTCTCTAGGATCGCACCCTGGGCCAAAGGCAGGCGCCAAACCGCTGCGCCACCCAGGGATCCCTACCTTACCCTTTTTAACAATTGCCTGTATTTAGTTATGTGAATATAAATTTAACTAATCCCTGCTTATGAGCATTTAGAATGTTCCAATTCTTTGCTATTATAAACATCACTGCAAAAAAAATCCTAGCTTAACAATCTTTGTGCTTATGGGAAAATATCCTATAAGTGAATAAATTCCTAAAAGTGGCATTGCTAGGTAAAAGAGTATGCATATTCACTTTGAAAAGTATCACCAAACCAATCCCCAAAAACATCACACCAGTTTACATCCCACCAAAAAGAGTATACAGATGTCTGTTTCTCAATACCTTGCCACTACTGGGTATTATGAAACATTTATTTTTTTTAAGATTTATTTATTTATCTACGAGAGACACAGAGAGAGAGAGAGGCAGAGACACAGGCAGAGGGAGAAGCAGACTCCATGCAGGGAGCTCGATGTGGGACTCGATCCCGGGACTGTGGGATCACATCCCGGGCTGAAGGCACGCGCTCAACCGCTGAGCCACCCAGGCATCCCTTTTTAAAGATTTTATTTATTTATTTATTCATGAGAGACACAGAGAGAGGCAGAGGGAGAAGCAGGCTCTACACAGGGAGCCTGATGTGGGACTCAATCCCAGGACTCCAGGATCATGCCCTGGGCTGAAGGCAGACGCCAAACCACTGAGCCACCCAGGTGTCCCTAGATCTTGGTTTCTAATTGCCATTCTCCAATAAATAAACCAAAGCTCCTTGGAGAAATGGCTGACTCTGGGGTTAGTGCAGGAAAAATACAAGATGAGCCTGGAACATTTTGTGATGCCAGAAAGAAAGGAAGTGTTCAAAAAATGATGGAGGCATATTGAATAGACATAGGTGCTAACTTGAAGGAACTCCCAATGGCTAAGGCTGGACCATCTGGTCAATAAAATAATGACAGGGATAGATTATAACATGTAGAATAAGAGAAATATTCATGACTTCACACTGATAAATAAATGAATAAACCAATAAACAGGGGTCAGGGGGAAAGGCCTTCTCTCTTACAGAAGAATCCCAATTAATAAATGTAGAAAGAATGATGACAACAGAAAATCACCATTAGGCAAGTGTCACAGTAATAACCACTGCAGGCAAGAACTAGAGGATGAATGCAAAAGTTTGATGAGAAACAGAATATTTGCACAGTCTCAAAGTATCTCCCCATAAGATTGATTAATTATGAAGTAAAAAATGGTAACCTCATAGTGGGGAAGCCAAGCAGACATTACTTTAAACAAGTGATAAAAGTTAGTATCATTAGTAAAAGGAACAACAACACATGTCCTCAATAGGCTGCACTGAGAAGCGCACAACTACACTTCTGTGCTATTGCTGTAAAATTGTACAACCTCAGGGGATCCCTGGGTGGCTCAGTGGTTTAGCGCCTGCCTTCAGACCAGGGCATGATCCTGGAGTCCCAGGATCGAGTCCCACATCGGGCTCCCTGCATGGAGCCTGCTTCTCCCTTTGCCTGTCTCTGCCCCCCCCCCCCGTCTTTTGTGAATAAGTAAATAAAATCTTTTTAAAAAATTGTACAACCTCAATCTAATCACGACAAAATATTAGACAAATGCAAATTGAGGAACTTTTTACAAAATAATTGGTCACTACTCTTAAAATATATCGAGTTCAAGAAAAACAAAGACAAACAGGATTTGTCAGAGACTGGAAGAGACAAAACAAAACAACAAGACATCATAACAACTAAATGCAGTATAGGAGCCTGAACTGGATCGGGTAAGAAAATAAAACATTGGTGGGAAAACTGGCAACATCCCAGTAGGTATGGAGATTAGTTAACATAACTGTCTAAGTGTTAATCTGTACTGTACCACTGTACTGTAATATGAATATAAGATGTTGACATCAAGGGAAGCTGGATGAAGGGTCTTTGAGAATTTTTAAAAGATTTTATCTATTTATTTATTTGAGAGAGTGAGACAGAGAACATGAGTGTACGTATGGGGGGAGGGTCAAAGGGGGAAGGAGAGGGAGAGGGAAAGGGAGAATCCCAAGCTGAATGCTGAGCCCCACACAGGACTTGATCACACGACCCTGCGATTATGATCTGAGCCGAAACCAAGAGTCAGACACTCAACTGAGTCACCAAGATGCCCATGAGAATATACTTTTTTTAAGATTTTATTTATTCATGAAAAACACAGAGAAGAGAGACAGAGAGAAGCAGGCTCCATACATGGAGCCCGACCTGGGACTCGATCCCGGGTCTCCAGGATCACACCCTGGGCTGAAGGTGGCGCTAAACCGCTGAGCCACCCGGACTGCCCCCCATGAGAATTTCTATGTTGTTTTTCTAACTTCTCTGTATGATTAACATCATTTTTTTAAAAGTCAGAATGGTAGTGCCCCCAGACACACAGCAGAAGAAAATAAATCCTCTCTGGAGGATAGTACCTCCACCCAAAGTTCAAATTACCTCCACAATTTTCTAATAAAAACAATCAGATTGGGGTACCTGGGTGGCTCAGTTGGTTAAGTGTGTCTGCCTTTGGCTCAGGTCATGATCTCAGGGTCTTGGGATTGAGTCCCACCACATCGGGCTCCCTACTCAGCAGGGAGTCTGCTTCTCCCTCTGCTCCTCTCCCTGCTCATGCTCTTTATCTCTCCTTCTCGAATAAATAAAATCTTTAATAAAAAAAAAGTCAGATTATAGTAAAATAAAAACAAAGCCAAACATACCCGTGAAAAAAAAGGACTCATGAGCAAGAACCAGCAGAGAGATCCACAAAAGACTTCAAATCCTACAATTATTAAATATAAATCATAAGATGACTTTGACCATAATGTTTAGATACATAAAAGATTAAAACCCAAAATGTCTAGAAAGAAAAAATATTTGAAATTAAAACCCAATGGATAGTATCAAAATTGAAGACTTCTAAGACATCATTAAAAGAATAAGTCTGTAAGGTTCAGTTTGAGAGAAAGTATATCTGACAAAGGACCTGTATCAGAATATATAAAAATCCCTAACTCAATAAAAAAAAGACAACCTGATTTTTTTAATGGGCAAAGAAGTAGAACAGACATGTCACAGAAGAAGACTTACGAATGGCCAATAAGCACATGAAAAAATGCCCAACATCACTGGTCACCAGGAAAATGTCAACTGAAATCATGAGATAACCTTACACATCTTTAAGAAGGCTGTATTTAAAAAGACTGACAACACAAAATCCTGGCAATTGTGGAGCAACTAGAATTCTCATACATTGTTGATGGGAATGTAAAATGGCAAAATCTACTTTGGGAAAAAGCCCTGCATTTTTTTGATATTAATTTTTTAAAGATTTTATTTATTTATTCATGAGAGACAGAGGCAGGCTCCTCACAGGGAGCCCGATGCAGAACTCAGTCCTGGGACCAGGATCACACCCTGAGCCAAAGGCAGATGCCCAACAGCTGAGCTACCCAGGCGTCCCAAAAGCCTTACATTTTTTATAAACAGAGTTTAAGAACGCATGAAACAATTTAAGAGCAAATTACCAATTTAAAGACTAATCAGAAGGAGTAAGAAGACTAGTCAGAGGTATTATCCAGACAATAGTACACAGAGACAGGGATGGAAAACAGAAGAGATAGGGTTTATACTTACAGAGCATATGCTGACCTAAGTCTGTGAAGGGCAGAAGGAATGAGAGAAGATAATGGCTGGTAATCTCATAACTGATGAATACACCAATTCAGTCCTCAAGAAGCCCAAGCAAAATAAATAAAACATGAGGCATACAAGTGAAGTCATACTAATGTTTGCAGATATTCAAAGAAAAACATTTTAGTTTCTTTTTTTTTTTTAGCTTTTTTTTTTTTTTTTTTAAAGCATTTTCTTTTCCTGGTCTCTCAGGTTTCAACTAGTGTGGAGCATATTTTACTAATTATTTTAATCTGTCTCCTACTAGACCTTGAGCTCTGGTATCCAGGATATTATTTAGCAAACCATTGGTGTTTGATGCATATTTGGAGAATGAATGGTATATGTTTTCTTATTAGAAAATCAGTTTTCCTAGGAAGTTATGTTCCATTTTATAATATAGAGCATCCTCTTTAAACTCTGCAAAGTACAACTTTACTACCAAGACAGAGCAAACAGAAATAAGCATCTAATAATTCTTTCAAGTGAAAAATTTGAGATTTTACAGAACGAAATCAAGTTTTATATTGTTGAAGCCTTTCATTTAATTTTAATTTTTATTTAAGTAATCTCTACATGCAATGTGGGGCTTGAACTCATGAACCCAAGATCAAGAGTTGCATGCTCTTCCAATTGAGCCAACCAGGTACCCCCATTTTATTTAAACATACAAACAAAAATTCTTTTTTTTTAAGCAGGCTTCATGCCCAATGTGGGGCATAAACTCATGACCCTGAGGTCAAGTCTCATGCTCCACAAATGGAGCCAGCCAGGCACTCCAAAGTTTATTTTTAGTTTTTTTAAAAAGAAGATTTTATTTTTTATTAGAGAGAGTGAGCGAGAGAGAGAACACAAGCAGGGGCAGCAGCAAAGGCAAAAGGAGAAGCAGGCTCTCTGCTCAGCAGGGAGCCCAATGCAGGGCTTGATCCCAAGGACCCTGGGATCATGACCTCAGATGAAGGCAGACACCTAATGGAATGACCACCCAGGCTCCCCTTTTATTTATTTTTTAGTAGTCTCTACACCCAATGTGGGGCTCAAACCCATGACCCTGAGATCTAAAGTCACATGCTCTTCTGACTGAACCAGCCAGATGCCCCCAAGCCCTTCATTTTAATGTTTAATAGGAATCGTTTTTCTGAAAACCCAAAGTTTAATGCCTATAAAGGCAGAGGTTTATCCACATAATCCATGTTGTGTTACTGGGTTCTCATACATTTTTGCTGCTACATGATAACAGTATGGCTATAGACATCTGCTATACTGATTTGCTAATCAATACTTTCTTCAGATACATGATATAGGCAAATGAAACTCACACTGTACCTAAAATTTATGTTACGGGCATATCACGAAGATATTGTTGGTTTAGTTCAAGACCAGCACAATAAAGCAAATATCACAATAAAGACAGTCAAAAGAATTTTTTGGTTTTATACTGCATACAAAAGTTACATCTACACTATATTAAGTGTGCAATAGCATTATGTCTAAAGACATTTATATATCTCAGTTTAAAAATACTTTATTGCTGGGGCAGCCCAGGTGTCTCAGCGGTTTAGCCCAGCCTTCAGCCCAGGGCATGATCCTGGAGACCTGGGATCAAATCCCATGTCAGGCTCCCTGCATGGAGCCTGCTTCTCCCTCTGCCTGTGTCTGTGCCTCTCTCTGTGTGTCTCTCATGAATAAATAAAATCTTAAAAAAAAAACAAAACCAAAACTTTATTGCTAAAAAATGCTAACCATCATCTGAGCGTTCAGATAGTCCTTTTCTTTTTTTCTTAAAGCATTTTATTTATTTATTCAAGAGAGACACACAGAGAGAGGCAGAGACACAGGCAGAAGGAGAAGCAGGCTCCTTGCAGGGAGCACGATGCAGAACTTGATCCTAGGACCCCAGGATCATGCCCTGAGTAAAAGGCAGACGCTCAACCCCTGAGCCACCCAGGTGTCCCCATATAGACTCCTTTTGCTGGTTGGAGGGTCTTGCTTCCCTGTTGATGGCTGCTGACTGATCAGGGTGCTGGTCAATGAAGGCTGGGGAGGCTGCGGCAGTTTCTTAAGACAACAAAATGTTTGCCACATCAATGGACTCTCCCTTTCACGAACCGCTTCTCTGTAGCAGGCAGTAGTATTTGATAGCATTTTACCCACAGCAGAACTTCTTTCAAAACTGAGTCTGGGGATCCCTGGGTGGCGCAGCGGTTTGGCGCCTGCCTTTGGCCCAGGGCGCGATCCTGGAGAACCGGGATCGAATCCCACGTCAGGCTCCCGGTGCATGGAGCCTGCTTCTCCCTCTGCCTGTGTCTCTGCCTCTCTTTCTCTCTGTGACTATCATAAATAAATAAAAATTTAAAAAAAAACTGAGTCTGTCCTCTCAAACCTTGCAGCTGCTTTATTGACAGAGTGTATGGAACGTTCTGAATGCTTTGTTGTCGTGTCAACAGTCTTCACAGCATCCTCACCAGAAGTAGACTCCCATCTCCAGACACCACCTTCTTTGCTCATCCACGAGAAGCAACTCTTCTCATTGGTTCAAGTTTTATGATGAGTTTCTAGCAATTCAGTTCCATCTTCAGGCTCCACTTCTAATTCCAGTTCTCTCGCTGTTTGTACCCCATCTGCAGCTACTTCCTCCACTGAAGTCTTGAACCCCTCCAAGTCCTCCATGAAGGTTGGAATCAACCTCTTCCACACTCCCGTTAATGTTGCTGTTTTGACCCCTCCTGTGAATCAGGAATGTTCTCGATGTTCTCTAGAATGTTGAACCCTTTCCAGAAAGTTTCCAATTTACTTTGCCCAGACCCACCAGAGGACGCACAATCTCCAACAGCTCTAGCCCTTCAAATGTATTTCTTAAATAGTAAGACTTGAGAATTGAAATGACTCCTTGGTCCATGGGCTGCAGAAAGGATGCTGTGTTAGCAGGCGTGGAAACAACATGAATCTCCTACATCTCCACTCCATCAGAGCTTGTGGGGGACCAGGTGCTCTGCCAGTGAGCAGCAAGATTCCAAAAGGAATCTCTCTCTCTCTCTCTCTTTTTTTTTTTTTTTTCTGACCAGCAGGTCTCAACAGCTGGCTTGAAATATTCAGGCAGTCTTGTTGTAAATAAATGTGCTGACATCCGGGCTTTGTTGTTCCATTTACAGAGCACGGGCAGAGTAGAGTTAGCATACTGCTTTAGGGCCCTGGGACTTTCAGAATGGTAAGTGAGCCACTGGCTTCCACTCAGAGATACCAGCCGCATAAGCAGCTCACAAGAGAGTCAGCCTGTCCTTTGGAGCTCTGAAGCCAGGTATTGACTTCTCCTCTCTAGCTACCAAAGTTCTATGTGGTATCTTCCTCTGGTAGTGGACTCTTTTACATCTACACTGGAAATCTGATTAGTTGTTTAGTGTGGCCACCTTCATGAATGATCTTAACTGGATCTTCTGTGGAACTTGCTGCAGCTACTCCATGAGCACCTGCTGCTTCGCCTTGCACTTCTGTGTTATGGAGATGGTTTCTTTCCTTAAACCTCATGAGCCAACCTCTGCTAGCTTCAAATGTTTCTTCTGCAGCCTCCTCACCTCTTTCAGCCTCCACAGAACTGAAGGGAGTTAGGGCCTTGCTCTGGGTTAGGCTTTGGATTAGGGTAGTGTTGCACCAGGTTTGAGCTTCCCTACAGATCACTCACACTTTCTCCAGATCAGCAATTAGGCTGTTTTCTTTCCTTATCATTTGTGTGTTCCCTGGAGTAGCACTTGTCACGCCCTTCAAGATCTCTTCTTTCGCATCCACCACTTGGTTAACGGATGGCACAAGAGGCCTAGCTTTTGGCCTCTTTCAGCTCTTGATGTGCTTTCCTCACTAAGCTGAATCATTTCTAGCTTTTGATTGATTGATTGATTGATTGAAAGATTTTATTTATTTATTCATGACAGACACAGAGAGAGAGGTAGAGACACAGGCAGAGGGAGACACATGCAGGGAGCCTGATGTGGGACTCAATCCCGGGACTCCAGGATCACACCCTGGGCCGAAAGCAGGCCCTAAACTGCTGAGCCACTCAGGGATCCCCGTAGCTTTTGATTTAAAGTGAGGAGATGTACAACTCTTCCTCTTACTTGAGCATTTACAGGCCACTGTAGGGTTAGTAACTGGCCTAATGTCACCATTGTCGTGTCTCATGGAATGGGGAAGTCTGAGGAGAGACGGGGGAATGGCTGTCAGAAGAGCAGTGAAACAGTCAGAACATACTCCGTGTTTACTGATTAAATTCTCCACGTTATATGGGCATATTTTGTGGCACCCCAGACAATTACCATAATAACATCAAAGATCACGGGTCACAGATCTGCGCAAGAAATACAATAATTATGAAAAAGTTTAAAATACTGCAAGAATTAGCAAAATGCAATACATGAGACATGAAGTGAGCAAATGCTGTCGGTAAAATGGCATTGGCAGACTTGCTGTATTAACTTCAAATTGCAATAAAGCAAAAGCACGATAAAATGAGGTATGGCTATACAATGATATTCACCACAGCATTGTTTTTAACAGTGAAAAGCTGGAAGCCACCTAAATGTTTGCAGTTAGCAGACTGGATATAAAATGTCAATCAATGCCATGGAATGCTATATGCATCTACCTATATTATTATTATTTTTTAAGATTTTGTTCATTTATTCATAGAGACACACACACAGAGAGAGAGAGAGAGAGAGAGAGAGGCAGAAACACAGACAGAGGGAGAAGCAGTCTCCATGCAGGAAACCTGAGGTGGGACTCGATCCCGGGTCTCTAGGATCACACCCCAGGCTGCAGGCAGTGCTAAACTGCTGCGCCACCGGGGCTGCCCATCTACCTGTATTAATATGGAAAGATTTCATAATATAAAGAAAAAAATAGCACATTTCACTCTATCAAAGTTATGACATATTTATATGCACACATGCATATAAGAATGCACACTTCTGTACGAATGTCTGGAAGGATTAAAATGTTATATCTGTACCTCTGGGGAATAAGATTCCTAAAGATTTTTACTTTGGAAAAATTATTTTTCTGTAATTTTTGAATAGTCTACAGAAGTATGTATTATCTTGATATAAAAAAAAAAAGTAAAAAAAAAAAAAAAAAAAAAAAAAGTAAAGCTAGAGATGCCTGAGTGGCTCAGCAGTTAAGCACCTGTCTTCGGCTCAGGGTGTGATCCTGGAGTCCTAGGATTGAGTCCCACATCAGGCTCCCTACATGGAGCCTGCTTCTCCCTATGCCTGTGTCTCTGCCTCTCTCTCTCTCTCTTCTGTGTCTCTCATGAATAAATAAAATCTTTAAAAAAAAAAAGAGAAGTAAAGATATTTTTATTTTTAAAAAATAAGTAAATTTATAAGACATCAACCTAGGGAGAAAAGTGAAAGAAAGAAAATAATATTGTAAACATTGAATTAAAGACCAGGATCTTCAGTAATATGAGGCTGGGGAGAGTGATACAATAGTCACAAGGAATCTCAAACAGCATGAACTTAGAAAGGTTGAGGGGGTGAGAGAAGTTACTCACTTATTTCTTACTTTTTAAGTTTGAAAATTGACAAAGTTTCAAACCCCTACGAGGAATATAAAGAAATATGACAAAATCTCCATCCTCAAATAGCTGAAGGAGATGAGATGAATACTCATGAAACAGCCAATATAAATCACAGAGTAAATATTGTACATATGGCAGATGGTATGAGAAATGCACAAGTAACTTGAGAAAAAATACAGTAAGTCTTGAGAGGAGGAAGAACAAAGTAAACATCTGGGTGACCTTGAGAAATTATACAACCACAATATCTCAGTTTTATTGTCTGAAAAATGGTAATTAAAAGATCTTTCAAGTTATGCCAGTATTAAAATGCAATAATGTGGACAACACATCTAACACAGATTAAATATGTAATATATTGAGCTATTATTATTTCTGACAAAGTAAAAACCCCAAATAGAGCGTGCATTCATTCAAAAGGAAACATGTAATTTTAAAGTTAAAACCTCAGAGACCATCTTTTTTATTTTATTTTATTATTTATTTATTTATTTATTTATTTTTTAAAGACTTTTATTTATGCATGAGAGACATAGAGAGAGAGGCAGAGACACAGGCAGAGGGAGAAGCAGGCTCCATGCAGGGAGCCTGACGTGGGACTCAATCCTGGGTCTCCAAGATCCGGCCCTGGGCTGAAGGCGGCACTAAACCGCTGAGCCACTTGGGGCTACCCGAGACCGTATTTTTTAAACCCTGAATACAGCACGTGATGGAATGGGGCGTGAGTCAACAAAGTCAGGTCTACAGGACATGATGGGAGTAAGTGATGGCAAGGGACTTCCCTTAGATCACAGAGTGAATTACCCTCGACTCCTGTTCCAGTTTCTTTCCATTTTATTATTTTTTTAAAAGACGAAAATTTAATAATCACATAGTGAACAAGTTTCAGGGATGCTGAATTCATCCCCTGGAATGAGGCAAGTTGGATGCTATTAACAGCATTTATACTTAGGGAATGCTTGATATTATAGTCAATGCATGACTGTTGGTCCTATTTATATCAACTATGTGCTCTTTAACATTTAGATGGAGTACTCCCATGAGATAGAGGCCATGCCTAATTTTGTTGTATTTGAACTAATATTAAAATTAGAACACTCTAATGGTTTTATTATCATCCTTTTAATCATGGTCACAAATATAATACCTTAACATCAAAGACCAGCACCTCTGGCAGCACAGGCTTTAATAGAAAAATAAAAAAGGACAAATGTCAATCCACTTTTGTTTCTGAAAGAGGGCCATTACTCAATGTCAGATCCCTATTGCTAGTTAATAAAAAATATTTCAGAAGCCAGAGAGAAGAGACTAAAAAGATTTTATTTTTAAATGTTCTATGAGGACTCATAATAAAACAGGTCCAGATGGTCCCAATATACTGTATTCTCAACCAGAGTTTTGAATCACTCTCTGTACATTTTTTTTTTTTTTTTACCCCAAATGACACAATCCTCTGTATTAACTTGATGGTCTGGCACTTTGCACTAATTCCAACAGGGATGGAACACTTGCTTTCTATGCTTTGAATTGAGGATGCAGAAATGAATAAGACTCAGTTCTTGCAGGAAAACTGCCTTGCTAACTCAGGGTCTGAAACAGAATGGGGTACTCCTCTACCAGATACTATACTGTGTGACCTCAGGCAGACTGCTTAACTCTCCATGCTTTCATTTCTTTACCTGTGAAGTGAGGATAAAGTGGTAGCTATCTCAAAAGGCTGCTGTGAGGATGAAATAAATTATTAGAGGCAAAGTGCTTAGGACAGTGTCTGGTACACAGTAAATACTCCATGTGGTAGCACTTGTCACTACTGCCATCATCGTCATCATCATTAGCTCTAATCTCAAAGATCAATGCTAACTGAAGATCTGGTGTTTAAGTTACTGGCACAAAAAAGTAAATGAGGGCAGATCTTAAAAAGCCCAAAGAAAGCGACCGAGGGGCAGCCCCGGTGGCACAGCGGTTTAGTGTCGCCTGCAGCCCAGGGCGTGATCCTGGAGACCCTGGATCGAGTCCCACGTCAGGCTCTCTGCATGGAGTCTGCTTCTCCCTCTGCCTGTGTCTGCCTCTCTCTCTCTCTCTCTCTCTGCATCTCTATGAATAAATAAATAAATAAAATCTTTAAAAAAAAAAAAAAAAAAAGAAAGCGACCGAGAAAATTTGGCACAGGGATTGATGGAGGGTGGGGAGAGTTGCAGAAAATGTAGGCACTCTCTTTCATCCATGGTTGGTGGTAATAGTAGAGAAAACTTGAAAGTTCTTAGGGGCAGAGGGAGGAGTAGATATGAGAAGGGAACCAAGCTAAAGGAATTACTATCTAGCTAAACCAAGGCACTGTGAACAGGCTTTCTTGTTACCTCAGGGCTGAAAATACTGAGTACCATGGATTTCCTGCAATGTGAAATATTTATGCTTTCAAAAGAAGACTGCTGGAAGATGCTTGGAGGAGAAACTGAGAACCTTTTCATAACAAACAGGAAGGCTGAGGAGAAGGCAGCTACTCTGAATGATGTTTTACTTAATAAATTTTAATTTAGGACAGTGATGAGAATATGCTGGGGGTAATCTCTTAGGTGTCCTTCACTGGAAGACAAATGATGTTACAGAGACCAGTTCAGGATTCCCCTAGAAAATAAATGTCATGTCTAATCCTAATGAAGAAAGAAAATTCTAGTATTTTTAATGTTTTTTGGTTGTTTTTGGTCTTTTGGTCACATGGCTCACTAGGGAACTCATCAAAAGATGGTTAGAAAGTTAAAATGTTCTTGTCTGGAGCTGGAGAAGGGTTAGGGAAAAAATTGCTTTCCAAACTAGTGGTCACTTTCTCCTTCCCACCACCATAAAAACAAAACTTTCTATTAATCAAATTATGCCTTTTTCTTTTTTCCCTGAACATGCCTCCATGATTCTGCTTATGGTGTGCTCTTTTTAAAATGACTTTACCTGAAATTTTTCACGTGAGCAATTCTAAATCTTAACAGCTCAGTCTAGAGGTAACTTCTATATTGCTTTTATAATCTCCCAGGGTAAAATGACTACATTACTTTCAGTGCTGTAATACTCTATTCCAGCATTTAGCATACACTCTATTTGTTTACATGTATTGTTTTCTTTCTTATTTACTTATTTACTGTGAAGAATTTAAGGACAGGAATTATACCTATTTATCATTCTTTCCCTCAAGAAGTACATGGCCCATAGTAGGTGCTCAAATATTCACTGTATGAAATGAATGAAATGTGAACACCTTAAGTGGGTACTTTTTGAGACAGTCAAGCTATGATTATAGAAAATAGATGTGGGATTTAGCTAAATCCCAGGAGTGTCCCATTAGCAAAGCTCCACCAGGATCATCAGGGAATTAATGAGATAATTCCCTTTGATTTAAATAGTCCAGCCTGCAAAGGGCACTATTTTTTTCTATAGGTCATCATCATGGCTCATGTGGATTTACTTAGGCTTTGATGTAAATTACCCACGACTGATTGGTGGATTTGCTGCTTGGTGCTTCTACCTGAACCTTCACTCTGCTTTTGTATGTGAAACCTTTTAATACTAGAACCTACAGCACGCCTGGGTGGCTCAGCAGTTGAGCGTCTGCCTTCGGCTCAGGTCGTGATCTCGGGGTCTTGGGACTGAGTCCCATATTGGGCTCCCTGCAAGGAGCCTGCTTCTCCCTCTGCCTAAGTCTCTGCCTTTCTGTGTGTCTCTCATGAATAAATAAGTAAAATATTTTAAAAAATAGAATCTACAACTTCTTTCCCTGTCCCTTCTATAAACTTCACTGGAGTTCTTTCTTTTAAAAGATTGTTATCATTTGATAGGAAATAGACTTGAGATCCCTTTTGGGGCTTGTTATTAAGTAGGCATCACCAAAAAAGTGTATGCGGGAGTAGGCTTTAAATTCAGATTTCTTTTATCTTGGAAGAGAAGCTCATGTTCTCTTAGTTTGGGTTGAATGCAAGAAACTAAACCTAAAAAAGGGGTAGATAAATATTTATTAAGTACTTCCTATGTCCAAGCATTGCTCTTATTTCATTTAATTTCAACAACACTATGGGATGAGTCCAATTAACCCATTTTATAGATGAAGAAACTGAAACTAGAAGAGATTAAGTCACATAATTGAGGTCACTTAATTAGTAAACAGAGCTAGTATTCAAATGCAGGTCTGACCCCAAAGACAACAAAAATGCCACCACATGACCACACCTGAGGTAAAAAAGACTGTCCTCAAATCTACTGGTTAGGTTTAGCAGCAAAATCCAGACATTCAGTTTACACTTCTTCCTGAATGCTTTGGGACTACTTTTGTAATTTATCTCCAGCCTGATCTCTTCTCTGACTTTAAGTTCAGATATCCAACTACCTACTCAATACATCCACTGGGAAAGCTAATGTGCACCTTAAACTCAACATGTACAAAAACCAAACTCCTGATTATAGGACTTCCACCAAAACATGCTTCTCCTGAGTCCTCCCTTTTTCAGGAGATGGTAACTCCATTCTTAGAGGAGTTTCAGGCCCAAACACAGGAGGCATCGTTGACTCCCTTCTCCCCCCAACACCCACCTCTAGTCCATCTACAAATCCTGTGGTCTATACTTTTGAAATTTACCACAAAGGACTGTTAGGAGCATGAATGAGCTGGTATCTAAAAAGCTGTTAGAACACTGCCTGGCTTATAACAAGCACTGAATGAGTACTTACTGAGTAAAAATAAATATTCAGCATCTTACCACTTCTGTTTCCATTATTCCACCCTACTTCCAGCGAGAATAATTGCTCACCTAGACTACTGACCACCGTAATCACCTAACTGGTCTCCCTGCATTCAGCCTTTTCCCCTACAGCTCATTCTCCAAGCAGCAGAGTAATTTTTTAAAAACCCAAGTCAGATCATGTCCCTGCTCAAAATGGTCTAGAAGCTATCATCTTACTCAGAATAAAATATGAGAAAGTTCTTAACATGGCTTAAAAGATTCCACAAGATTCCCTCCCAACATCAACCTCATCTCTCATCTACTCTTACCCACTGTATTCTCTCTGTTCCACTCATACTGGCTTCCTTGTTGAAGTCAGCCCTGTTGAGCATTCTCTTACATCACGATGTCCGTGTTTGCTATTCCTCTGCCTGGAACTTTTTTCCCTTAGCTCTTCGTAGGCTGTTCAGTCACGCACACAGGTCTCTTTTCAAATGTCATCTCATCAGAAAGGTCTGCTTTGTTTACCTTACCCTACATGCGTCAGTCTCTATTTCTATTCTTTGTTTAATTTTTCTCTGTAGCACTTAGCTGACATATAGCTCTTTGTTAATTGAGTTACTGCCTCTCTCTCCGCCCTTGATGTCAAATTCCAAAAGGGCAGGGCCTCTGTTTCATTTGCCGCTCACAACCCCACTACTGAGAACCGTACCAGGAACACAGTTGACTTATTTGTTGAGGACAGGTAAAACATGCATGTATTCACTCACATTCAACCTTAGGGTTGTCTAGAACATACTCCTGAATGTCACAGGGAGCAAAACAAATTCTTTAAAATCTGCATATTACAGAATGAGTTCAGGTTCAGCAGGAAATTTTTATTTTTAAATATTAAAAATTTCATTTAAAAATCTTTCCTTTTATTTAAGTAAAATAGACAGAAAATGATTAATGCCAATTTTTATCTTTGCCTCTCATTATCAACAGTCACAAAGATTCTATATAAATTAGATATAAAACTACTGAGATTTACCTTATCTGTTATGTCTATTTTGCAAAATGCTATTTCCTTAGAGAAAAAATTCATGGCAAGATTTTTTTCTGAAAAATATCTCCTATAAAATGTTTAAACATGAAAATGTGGAAAAGCAGGGCTTAAGATTCTGGAGACAGCAGCTAAATAGTTGGGCAATCTCCCAGTGGGACATTTTACGAGTAAATTTGGGTATTTGTTGATGAAAATACTTCTCACATCTTGCCTTAGTAACATTATATATCCTCTGATGGTTGCCATGGAAATAGTAGTAATGCTAACAAGGATTAGCCCCACAGGGTTTTACCACTGGGTGCAGAATTACTTTCTGTGAGGTCACTAGGGAAGCAACACAGATATCATGTAGGGACAAAGAGCTGGTGAGAACCCCCTATAAGTGGGGGAGGATAGGGTCCCTTAGCTCCTCCTCCAAATCAGCACCTCCATTCCTCACCCTAATATAGCCACATCCTCTAAGTTCCGAGCCTCTTTCAATCCTCCATCCTCCATGAAGCCTATCCTAATAAACTCTAGCTATCAGTTCTTGCTGTCTCTCAATTCACACTTTTAAAAATGGCCTCAGGGGCACCTGGGTGGCTCAGTCAGCTGATTATCTGACTTTTGGTTTGGACTCAGGTCATGATCTTGGGGTTGGGGAATCCTCATGCTGAGTAAAGAATCTGTTCTTCCCTCTCCCTTCCTCTTACCCCTCACCTCCCTCAATTAAATAAAAATCTTTTAAAAAACCCACAAAATAAAAAATGGCCTTCATATCATAATTTAAGAATCCAATGATAGTGCCCTGCCCTGAATGGTTCCTTACATCCAAGATGAATGAACAGTTACTAAGTGCCTACCCAGAGCCAGGCACCAGTGCCAAGTGTTGTCACGTGAATTATTTCACTAAGTCCTCATAATGCCTATTAGACAGGTATTATGAACCCACTATATAAATGAGGAAACTGAAGTTTGGAGAGATCAAATGGCTTTCCCAAAACAATTTATTTCCTAAAACAAGTTTTATCACTAGCATCAGACTATAGGTTCCTCAAAGGAAAGGGTGGCTCACCATCTCTTGCCAGTTCTCCAGTATTCAGAAAGGGTGGCTCACAACAGGTGATCAAAGAACAAAAAATGATTTAAAGAAAATCAACAATGAAAAAAATATAAAGAACTAAATTTTATGTGAATAGCTAAGAGGGCCAGAGACTGCTATTTGTATGTTGTGTGTATGTTCTTAAGAAATCAAAAGTAGGGCAGCCCCGGTGGCTCAGCGGTTTGGTGCTGCTTTTGGCTGGTGGAGGGGGGGGGAGGGGGACGTGATCCTGGAGACCCGGGATTGACTCCCATGTCGGGCTCCCTGCACGGAGCCTGCTTCTCCCTCTGCCTGTGTCTCTGCCTCTCTCTCTCTGTGTCTCTCATGAATAAAGTAAAATCTTAAAAAAAAAAAAAATCAAAAGTAGTAAAAAAAAAAAAATCAAAAGTAGTAAGAGACTTCTAACAAAGTCCATGTACTATTTTGAAAAAAAAATTTTTTATCTTATATAAAGCTATAGCTACGAACATACTGGTGTTTGGTCATGATTAGCTGTGAGATATGTTGCAATTCATTTGTTATTACTAATAAAGTAATGAAGTAAATACTTCAAAAAATAACAATAGCAGCAAATTCAAAATGTTCACTTACTACATTTTCTCCAGTAGGAGAGGAAAGCTATAGTTAGAGCTAGCCTTCTTGGCAAAGCAAACACTGCAGAAGCATTTTGAAAGTATGTCTTGATGGAAAAAAAGTTTATGAACCACTAGTAAAAAAAAGTATTGTGACAGGAATGGATCACCTGTCACTGGACCCCATTCCTAACTGTTTCTGGCTCACTGGGTGAACATAAGCAATTCAGATAAGCCATGTGGCCTCTATCTTCTCAGGACTTCAAAAACATGGGACAAACCAACTCCACCTACTGCCAGACTATCCTTTAGGGGCAATTAGACACATTACTTAGTGTTCTTAGTTGGCGTATGTTCTATTTTCTTGTTTTTCTGAATGGTAAGGGGGCAACTGTAGAAATTGCCTAGCGGATTGTCTTTGTAAAAATGAAACCAGTAAGTTTTGAAGCTGACTCAGTTGTCTCTTTCTGAGAAAAATGGAGGGTCAAAGGATGAGTTTGTTAAAAAAAAAAAAAAAAAGTCAGATTAAAAAAATAGAATATATTATGTGAACCAGGCTACAAAAAAAGTGTCTTAATGATTTTAAACAAAGCAAGTTGTTCCCAAGTGAACATTAACTTCTCAGGAAGAGTTAAGAAATTAAAGGCATATCTCACTTCTTCAGCTTTTAAATACATAAGAAAAACCCATTTTCTACTTCTCCAAGGTATTGGAAAATTGATTAGTTAATGTCTGTGAAGGCTTTCAGGTGGTATACAGTGCTATCTTGCAGCTAAACATTATTCTATTTAAACTTGTTTCTGCTTCCTTTCTCTCAGTCAACTACCATGTCTATCTGGGATGCCATGAAGGAGATTATTAATTAGTTTCAGTCAAATAAGCTTGAAAATTCTCAGAAGCAGGGAGGCTTAAAAAGATAGAAATGAAAATTTGGGGCACATTCAGACAGAGGCTCATTTAAATGTCAGAATGATTATTCCAAGGCAAAGAGAACTCAAATAACCTGTCACCTCAGAGTTCCTAGCGGGACAGAAGGTACTCTATAAATCAAAATGATCATTAAGGAGGAACAAAAATACAACAATTCAAAATACTGTGTTAATCCAATACCATTTCAACATACAATTACTGAACAACACAGGCAAGGCAATTATGTTAGGCACTAAATAAGATGCAGAAAAGTCATGAAACACTAAGGATCACATTTGCTAAAGTAAAAGCAACAACATAGAAGTACATATATTAAAACATTCAACTGGCAGAACTTAAGTTATGGATAGTGGATCCTCAAAGCATACTGAATCAATGTCTTTATACATTTGAGTATTGTGAATTTTGATATATGCTAATTTTATACAATAAGACTCACTAACAGTTTTAAGCTTCCAGCCAATCAGCCATAAGAATAGGCTATAACACAGCATGAAATACCTCAACTCTTTTTAAAAGAGATTTTTTTTTTTTTTGAGAGAAAGAAAAAAAGAAAGAGAGCAAGCCCGTGAGCAGGGTGAGAGGCAGAGAGGGAAAGAGAATCTCAAGCAGATTCTTCCGTGGGCAGAGAGCCCCTTTCAGGGCTCCATCTCAGGACCCTGAGATCATGATCTGAGCCAAAATCCAGAGCTGGACACTCAACTGACTGAGCCACCCACATGCCTCATGAGATACATTTTCAAATAACCTTAAGAGAAAAGCAAGTCTGATGCTCTCAAGTACAAGGAAATTGCTTACTGATTCTAGAGTTTGTTTCCACAGAATGAACAAAGTGTAGCTGGTTTACACTGCAGTAGAAAGAATTAGACTGGCAAAAAGGTTATCCTATTATTTTGGAGTAAATTCACAGAAGTCCTGAAACCACCTTCCACTTTCTGATCTGTTAATTTCACTGCTAGGAATCTATCCTCAGGAATAATCAAAGAAGCTGTCAAAGATTTACGTACCCAGCAATTTCCTAGGGATATATCCTACAGAACTGTGTACTTATTTTCACCGGAATATATGTTCAAGATGGTTTATTATAATAGCATTATTTGCTAATAGCTACCACCCAGTAAACTAGGTGTGTTACATATTCCCTCAATGGAATATAACACACCAGAGCAAATGAATTATCTAAACTATACATATCAACAAAGATAACTATAAAAACAAAATATTAAGCAAAAGGAATCAGACACAGTAATCCACACTATATGATTCCCCTTCTGCTCAACTCCAAAACAGGCAAAACAAAACAGTATTATTTATAGGTACATACTTAGCTAGTGAAAATCACTCTAAAGTAAAGGAAAGGACTGATTATCATAAAAGTCTGGATAGTGACTCCTCTATCTAGGAAGAAGGGGGTTGGGCTTGTGAGACCATGCAGAGGACTCAGTTAAGCTGTGCCCAATTTCTAATCACCAGTAATAATGGTATAATAAATTAAAAGTTTGCTGATCCCTGGTATCCCTCGAAAGAAATTGGCATATGAAGCCAATTGGATGATCTGAAGTCCCAAATGGTCATAAAGTCATATGTCATGCTCTCTCCAGGGATCGACTGCTCAGGACCAGATGCTTCTTTAAGCCCAGCACTCCCAATTCAGGGAAGGAGACCCACTATCAGACTGAAGCTCTCAAACCCCTTCGTATTTAGTTAATTTTAATATAATTTTAGTTAAAAATATAGTCCAGTCATGTCTTCCTGAGATTATACTCAAGTAGTCTTGTCTGAACTTTCTATGTTCCTAAACCTATCTTCAATAAGAGATAATTCTTATTTATTTCTTAAGGGGGCACATTTCATCTTCCTAATTTCATTATTTTAGATAAAGTATAACTTCTGTTAGTCTGCAACTAATACTGGCTCATTTTTTGAAATAAGAACAGTTAAATTATATGGACCAAAAGCATGCAGGAAAGTTACAAAGTTAGTTGGTAATATGCTACTTTTATTAAGGTGCTCAATGACCACAAAGGAGGAGACCTTATATTCCAGTATTTGGTGGTGTTGGAAGAAGAATCAATGCATGAATAAACCAAGTAGTTTTCTTTACAAAAAGGGGGAAAACATAACTGAACAATGGAGAATCAATCTCATGTCACTACCACAGTCCAGGTGTCAATGTCAGTATCACCGATGAAAGGACAACCGCTATATTGTAACATATTTGATGCAACACATCATAAATACACATCTTCTAGCCAAAATGTTTGACTTGAACCCATCAAGCTTTTAATATATAGCTTCCAGTTATAGGAAATGCCAGGGAATAGAAGAGTGAGCTAAATGTCACTAGGAGGGAGCAACCAGACAAATTCAGAAGCTGGAACTTTCTTCAGGGCAACTGGCCCAGTTTGTCCACATGTCAACAGAAAGAGGAATTGTACTAAAATGAGTATACTTGAGGGACCAGACATAACGCAATAGATAAAATGCATGGTCCTTGACCGCATGCATTCTGATTTGCAAACTAAATGTAAAGGACTTTTTTTGAGGTCAACTGGGGAAATTTGAATATGGACTTAGAGTAGAATAATGACAAGTTACTGGAGGGGAAAGGTGGAGATCACGGATTTAAAAAGCAGGTTACAGGGACACCTAGGTGGCTCAGCAGTTGAGCATCTGCCTTCAGTTCAGAGCGTGATCCCGCAGTTCTGGGATCCAGTCCCACATAGGGCTCTCACCAGGGAGCCTGCTTCTCTCTCTCCCTATGTCTCTGCTTCTCTTTGTGTGTCTCTTATGAATAAATAAATAAAATCTTAAAAAAATAAAACAAAAAAAAGTAGGTTACAAAATAGTATGTGCAGTATATGATATGATTTATGTCTAAAAATTATAGTTGCATTTATATATGTCTAGGAAAAGGTCTCTCAAGATTTGTACTAAACTGCTCCAATGGTCATCTCTAGAAGGTAAAAATGTTTTAATTATTTGACTTGTTTCTATATTCTTTCTTCAGTGCACATGTACTGCTTTTGCAATAATAAAAAGTCAAAAAAAATAAAAGGTTAAAAAAATAAAGTCTCCAAGGCAGTGAATAATAAATGATAGTGGGTTCAGAAAATGAAGCAATCACTATGCCAACAAGATGATTCCTTCATGGTAGAGATGAATTATGATCTGGTCCTGGAAAAATAGGCATTATTTGGACAGGTAAAAACTATTACTTCTTTAATCCCATCAGTTGGCCTAAAAGTGAAAGGGCTATATAGAGGACAGCTTGGCTAGGTAGGCCAGGAGACACTTAGAGCAAAAAGCCCTCTCCCTTCAAATTCTAGTCAGCTGCTTCTCATTTCTGTCATTGCTCATGATCTAAAAGCCACTACCAAGAAATAAGCACTGATTTATTCTGGCCTCATTTTCCTAAAAGATGCCTCTTTTGACTTCTGAGAATGGAATGTTTCGCCTCTGAGAATGGAATGTTCTAACACAGGTATGTGTGGGGCTCTGTATACATGCACGGGGGTAAAGAGAAGATATGGTAGAAAGAATTTTATTTTGAGACTGTCAAGATGGCAACATTAATGTGGCCTTGTTGAAATGTATACGGTTATACCACTTTGTGAATGTGTACCTTCCAGTCTTCTTTCCCTTCTCTGTGAGTTGACCTGAGTCACTTACACATTCAATTGACATTTGAGAAGCACCTATCGTGCCTGGCACACAAAAGGTTACATACACAAACACAAAAGGAACAGTAAACAAATGTTGACCTCTAGTTAATGATATACATTAAGTTTTTTTTTTTTACATTAAGTTTTTTTTTAATTCAAGTATTTTATTATTTTTTTAAGATTTCATTTATTTATTCATGAGAGAGAGAGAGAGAGAGAAACGGGCAGAGACACAGGCAGAGGGAGAAGCAGGCTCCATGCAGGAAGCCTGATGTGGGACTCAATCCCGGGTCTCCAGGATCACGCCCTGGGCTGAAGGCGGTGCTAAACCCCTAAGCCACCCGGGCTGCCCTAAGGTTTTTTTTTTTTTTTTTTTTTTTTTTAAGATTTTATTTATTTATTCCTAAGAGACACATAGAGGCAGAGACATAGGCAGAGGGAGAAGCAGGCTCCCTGCGGAGAGCCTGATGTGGGACTCAATCCCAGGACTTCCGGATCACGACCTGAGCCAAAGGCAGACGCTCAACCACTGAGCCACCCAGGCACCCCCACATTCTGAAGTATTAAGGAATAAAGTGTACTGATGTGTCCAACTTACTTTGAAATGTATCAGAAAATAATACCAATGGTGGATAGAAAGATGGATAGATGCGTGGTTAAAAAAAAGTAACAAAGTAAGAGGTTAACTGTAAAATCTAGGTGTTGGATATATAGTTTTTAACTGAATAATTCTTTCAACTTTCTGCATATTTGGAAATTTTTAGTATGGGGGAGGAGGTGTATGGGGATTCTCTATACCTTCTCAAATTTTGCTATGAATCTTAAACTGCTCTAAAAAATACAGCCTTACCAAAAAATTATTTTAAAATGAAACGTTGGGGAAAAATATATACAGCTTAATGCCTTGCCTACAGCTGGTAGGCAGTTCTGAATAAATGTTTGCCTAACTTATGAAACCAAAAAAAAAAAAGGTTAAACACAGTAGGCTTTAAATTTGTATCTGAAAACATGTTCTAGAAGAGAAATCTGAAATTTTGCTCAGTTTTTGATCCTCTGATCTTTTTGTCTGCCTTGAGACAACCTGGGTATTTGTTTTGCCCAGACTGGGCTCATCACTCAGATGCTATGGGCAGTTAGCAAAGGCAAAAGGAACCTCAGGACAGAAATGCAATAAGAAGTACTTAAGGGGAAAAATAAGTAAGTGAAAGTGTACCCTTCTTAAAAGTACACTCATTATCATAAATGTGGGCAACTACTCTGGATGTGGGCAAAAACTCTGGATGTGGAGATGAAAGCTCAGAGTTCTAGACATACTAGCTTTCCTATATACTAGTATGTAAAATGGGGACAATATATATTCCACCTTTCTACCACACAGAGTTCCGATCATGAAAATTTAAGTTTTCTGAGTCTTAAAGCTTAATACTTTTTTTTTTTTTTAAATAGGCTCTATGCCCGCATGGAGCCCAATGTGGGGCTGAACTCACAACCCTGAGATCAAGACCTGAGCTGAGATTAAGAGTTGGAGACTCAAAAAAAAAAAAGAGTTGGAGGCTCAACTGACTGAGCCACCTACGTGTCCCAACCTTAAGCACAGTACAAATGTGAGGTATCCTTATCATTGTTAGGTCTAAGTGACCCAAGCCTGTCCCATTTTCCATAATATGCCTACCTCATTGGGAAAATAGAGTGGATCGTCAGTACAGCCCCTTTCCTGGGTTTTATCTGTTCCTTTAATGAGGGTTTGAAATTTTCTCTAGGGACGCCTGGGTGGCTCAGCAGTTGAGCGTTTGCCTTTGGCTCTGAGCGTGATCCCAGGGTTCTGGGATTGAGCCCCACATCAGGCTCCCTGCGAGGAGCCTGCTTCTCCCTCTACCTATGTCTCTGCCTCTCTCTCTGTCTTTCATGAGTAAATAAATAAAATCTAAATCATATGACTACCTTTATGATAATCTAGATCTTTTACTTGTTTCAAGCTCAATCCACTAGGCATATGGCTATTACTTCCAAGAGTATGTTTCCCAAGTGTTGAAGAGATACTAGTTCAAAAGAAGACTGGCAGATATTAGTCACAAAAAAACAAAATTCCAAAGCCAAAAAAATTTTGAGAAACATTGGATCAAACATTTCTTTACTGTTAAGACTCACAAAAGTCCTTTAGTTTACTAATATGCACTGCAAATCTCCAAAAGAAGGACACGGTATTTCGTGTTTCCTGGACTCATTTGACTATGGAATCTTTTTTATTCCAATCTTTTTTATTTTCTCACGATGGATGCTATAATGGCACACTGGGGAAAGTTGCTGTAAATACTGGAAAATTCTAAACAGATTTACATTTCAATTCAGGGCTCTACTGATTGCAGCCAAGTTAAAAACAAAACCAAAAAACCCCACTCAATTATAATAATGACAATGTCAGAGACTGTTTTATAGAATAAAGCTGAGCAAACTTTGTTCTACCTATTGAGAAGAAAAATGCTGCTAACCTTTAGGTAAAATTACAGCTATGTAATTCACAGCACAGAGAGTATTGCTCTGGGGTTCCATAGTACACTCTGTTCTGTACCTCTTGTGAACTTAGCATGTCTACCTTGTATGCCTTAGAGCAGAGCCACTCTGGGCCTCTGACCACAGGCATTAAGAGTCATGGTTCTAAGGCCCCACATTCTCAGATCAGGGCCTGCCTTTTCTCAGCAGGCTTTACTAGAGTCTCCTCACTGGCTTCTTGGATTGAGACCACCTCAGCTATCTTTTTTTTTTTTTTTTTTTTTTTTTAAATGAAGGCTGCTTTTTCCTAAATTAGCTGGCTGCCCTTTGACTTGATTCCTTGCCTACCTGTGACTACGGAATCTGCACACTCTGCCTCAATAGCTAGGCTCCTGGCCACTCCTGTCCCATTGCTGCCTATTTCGTAAAACAGCACATTTTATTTTAAATATTCATCATTCTGGGGGGAACCAGTTCTCAAATAGGTTGGCTCACAATGGGCCTTTGAAACATTTGGTGAAGCCAATGAAATAGGAGTGTCAGAAAGTAGAAAGCAAAACCCAGAATTAGAGATATTTTATCAATTAAAACTCTAGTAAGAATGAGACTGGGGGCAGCCTGGGTGGCTCAGCAGTTTAGCGCTGCCTTCAGCCCAGGGTGTGATCCTGAAGACCCAGGATCGAGTCCCATGTCGGGTTCCCTGCATGGAGCCTGCTTCTCCCTCTGTGTCTCTACCTCTCTCTCTCTCTCTCTCTCTCTCTCTCTCTCTCTCTTTCTCTGTGTCTGTCATGAATAAATAAATAAAATCTTAAAAAGAAAAAAAAAAGAATGACAGTGGGAAAGATTTCTAAAGTAATATTCCTAACAAAGCCTGTAGTCCCAGATAATGTTAGAGCTACATTCCAATTCCAGAGTCTTAACCAAATTAAAAGTCATGACCCAGTGATCCCATATTAAGAGAAAAAGCCATTTAACAGCTAGTCTTCCAAAAGAGCCAATTTCCTGGATGAATTCTGAGTTAATAGCTCAGGGTTATTGTAAAGCAGAGTGAGATTAATAACCACCGCTGCCTCCATTAAAACTCTGTCTTAAAACATCCATTTACAAACACGAAAATCAGCATTTTAGTGCTTCTGAATCTGAATCTTCTTGCTGTTTGTCTACCTTGTATTATAATTGCAAATTTAGAGTAAACAAACCTGTTAATTAGAAATAGTGGTGTTAAGAGAGGTTAGCCTTGGTCTTGGATGAAAATAGCTAAACTAGTCCTACTAGGACCAAAGATATTTTGGATACTAGCTACATTATACCCAAGAGAAAATTCTGGGGCACAAACAAGGAAAGTCATATTTTCAACAACACCTGGGGAGTACAATCAGATTTTTAAAGATCTCAAAGAAGTCGGAGGAAAAATAGCTATGATAGAACACAGAAAGTGATAATAATATGACAATGTGTGCAGGATCTAGCTGATCAACAACTGTCTGGGTCTCAGTTTCCTTAACTGCAAAATAGGGGGATAATACATAACTAATTCAGATATTATCATTCTTTCCTACAATAAGGAAACTAACAATACAGTTGTGAGTCTCAAATTAGCATGAAAACAGACCAAGCTTTAAAGCACAAAAATATTATTGCTAAGCAATTTCTAAGCAATTTGAGGTACCATTTAAATTGCTTAGCAATTGGTACCTAAAAGGGAATATAGGAGGAGAATCAACCTTTATTTCAAAGGCATGTGATCCATCATTCTCATCTCATCTCAAGCACTGAAACACAGTAATTCATATTCTTTATACGATCTCAATTTCCTCATGGAATTCCCACAACAATTTAATACCAACTCTAACTGAGTTGGATATGAGGAAAACAACTTTTTGCAGCCCCAAGGCTCTTGTGAGGCCATAGCATAGAGATTTCATACTAATGAGCACATCCAAAGACAGCAAGTAAAGCAAGAAAGCTGAGTAGTAAGCTAAAGCCTAGTGACAAACCAGCACAAACCACCTTCTCAAACCCTAGTCCAAAGCAGTACTGGAAGTCCCATTGGTTACTACTCCTTGCTTCTACAGAAAGCCATAAAATTCCAAGGTGAAGTAGCCCCCTTGCCTCTGTTATTAGTGTATTTCCTTGTTATAGGTGCTTCACATTTCTACTGTTGCCACCCTTATAATTTTTTCCCCTTTAAGACATTCTGAAGGCATATAATGCCATTTATTTAGTTTTTTAAGTTCACTCATTAGTGTTTTCTACTTTTTTCTTAAAGATTTTATTTTTAACCAATCTCTACATCCAATGTAGGGCTTACAACTCCTGAGATCAATAGTCACGATCAATAGTCATGATCTACCAACTGAACCAGACTGGTGCCTCTTGTACTTTGTGATATACAGGTCTTCCACATCTTTCATCAGATTACCTAAGTATTTCACTAAAAAAAAAAAAAAAAAAAAAAAGACTATGAGAGAGAGAGAGAGAGAGAGAGAGACAAGCAAGGGAAGGGACAAAAGGAGAGGGAGAAGCAGACACCCCCACTGAACAGGGAGCCCAATGTGGGGCTCAATCCCAGGACACAGGGATCATGACCTGAATTGAAGGCAGATGGCTCAACTGCCTGAGCCACCCACGTGCCCCAGCATCTCACTTTTTTTTAAAAAAGATTTTATTTACTTATTCATGAGAGACACACAGAGAGAGGCAGAGACAAAGGCAGAGGGAGAAACAGGCTCTATGCAGGAAGCCTGATGTGGGACTTGATCCCAGGACTCTGGGATCACATCCTGAGCCAAAGGCAGATGCTCAACCACTGAGCCACCCAGGTGTCCCACATTTCATTTTTTTTTTTAAAAGATTTATTTATTTACTTATTCAGAGAGAGAGAGAGGCAGAGACACAGGCTGAGGGAGAAGCAGGCTCCATGCAGGGAGCCTGACATGGGACTCGATCCCAGGTCTCCAGGATCACACCCCGGGCTGCAGGCAGCACTAAACCGCTGCGCCACCAGAGCTGCCCCGCATTTCCTATTTTTTGATGCTGTTCTAAGTAGCATTCTAAAAATTCAATTTCTTATTGGTACTTGTGGTATGCAAATACAATTACTATTTGTATATTCATCTTGAATCCTGCAACCTTCCTAAAACAACTTTTGAGTCATTAGTAGCTTTTTTGTGTGTAGTACCATCACAGTTTCTTACATGGACAATCATATTATCTGTGAAAAAGACATCTTTACTTCTTCTTTTCTGGATGCCTTTTATTTCTTTTTCTTTCCTGACTGTACTGGCTAGAACCTCCAGGATGATGCTAAATACAAGTGGTGAGGGATCCCTGGGTGGCGCAGCGGCTTGGCGCCTGCCTTTGACCCAGGGCGCAATCCTGGAGACCCGGGATCGAATCCCACGTCGGGCTCCCGGTGCATGGAGCCTGCTTCTCCCTCTGCCTATGTCTCTGCCTCTCTCTCTCTCTTTGTGTGACTATCATAAATAAATAAAAAATTTAAAAAAATAAATAAATACAAGTGGTGAGAACAGACATCCCTGTCTCATTCCTGACCTTAGAGAGAGGTCTTTTACCATTTAAATTTAATGTTAGCTGGAGTTTTCTTTGCAAATGTTTCTTATAAGGCTAAAAAAGTTCTCTTCTGTTTCTCGTCTTCTGAGAGTTTTAGGAATGGAGATTAGATTTTGTTCAGTGCTTTGTGTCCATGAGATAATTATGTAATCTTTGATTTTTAGTTTATTAAAATGGTGAATTATATTAATTTTTGAACATTACAGCAGCCCTAAATATTTGGGGCAAATCTCACTTGCCCGTGGCTTTTATCTTTTTAATATATTGTTGGTTTCAATGAACTAAAATACTGTTTAAAGTGTTTGCATTTATATTCATGAAGGATACTGGTTTGTGGTTTTCTTGTAATGTCTGCATTTTTTTTTTTTGTTTTTTTGTTTTTTTGTTTTTTTTGTTTTTTTTTTTTTGGTATCAGGGTAATGCTGGTCTCATACAATGAGTTAGGGATATCCCCTTCTCCTCAAGTTTTTGGAAGAATTTGTATAGAACAATTATTTCTTCCTTAAATGTTTGAACCTGGACTTTTCTTTGGGGAAAAGTTTAACTATAATTCTAATTTCTTATTTATTTTTTAAGATTTTATTTATATATTCATGAGAGACACAGAGAAAGAGAGAGAAGGCAGAAACACAGGCAGAGAGAGAAGCAGGCTCCATGCAGGTAGCCTGACATGGGACTCGATCCTGGGTCTCCAGGATCACACCCTGGGCTGAAGGTGGCGCTAAACTGCTGAGCCACTGGGGCTACCCTATAATTCCAATTTCTGTAATAGATAAAGAGTTAAGACTGCTCCTGAGTGAGATTTGGTAGTTTGTCTTTCAAGGAATTTTTCCGTTTCACTTAAGTTATTAAATATGTTGGCATAACATTCCTTATTTTCTAGGGCCTGGGTGGCACAGCAGGTTAAGTATCCAACTCTTGGTTTCAGCTCAGGTCATGATCTCAGGGTCCTAAGATCAAGCTCTGCATTGGGCCCCATGCTCAGCAGAGTCTGCTTAAGATTCTGTCTCCTGCCCCTCTCACCTGTGCTCTCTCTAAAAACAAACAAATCTTTAAAAAAAAATTCCTTATCTTCCTTTTAATATCTGTAGAATCTGTGATGTTGCCTTTCTCATTCCTGACATCAATAATGTGGTTTTTTTCTCTTTTTTTCCCTGCTCACTCTAGCTAAAGGTCTATCAATTATATTGATATTCTCAAAGAACCAGCTCTGGGTTTTACTGATTTTATTTGCTGTTTTTGTTTTCGATTTCACTGATTTCTGCTTTAGTCTTATTTCCTTTCTTCTGCTTACTTCAAGTTTCATCTATTCTTTTCCTAGTTTCTTAAGGTGGAAGCTAAAACTTTTCTCTCTCTCATTTTTTAAAGATTTTATTTATTTATTCATGAGAGACACACAGAGAGAAAGGCAGCGACAGGTAGAGGGAGAGGGAGAAGGAGGCTCCAGGCCGGGAGCCCGATGTGGGACTCGATCCTTGGACTCCGGGATCACAACCTGAGCTGAAGGCAGCTGCTTAAACACAGCCACCCGGGCATCCTTTTTCTCCTTTTTTAATACAGATCTTTCTCAACTTATGATGTGATTATATCCCCCCAAACCCACTGTAAATTGGAAATATTGAAAATCCACTTAATACACCTAACCTACCAAATATTATAGCTTGGTCTAGCCTTAAATGTACTCAGAACACTTAGATTGGCCTAACAACATCATCTAACAACAAAATCATCTAAAAACATAAGCTTCTTTTATAATAAAGTGTTGAATATCTCATGTAATTTATTGACTACTGTACTGAAAGCAAAAAAGAGAATGATTGCAATGGCTGTATGAGTATGGAATGGTTCTGAGCGTATCGGTTGTTTACCCTCATAATTACATGGTTGGCTGGGAGCTGTGGCTTGTTGCCATTGTCCAGTATCACAAAAGAGTACTATATCACATATCACTAGGGAAGATCTCAACTTTCAAAATCTCAACTTCCAAAACCCGAAGTGTCGTTTCTACTAAAAGTGTATTGCTTTCACACCGTCATGAAGTTTTTCAATCATTAAGTTAGAGAATCATCGTAAGTCGGGGACTGTCTTATCTGTATAAGCATTTAGTGCTATAAAGTACCCCAAATACTGCTTTAGTAACATTCCACCAATTATGATATGTTTTCATTTTCATCCAGTTCCCAAAACTTTCTAATTTCCATTTTGATTTATCCTTTTATCTATGGGTTATGCAGAAGTACTATTTACTTTCCAGGGGCATCTGAGTAGCTTAGTGGATTAAGTGTCTGACTCTTGATCTCAGCTCAGGTCTTGATCTCAGGGTCGTGAGTTCAGCCCCACATTGGGCAGGAAGCCCACTTAAAAAAAGTATTACTTTCTGAATGTTTTTGGATTTTCCAGTGATCTTTCTGCTGCTGATTCCTAATTAAATCCATCATGGTCACAGAACATACTTTCTGGGACTTGAATCCTTTTAAATTTACTGAGACTTTTTTTTATTGGCCCATAATATGGTTTATCTTGGTAGGATGTACACTTGAAAATAATGTACATTCTGCTATTGTTAGGTGGAGTGTTCTATCAGGTCTAGCTCTAATTAGATTAAGTTGATTAACAGTTGGTTCAAATCTTCTATATCCTTGTTTATTTTCTGTTTACTTGTTCTATCAGGTGGGAGAGTTGTACTGAATTGTGAATTTATTTTGTTTTGCTTATAGTTCTACCATTTTTTGTTTCATGTATTTTAAAACTGTTATTTACAGCATATACATTTACAATCATGATGTCCTCTTGACTGACCTTTTTCATCATCCTGAAATTATCTTCTCTAATATTCTTTGTTCTGAAATGTACTGTATTTTACATTAAACAATGTCATTACTACAGCTTTTTAAAAAGATTGTATTTGTTTATGAGAGAGAGAGAGAGAGAAAACATGAGTGGAGGAGGGGCAGAGGGAGAAGCAGACTCCCTGATGAGCAGGAGCCTGACTTGGGGCTTGATCCTAGGACCCCAGAATCATGACCTGAGCCAAAGGCAGATACTTAGTCACCTGAACCACCCAGGCATCCCTTCACTAGTGTTAACAAAGTATAATTTTTCACCCTTTAATTTTTAACTTATTAGTCTCTTGCTTTTTTATTCAAATGGTCTCTGCTTTTTAATTGACATTTTGATCATTTATATTTAATGTGCTTTATTATGTTAAAGTTCAAGTCTGTCATCTTGTATTTGTATTCTATTTGAGCGATCTGTTCTTTGACTTCTTTTACTGCCTTTAGAAAAATTAATGGAGTATTTTTTTAAGATTTTATTTATTTATCCATAAGAGACACAGAGTTGCAAAGACATAGAGGGAGAAGCAGACTCCTTGCAGGGAGTCCGATGCAGGACTCAATCCCAGGACCCTGGGATCATAACCTGAGCCAAAGGCAGACACTCAACCACTGAGCCACCCAGGCATCACTAATGGAGTATTTTTATGATTCCATTTTATCTTGTTTGTTGGCTTATAAGCTGTAATTCTTTGTAATTTAAGTGGTTGGTTTAAAGTGTATAATATTTATCTTTAACATATCACAACTCTTCACATATAATACAAGAACTTTATGGGCAGCCCCGGTGGCGCAGCGGTTTAGCGCCGCCTGCAGCCCAGGGCGTGATCCTGGAGACCAGGGATCGAGTTCCACATCAGGCTCTCTGTATGGTGCCTGCTTCTCCCTCTGCCTGTGTCTCTGCCTCTCTCTCTCTGTCTCTATGAATAAATAAATAAAATCTTAAAAAAAAAAAGAACTCTACAATAGTATACTTCCATTTCTCCCTTCTGGCCTTTAAGCTATTGTCATGCATTTTACTTTCACTTATGTTATAAATCCTATAAAACACTGTCATTTTTTATTGAAGAGTCATTATCTTTTAAACAGATTTACATAATAAGAAAAAATATCCATACAGTTTCTATTTCTAGTATTCTTCATTCCTTTACACAGAATTAGATTTCCAACTGATATCATTTTCCTTTTACCTGAATGAGTTCTTTTAACATTTGTGGTAGTGTGGGTCTGATGAAGTTTTTTGGAATTTTTTACATCTGAAAAATGTCTTTATTTAAACTTCATTTTGAAATATATTTTTATTGGGTATAGCATTCTAGATTGACAGGTTTTTTTCCTTCAGAACTTTAAGGATATTGCTCCATTATACTCTCACTTGCATTGTTTTTTATGAGAAATCTGATGTCATTCATATTTTTGTTCCTCTTTAGGTAGAGTCTTTCTCTGGCTATTTTTAATATTTTCTCTTTATTAACAGTTTGATTATTATATGCCTTGGTGTCTGTAGAAATTGGGTCAAATCAGGAAACAGAAAGCACACAGTAGGTTAAAAGGAAAAATTTAAAACAAAGGATTCTAACTATAACAAAAGAGTAACTAAAAGAAATAAGAAAACCCTATATGGTACCCATAGCTGACTGAAAGTACCCATAAAGGACAAAGTTGGAAGATACAATTTAGCTCCCTGGACAGCAGAGAAGTTTGCTCGTTTGGCCAGACCAGAGGTAGTCCTGAGTTCCTGGGCAAACAATAAGCTATTCTCTGGAGTAAATTGGAAGCAGGTAATCAGAAGAAATGACATGTGGTGGAGTGGGGTTATGAATGTCAGCAGGGGTGGGGGTGGGGGGACAGGAAGCCTTCAGAGCACAAGGTCACAAGGAAGTTCCAGTTTATACATTGTGAACACTGGAAAAAGGACTGAGGTGTAAACACTGCAGAGACCACATTCCAGTGAGGCTCACTGGATATCCTCACACCCATTCCTCCAACTCACAACCTGCACCAGAAACAAGAGAGCTCGTCTCCTATAATTCCTTCCAACACCAATGCCCTATATAAGAAAGCTTAACATCATGCACTCAACTTCAAAGACAACAGACTTAAAAGAATTCCTTTTTCTCAGATAATATTGAAGGATGCATCTGGAGTTGAAAGGTAATAAACAGATAAATTATGGTTTTCATCATGTTTCTTGTGTTTAGGCTTGACTGAACTTCTTAGATCTGTATGTTTATACTTTTCTTCAAGTTTGGACAATTTTCAGCCATTATTTCTTCAAATATCTTTTCTGTACCACCTCCTCCTCTTAAAGAACTCTAGTTACACATATATTAGGCCATTTAATGTTATCCTAGAGCTCACTGATGCTCTTTCTGTATTTTACTGTGGATAATTTCTATTACTATGCCTTCAATTTCCCTAATTTTTTCATTTGCAATGTCTAATCTGCCATTAATCTACTCTATTTTTCATCTAAGACATAATTTTCATTTCTAGAAATTCTATTTGGGTCTGTTTTATACCTTCCATGTCTCTACTTATCTTTTGAACAGAGTGCAAGTTATAAGAACCCTAATGTTCTTCTCTGCTAGTTCTAGTATCTTTGTCAGCTCTGGATGGGTTTCAATTGACTGATTTCAATTGACTGATTATTATGGATGTTTTCTTGCTTCCCTCCATTCCTGATAATCTTTTATTAGATGCCAGACATTATAATTTTTATCTTGTAAGGTGTTGAGTATTTTTGTATTCCTACAACTCTGCTTGAGTTTTTTTCTGGGATATAGTAAAATTACTTAGGCACAATTTGATCCTTTTGAATCTTGCTTTAATATTTGTGTTAGGCAAGTACAGAGCAGTACTCAGTCTAGAGTGAATTATTCCCTACTATTAACTCAAGACTGTCCCAAGTACTCTACCTAATGCCTCATGAATTATGAAATTCTCTAATTTGGCTGGTAGTAACAGTTCCTATTGCTACCACTGTGTGAACACTGGATTCCATTCCTTCTAAACTCTGAAACTCTAGTCTGGAGTAGTTTGCTCAAATGCTTGCGTTGATCAGTCTCTTCTGAGTATTCAAGGGAGACCTTCTATAGATCTCTGTGGTTCTGTTATCTCTCTTCATTCTGGTGCTCTGTCCTATGAACTATAGTTGCACTGATCTCCTGGACTCACAGCTCCTTGTCAACTCAGGCAGTCTCTTGGGCTCTCCTTCAGTTCCTGCTCCTGATGCCAGAGCCTGGAAACTCAAGGCAGAATGGGGAATTGTAGGGCTCACTTCTTTTGTTTGCCATCTCTCAGGGATCACTGTCCTTCATTTCCTGATTCCCAGTGTCTTGAAAACCATTGTTTCATACTTTGCTGGGTTTTTTAATTTTTGTTTTTTAAGTAGGCTCTGTGCCCAACATGGGGCTTGAACTTGCAATCCCAAGATCAGAGTCACATGTTTTACTGACTGAGTCAGCCAGGAGCCCCAGTTTGGTATTTTTAAGCAGGAAGGTAAATCTGGCTCCTATTATTCCAGCTCAGTTGAAATGGCAGTTACCAATGTATCTCTTAAAGCTAATAATTCTCTTTAGTTTTTCTGTGACCTAGCCAGTTTTCTTGTAGGATGTCCACTTTCTGTATCTGTCTGATTGCACCCTTATAATTATAAATCAATTAACTTGTTCCTCTAACTCAGGGCTGGCAAATTCTCTTTAAAGATCTAGAAAGTAAATATTTTAGGCTTTGTGGGCCACATAATATCTCTGTCATACCCTTTTTTGCATGTTTTGTTGCTGTTGTTATGATCATTTAAAAATGTAAAAACCATGGGATCCCTGGGTGGCGCAGCGGTTTAGCGCCTGCCTTTGGCCCAGGGCACGATCCTGGAGACCCGGGATCGAATCCCACGTCGGGCTCCCGGTGCATGGAGCCTGCTTCTCCCTCTGCCTTATGTCTCTGCCTCTCTCTCTCTCTGTGTGACTATCATAAATAAATAAAAATTTAAAAAAATGTAAAAACCACTCTTAGCTCAAGGGTTATAGAAAAACAAGGCTTAGGCTGGTTTGGCCTGAGGGTCATATTTTGCTGACTCCTGCTCTCATCTCAGTATTTTCCGTAAACTCAAAGTCACTCTAAAAGCCTTAAATCAAGTTAAACAAGTTCACACAAATCCATCATAGGTGAAGCTGTTTCCTTTATGCTGCATCTCAACAAGAAGCACATAATGTCTGTTGTCCCATGATTCATGATGCCAAGACAGATCACTAGGTTAAGACGATTCCTCTATGGTAAAGTTGAAATAATCAAAAAAAAAAAAAAAAAAAAGAAAGAAAAGAAATAATCAAGTAATCTGTGGGGTGATATGTCCAGCTCTCTTTTACCTAATTATTTTTACCATCTATAGATATTTTTGCCTGAATCCGTTATTTTCTTAGGAGTTGAAATGGTGATTCTCTAATTATATCATTCCTTCTAAAAATATTAGCTGGCATTCTTGTGAAAGAACATTCCATCATCACTTAGAGTTATTCAATTACCTTAAAAAATAAAGAGCTCCTGGAAAAATACTCAGTTATTTCCTTTTATCAGTATTTAGAGTAATGAGCTAATAACATTAGAGGAATTTTTAATGCTGACAATTGTGTTTGTGTGGGGGACTATTTTTTCTGAGTATTGTGGACTCAGATTTTTACAAATTCATGCGTATAAGTTAATTGCAGCCATTTTTCTCCCTAATGCTCCAGTACTTCCAACTTTTGCCAGTGGGAATTCCTTCAAACAGATGTCTCTGTCCTTCTGACACAACTCCATTTCTAATTGAAGTATATATCCATTAGATTTTGAAAGCTTTCATGTGTTTAGCACAAGATAATGTCTCAAGCTCACTCTGTTAAGTTCCTACTTTACTTGGAATTAGTTGTTATTCCGAGCCTTGGTTCTTTTTAGTGGAGAAAGCTATTTAGGAAATAAAATCTGGGGATGCCTGGGGGGCTCACTGGTTTAGCGCCTGCCTTCGGCCCAGGGTGTGATCCTGGAGACCCGGGATCAAGTCCCACATCAGGCTCCCTGCATGGAGCCTGCTTCTCCCTCTGCCTGTGTCTCTGCCTCTCTCTCTGTCTCTCTCATGAATAAATAAAATCTTATTATTATTTTTTTAAAGCAGTTTCTTTTTTTTTTTTTTTTTTATTTATGATAGCCACAGAGAGAGAGAGAGAGAGAGAGGAGGCAGAGACACAGGCAGAAGGAGAAGCAGGCTCCATGCACCGGGAGCCCGATGTGGGACTCGATCCCGGGTCTCCAGGATCGCGCCCTGGGCCAAAGGCAGGCGCCAAACCGCTGCGCCACCCAGGGATCCCTAAATAAAATCTTAAAAAAAATAAAATTCTTTGAGTAAATACCTAGGGTAGTTCTATTTTTAATTTTTTGAGGAACCTCCAGACTGTTTCGAACAGTGCCTGCACCAGTTTATATTCCCACCAACAGTGCACGAAGGCTTTTTCCTCCACATCCTCATAGTTTGGCAGTTTCTTAAACATACCATACAGCAATTTCACTGCTAGCTATCTACCTAAGAGAAACAAAAACATATGTCTACACAAAGGCTTATACATGAATATTCATAGCAGCACTATTCATAATAGTCGAAAACTAGAAATAATCCAAATGTCCATCAATGGGTAAGTGAAACGCAGTATAGCTATAAAAGAGAATACTATTCAACAATAAAAAGGAACTACTAATATGTGCAAGAACACAAATGAACCTCACAAACATTATGCTAAGTGAAAGAAACCAGACACAAGAAAACTATATGCTTTCTGATTCCAATTATATGAAATATCCAGAGAAGGTAAGTCAATACAGACAATACAGTAGATTGTTTGCCCGGAGCTGAGGGTGGGATGGGGACTGACTACAAAAGGACATGAAGGGGATCCCTGGGTGGCGCAGCGGTTTGGCGCCTGCCTTTGGCCCAGGGCGCGATCCTGGAGACCCGGGATCGAATCCCACATCAGGCTCCCGGTGCATGGAGCCTGCTTCTCCCTCTGCCTGTGTCTCTGCCTCTCTCTCTCTCTCTCTGTGACTATCATAAATAAATTAAAAAAAAAACAACAAAAAAACAAAAAAACAAAAGGACATGAAGGACCTTTCTGGGCAGGGGTAGGGGGTGGAATTACAGAAATGTTCTGAAACTGATTGTGGTGATGGCTGCACAACTCTATTATACACTTGCTAAAAATAACTCAGTTGTAACACTTCCAATGGGTAAATTTTATAAGGTTTTTTATAAGGCTTTTATAAGGGTATCCAAAAATACTATAAAGGGTATTCAATTAGATTTTTATTTTTAATTTTTTAAAAGATTTACCTATTTCAGAGAGAGAGAACACAAGCCTGAGCCTGCACATGAGCAGGGAGAGAGGCAGGAGAGGAAGACAAGCAGACTCTCTGCTGAGCAGGGAGCCTGATGTGGGGCTGGATTCCAGGAGCTCAAGATCACGACCTAAGCCAAAACCAAGGGCTGGTCACCGAACCAAATGAGGCACCCAGGCACCCCTGATTAGATTTTTAAAAGGCAAGAGTCCTCATGCTGAAAGACCGGAAGCCAGTGATGTAGACAATGGTGAAGGAAATCAACAAGGGTGAGTGTACATTTGGTGATCATTTTGCAATACATACAAATATCAAATCATTGTTATACACTGGAAACTAACATGTTACATGTCAATATTATCTCAAAAGTTTTTAAAAAGTGGGATCCCTGGGTGGCGCAGCGGTTTAGTGCCTGCCTTTGGCCAAGGGCGCGATCCTGGAGACCCGGGATTGAATCCCACGTCGGGCTCCTGGTGCATGGAGCCTGCTTCTCCCTCTGCCTGTGTCTCTGCCTCTCTCTCTCTCTCTCTCTCTGTCTATCTTAAAAAAAAAAAAAAAAAAAAAAAAAAGTTTTTAAAAAGTTAGTAAGTGGGTAGCCCCGGTGGCTTAGCAGTTTAGCGCCGCCTTCAGCCCAGGGTGTGATCCTGGGGACCCGGGATCGAGTTCCATGCCGGGCTCCCTGCATGGAGCCTCGTTCTCCCTCTGCCTGTGTCTCTGCCTCTCTCTCTCTCTGTCTCTCATGAATAAATAAAATCTTTAAAAAAAGTTAATAAGTATTTCCTAAGGAAAAAAAAAGAGTGTACATTAAAGGAAGTAAAATATTAATTATCTAGGTGTGTAAAATCTTTCAGTAAACACTCAAATTTGTTACACACTTGAATCACAGAACTACATAATATATATTTGCTTGACTGTGAATGTAGTTTTAATACTAACTAAGCATCCATATTTCATGCAAGGCTCTGCCCTCTGTGGGTAGTACCCTGAGTATACAGCCTTTGGTGCAACAGAGTCAAGTACATGAATCAACCATCATAGATGGTAGAATGTAAGTGACAAAAGAAAGGTACTAAAGTGCTCTTGCTGGTTAGTAGAAGGAGAAATGACAACTGGTGGGGGAAGGAGAGCAAAGGTGTTATGAAGGACATGGCAAGTACGCTCGACCTTAAGGACTGGGTAAAATTCTAACAGGTGAGGAGACAATATGAGGTGGGAAAGCACAGGACATTCACAGGAAATAGGCCAATTTGGTTGAAGCATGGAGCTCCAAAAAGAAAGGTAAAGGCTCAAAATATGTGCTAGGCTAGGTCCAGATGGTACAGGTCTTTGACAGCCATATCATGGAGCTCCAACTTTATTTAGTAAGCAAAGAAAAAGCTCCTGAAGCATGAGCTGTCTGACACATCCATGGATCACGTCTCCCTGGTCATCTGACAATGGGAGAAAATGGAGGGGCAGAGCATCACGGCAGGGAGATACATGGCAGATTACTGCATGAAGTTCAGAGAGCCTCAACAGGGGATATGGCAATAGAAGAGAAAGGAGGGGGCAGACTCTGATTCTCTAGTCCTAGGAAGGAGGGGACATTCATCTTGAATTATACTTCATCTTTTTTTTTTTTTTTTTTAGAATAGGAAGCTTTTTTTTTTTAATCAGAAAGTGGCTGAACTTCCTTTTTTTATTTTTATTTTTTAAAGATTTTTTTTATATTTATTTGAGACAGAGAGAGAGAGAGAGAGAGAGAGAGAGACACAGACACAGGCAGAGGGAGAAGCAGGCTCCATGTAGGGAGCCCGATGTGGGACTCGATCCTGGGTCTCCAGGATCATGCCCTGGGCTGAAGGCGGCGCTAAACCGCTAAGCCATCAGGGCTGCCCTACACTTCATCTTTTGAGAGCTCCTGCCTTATTGCTTTCTCTGACTCTCAGGGATTTGTCTGTGTGTCCTGCTGATAGTTAAAGTCCATAACCGATATCTTTGGCAGTATGTGTTTCAGAAGACACATTTATATTCATTTTGGTTTTTTTCCTCAAACAAAAGGATTGTATTTGGTAAATAAATTCCTTTCACTTAGGGAAGCGCCACCACATTCAAGGGATGACTTTTTTTTTGGTAAGATTTTATTTATTTATTTTAAGAGACAGAGACCATAAACAGGGGGGAGGAGCAGAGGGAGAGAGTCAAGCAGACTCCACACTGAGCACATGGTGGGGGTGGGGAGGGGTGATCCCACAATCCTGAGATTATGACCTGAGCTGAAATCAAGAGTCAGATGCTTAACTAACTGAGCCACCCCGGGACCCTTTTTGTTTGTTTGTTTAAGATTTACTTATTTATCTGAAAGAGAGAACGCAAGCATGCGTACAGGGAGGGGAGGGACAGAGAGTCTTAAGCAGACTCCACAATGAGCATAGAGCCACCCAGGGATTGATCTCATGACCCTGAGATCATGAGCTGAGCTGAAATCAAGAGTTGGACACCTAACCAACTGTGCCAGCCAGGCACCCCAAGGGATGACTTTTTAATTCAAATTCTGCAAGTTTTAAAATAGTATCTTAATTTTGAAAGACTGTCCTCAATCCTATGCTATGTTCAATTTCAACCTGGTTTTGAGGAATAAGTAAAATAGGTAGACTACAAGGCTTTGAGTTGACATAAAATAAAAATTGGTATGCTCTTCACAAAGCTCCTGTTAAACACTGAAGTTCCTCTTTAATAATGTTTACCAGCTTTTTAGGTAAACTAATGGCATAAAACAAACTACTGTTTAAGTAAACAATTATTTTTACTGTAAAGATTTTAAAATCTGCTTTTTACAGATTTTTTTATAACACGTTTGCCTAAGCCACAGCTTTATTTGCTCTGTGACCTTAGATGAGTCACATCCTCTTAAGGCCTTAGTTGTTTCTTCAACTGTGAGATCAAACAGACCAGGTAGAAGCTAAGTAACATGGGTTAAGCTGACCTTCAACTACTATAATATGAAACAGTTGTCACTAACTTAAAACATTATGCTAGAAGTCTAAAGTCAAATTAGTAACTGCCTGTTATTTTGGTCTTTAGAACACATCAATAAGCCTTTTACCCATTGCTGCCATGTGTATGGCACTATACTAATCATTACTGGGGGTATAAATCAGTTAAAGATAGTCCCTGCCTTCGTGCGGTCTAAAACACTGAAGATAGACAAACATAACCATGTATGATATTAAATGGCAATAAAATTTAGACTGCAGGCTTTATAATTTAATAAATTAAGACAAATAGAGCAACCCTGGTGGCCCAGTGGTTTAGCGCCGCCTTCAGCCCAGGGCGGGATCCTGGAGACCCAGGATCCAGTCCCACGTCAGGCTCCCTGCATGGAGCCTGCTTCTCCCTCTGCCTGTGTCTCTGCTTCTCTCTCTCTGTGTCTCTCATGAGTGAATAAATAAAATCTTAAAAAAAAATTAAGACAAATATCATCCCCAAATGCCCCTAACATTTGAGGGCAACGTCAAAAATAATGATTATATTCTATGGCTAACCCTCCCTTAGAGGAGGCAGCACGCTGGTGTGGGACATGAATTGGACACAGTGTGGCAGGTTTCTCATTCATAGTTCACAATGTTAGTTTTACTTCTGTAAAATAATAATGGAATAAAGGTCCTATATGATGGAGCATGTCTTGGATTCAGCTAATACCTCCTTTCTTTAATTTATATAATGTTAGACGACATGGAATTGGTATCTATTACTTAGACCTTATCACTAACGTAGAGGGAAAGCCATATGCTAAAACATCTCTGACATCACAGTTGCGTCTTGCCTGTGCTCTGAGCTTGACCAGAACAATGTCATAAGCAGAGGAATAACTGGTATCCATGGCAGCATCACCAGACTGGGACAATGCAAAAAGCTGTAACCTAGCAACTGATGACGTGAGATGTGTGTGGGGGGAATTCCTCCAGTTCTGCAAATGCCAAACATGCAGTACTGAATGTGACTGGTAATACCAGGGCAATGTGGAAAATATGACTTACTTGTAGAGGGCTGGGAATGTCAGCCTCATAAAACCTTAGTACTATGCTGCATAATCTTAAACAGGAAAAGCAAGCAAACACTTCCTCACTGCCCACAACAGCAGTCGTGTGCAGGGAAAGTACCTTATGTGTCATGACTGAAATGGAAAATAAATTTCATTGTGGCACCAAACATCTCAACCTCTCTGGGTCTCACTATATAGAGGCACTGAATTTTGGTGAGAGGGGTACTGCCTTTGGTTCTAGGGAAGGATGGATAGGTTCTGCATGTAAAGAACACAGCATTACAAAGCTACCAGACTCATAACATACCACATAATGTGAGAATGCCCCTTAAGAATCTTGTGTTTAAAAGAGATCACATACATATATATGTGTATGTAGAGACATATATATGTATATGTATATATTTAGAGAGTGAAAGAACCATTTAGTTCAATCCCCTTGTTTTACTGACTCACACCCAGTCTAAAGACATATTTAAGATCAGAAAGTGACAGAGCACAGGCTAGAAGAAGGTCTTCTGTTTTCCAGGCCAAGTCTTTCCATTAAAACATGCTGCTGTATTTTTTCCTTATGTTAACAGGAACATTGTTTGGACTTATAGGAATGAGGGATACATTTCTATTATGTAAAGCCATTGAGACCTTGGGGTTTATCTTTTATAATAGTGTTATCCTACCTAATATAACCATGAATGGGTCTATCCTACCCCAAGACAATCTAAACAATACACCGACTTTAAAAATTTTTGTTGATTCTGGATTAGTTACAGCATCACAGAAATTTACCCAAATCTGTGATTACCAGAGATCTTACCTTAGTACAAAAAACACAACAAGTTCTGTTTGGAACAAAATGATGAACATGTTGAGGCACCTGGTGGCTCAATGAGTTAAGTGTCTGACTCTTGATTTCAGCTTAGGTCATGATCTCAGGGTTGTGAGATCAAGCTCCACATTGGGCTCCATGCTCAGTGTGGAATCTGCTTAAGTTTCTCTCTCCCTCTCCCTTCCTCCTTCTCTAAAATAAATAAATAGGGGCATGTGGGTGGCTCAGTGGTTGAGCATCTGCCTTTGGCTCAGGTCATGATCCTGGGATCCCAGGATTGAGTCCCGCATCAAGCTCCCTGAGGGGAGCTTGCTTCTCCCTCTGCCTATGTCTCTGCCTATCTCTCTGTGTTTCTCATGAATAAATAAATAAAAATATTTAAAATAAAGTAAAATAAAAAAATAAATCTTTAAAAAAAAACCCTCAAAAACCTAAGCCAGTAGTTTTCCAAATTATGTGGAGGTTTTGTTTTGGGTTTTTGATTTTTTTTTTTCAGAACTCTTTTCCATATGAAATCTTATTTGAAGCCTCAATAAACAGATAAAGCTAATCTTTTATTAATATTAAATATCTTATAAATTTAAGTGCATAAAATTTTTAAACTCCGTAAAAACAATGAGGCTTTTAAAAAATCTGAAATTAGACTATATAATGTATCTGTGGATTTTACTATGTTTTTAAAATTTTTTGTTTATTTGAGAGAGAGTGTGCACATGAGCACAAGGCAGAAAGGAGGCAGTGGAAGAAGCAGACCCCCACTGAGCGGAAAGCCCATTGTGATGCTGGGCTCATGGTACCCTGAAACAAGCTGAAGGCAGACTCTTAACCAACTGAGCCACCCAGGTGCCCCTGTTTTCAGTACTTTAATGTCAAACTGAAATCCACAGGGGCACTTGGGTGGCTCAGGCCATTAAGTGTCTGCCTTTGACTTGGGTCATGAACCCAGGGTCCTGGGATCAAGCCCCAAGTTGGGCTCCCTGCTCAGTGGGGAATTTGCTTGTCCTCTCTGCCCCGTGCTCCTGCTCTCTCTCATTCTCTCGCTCTCAAATAAAATCTTAAAAAAAAAAAAAATAAAGTACTGGAAACACATTTTTTATTCACTCAGTGAAGTAGGTATAAATGCCACCAATTTTTACACAGCTCATCTTACACAGCATATGAGAGATGGACAACAGGAAGGCAGTATGCCAATGTCTCCACAAAGACAACGTAAGCTGGCAGCACAAACTGAGGTACCAAATACCTCATATGTTAAATGTGGCATCGTGTATTTCAAGAGAATACATGATATTTGTTTTGGTAATGGTGTCTAAAAGTGTTACAAGTTCTTAAAAACAATCAAATTTGCAGAATCTCTGAAAAGCAAACATTTTATAAACCACTAGTCCAGCTAGACTAGAAGTTCTTTTTCAGTTCTGAAAATTACAATTAGAGTTGGATTATTGTCCTGGACTCCAATGAAGAGCAATGGAGAAGATGCTACAAGAGTCAAAATACCACCTGCTTTTCTGCTGATTGTGTTTACTCATTGAATACACATATTTCATTTTTTTAAGGCAAGACTATTTATTTAAAAGACTGTTTATTTGACAGCGTGTGAGAGCACAAGCAGGGGGAGCAACAGAGGGAGAAGCAGGCTCTCCGCTGAGCAGGGAGCCCAATGTGATGCTCGATCCCAGGACTTGGGTTCATGACCTGAGCCAAAGGCAAATGCTTAACAGACTGAGCCACTCGGTGCCCCATGGCAACATTAATTAGAGGTCAGAACCATCAGTTAACCAGCATAGATAACAAAATAGTGCATTGTTTGCTGCCAATAAAGTCCAATCTTGCTACCACCTGCAACCCATTTGCCAGGTATAAAATCTAAAGGTCCCATCTCACATCAGGCAGAGTCAGCTCATTTAACTCTACTTCCAACACTAAGCTGTCTATAGGGGAGGAGGGAATCTAGAGTCAATGTCCAAAAAAAAAAAAAGGCTGATTGCCATTATGTCAAATCTAGAAGCATTAAGATCTACTCTTAGAGTGATTTATCTGAATTGTGAGCCTTGCAACTCCCCAAATTTAGACAATATGCTAGAACTGAGACTCTCCTCTTTGAAAAAGATCATCAGAACTAGATACAGTTGTAAATACTATCAAACTGAAGATTCTGGAATCAGGCATGGCTCTCTCTTTTGTAAATAATTAAGAACAGGTTCAAATAATCAAGGCATGACTCCACTAATAAAAACACACATATGCTGAAAGAATAAGCAATTACCACCCTAATGTGTTTAACCTACTAATTAGCAGTACTACCGATCTGGAAAAAGCTGGAAATACTGTCTTCAGAAAGGAGAGCTCCTAGATGCAAAACCCCCTTTTCTGCTCTAGCTGAAGTGATACTCTCAACAAATCATTTTCAATTCTTTTAGCACACGTTTGACATTACAAACAGAAATTACTAAAAAGTGGATCCCAACCTTTGGATTCATTTTATTCAGGGACTCTGAAGTTAAGGGGCATCCCAGACCATAATACCCAGCAAATATCAACTAAAAAGTAATTCAACGAGATGGAAATACAATTTGTTGGGGAGGTTTTTATTTCTGATCAATTACCCATTCTTGAAAATGTACAAAAACCAATCTTTAAACCAGTGGTTAATCTGTAACCAGTGTAAGGCCTTGGGCAATGTCACTAAACTTCTGATCTTCAGTTTCCTTATTTGCCAAATAAAGAATAACTAGCATTACTTTCTATTTGAGTAGGTACCATGTATGATGTCCTTTGGAAATTTAAACTGTTATTTGGTTGGGAAGTAATCTTTTTTTCACAACTTCTTTCAGGGATAGGCTGACTAAAAACTCCTCGTCTTTTTCCACAAAGACCTATAAATAAGGCAGATTTGAAAAAGAAAATAGTAATACAGCCCCTACCCCAAAAGGTACAAAAGTGCATTCAGTAATTAAAACTACTTTTGATGAGCAGCTGTTCACTGTAAAGGGCTCCAGAAGCAAGGATGGCTACATGTCACCCACCAGTGGCAGAGCAACTGTGACACCAATGGCAACTATTTAAACGCCTTTAACCCAGAGAAGGAAACCCAGGAGAAATTTGCTTCACGAAGTGTGCCAGATGCAGAGCTGCAAATCTCAAATGAGCTGTTTAAAGAAGAGGGATCTGTTTACTCTTCAGAGGAAAATTAGTCTTTTCAGGGAAGATTAGCTCCAGCTAGTATGCACACTGTATCCTTTGTGTGTGGGGAAGACTGTCAGAGGCAGACTGAGGAATACAGCTCCCCAAAGGCAGGAAACAGACAAAGCACCTGTTTGCACAACTTCCTCCCACATGTGTCACACCTCAGATACCAACTCACTAAGAGTAGCTTTTCTGGGAGCTTAGAGTGTGGGAGTGGGTGAGGAGATGGGGCATCACAGGGCAAGGTCAGGGAGGGAAAGTGGGCACTCATCAGAATACAGCTCCAGAAGCTCTGAATGAGTAAATACTCAGGTGACAACCTAACAAAAAGCACCAGAATATTATCTCAGGTACTCAGAGAGCTCAGATGGGAGATTTCACTCAAAATTTCACCTCAGTATGAGAGAATTCTCATTTTTCTACTAATGTGAAACATGGATGTTTATTTTATTTTTTTTTAAGATTTTATTTATTTATTCATAGAGATGCAGAGAGAGAGAGAGAGAGAGAGAGAGAGAGGCAGAGACACAGGCAGAGGGAGAAGCAGGCTCCATGGAGAGAGCCTGACGTGGGACTCGATCCAGGGTCTCCAGGATCACGCCCTGGGCTGCAGGCAGCGCTAAACCACTGCACCACTGGGGCTGCCCCTAACATGGATGTTTAAAGGATAGCTCAAATTTAATAGTCTAAAAACAATTATTCGATTTTATATTCCAACCTACCTCTCATCTAGTCTTTGGTCTCTTAACTTAGTAGCTTGTGACAAACATCTAGGAACCATTTTTTATTTCTTTCCTTATTCCCTTTCTCACATTTATCCATCCCATTAACAAGTCTTATTGGTTCTACCTTCAAAACATACACCCAATCTAACCCTTCTCACCACCTCCATGACCTACCATCAACTGTCCCCTTGGAGAGTCCTTCAATGATCTCCATGCTTTTACTACAGGCCCCCACAATCCATTCTCCCAAAGTAGCTAACATAATCTTTTAAAAACAGTTATCAGTTAGGTCATGATGCTCCCCTGCCAGAAACAGATCACTGGCTTCTCAGCACACTGAATAAAATCCCAAATCTGTGTCATAGCTTAGTAAGGCCCTACAGAATATGGCTATAGACTCCCTCTGACCTCATCACCTACACCCTTCCCAAGCTGACTATGCTCCAGTCACATCAACCTGCTTTCCATTTATTCCTAGGCTTTTAAATGCCTGGAATATTCTTGCACTCCTTTTTATCTATCAGATGTCTGCTCAAACCTCATCTCTTTAAAGGTTCCTACTTGACAACCCTATCCAAAATTAAGTTGTCCCTATGGCTACCACTTTCTCCCTTTTACCTGGCTATACCTTATGTCTAGCACTTACCACTTCCTCATTTATATTATTTATGTATTTCTTTCTTTACTGTCAACCTCCTACATTATTTTTCACAGGAATTTATCTTGTTCGCCACAGTAACTCTATTACACAGAACAGTGCTTTCATACATAGCTGGTACACACCATAAATATTTGTTGAATGACTTTTCTTTTTTATTACCAAACATATATAAAGACAATTACATAAAACACATATGTACTGTTTAATAAATAATTGTCAAGCAAATATCCATTTAATTACCACCAATGCCAAGAAGCAGAATATCCTCCTCCCCAAGCACCTTTCCATGATGACAACTCTCTCCCCTTCACACTCCTCAGGTAATCATTATCCTTAATTTTGTGATAAAAATTACTTCAGCATTCTTTATAGTTTTACTGCTTATGCATGAAGAATGATAAGCTATTCAGCTTAAAGATAAATGCAGGGCACCCGGGTGGCTCAGTGGTTGAGCATCTGCCTTGGGCTCAGGTCGTGATCCTGGGGTCCTCAGATCAAGTGTAGCACTGGGCTCCCTGCAGGGAACCTGCTTCTCCCTCTGCCTATGTCTCTGCCTCTCTGTGTCCCTCATGAATAAAATCTTTAAAAAAAATAAAGGTAAGTGCTAGGGGGAATAAAAATATGAAAACACTTGGGGGGGGCATGACAATATCTATTAAAAATTTAAATGTATATATCTTTTGACCTACATACCTCACTTCTAGGAATCCATCCCAGAGAAAGGCTGATATAAGAGTTCAAAAATGTAAACAAGGATGTTCACTGCAGCATTTATAACTAAAATGTTGTAACCAATGCACATGGTTTTCAATAGGAAATGGTTACACTAACTATGGTATACCCTTTTTTTTTTTTCTTAATGTATACCCTTTTAAATGTAAGAAACTATATACAATCATTAAAAATATGAACAGGGCAGCCCCGGTGGCACAGTGGTTTAGCGCCGCCTGCGGCCGGGGGTGTGATCCTGGGGACCTTGGATGGAGTCCCACGTTGGGCTCCCTGCGTGGAGCCTGCTTCTCCCTCTGCCTGTGCCTCTGCCCCTCTCTCTCTGTGTCTCTATGAATAAATAAATAAAATCTTTAAAAAAAATATGAAAAAAACTCCAAGATACTGTAAGTAAAAAAGTTAACAAGACATTTTTGTTTATAAAGAACAAAGCGAAAACAGAAAAGTGTGTAAGAGAGACATGGAAAAATACAAATATATTAACATCAAACGGTTATTAGTATTTTGACAGGATCATGGGGGATTTTCACCATTTATATCAAATATTTCTGTTACTGTCTAAATTTACTTAACAATGAAACATGAGTTCTTTTTGCCATTGGGGGGGAAAAGCACTGTATACATTTTTAAATGAAAAACCTGAGTGGAAACTTAGGGCAGAGGCAAACTTAGAATCCTTGATATCTTGTAAAAAATATTCAGCGAGGCTTAGTTCCTTAAGAAGCTACTCCTATCGGGATCCCTGGGTAGCACAGCGGTTTAGCACCTGTCTTTGGCCCGGGGCGTGATCCTGGAGACCTGTGATCTTGGAGACCTGTGATTGGATCCCACGTCGGGCTCCCTGCATGGAGCCTGCTTCTCCCTCTGCCCATGTCTCTGCCTCTCTCTCTCTGTGTGATTATCATTAATAAATAAATAAAATCTTTAAAAAAAAAAAAAGAAGCTACTCCTATCTTAGCTAGATAAGCTAAGTTTCACTGGGTGCAAAATTTTAATAGATTTCAAACTGCCTGGCTTCACCTAACCACAAGTGAATCTTTGTTCCTTCATTTCAAGCTCTTCATTACTCATCTCCAGATTATCCCTCCAGGCATCTCTTGGTCTAAACCCTTCCAGTTTAAAATGTAGGCTTTGATGTCTCCTGGCCTTGGACCTACGCCTGACTTCCTGTTAAATTCTTTCTGTCCCCCTCCCTATCTGTGATTCTATAGTAACAATCTTTTATGGTTTCACACACCTTTTGGAACAGGTCTTTTTGTATACTGCCCCCAATACAGGTTCTCCCTTTGGCACAATTAGTAATACCCAAAGCCACAGTGACTAGGCACATGATCAAATTCTGGTTGCGAGGAAGGAGGGAGAGATTTGTTAGAGACACTTACAGAACTGCAATGACAGGGAAAAGAACTGGGATGCCTGGGTGGCTCAGCGGTTTAGCGCCTGCCTTTGGCCCAGGGCCTAATCCTGGAGACCTGGGATCGAGTCTGTGTCAGGCTCCCTGCATGGGAGCCTGCTTCTCCCTCTGCCTGTGTCTCTGCCTCTCTCTCTCTCTCTGTGTCTATCATTAATAAATACAATTTAACAAAAAAAAAAAAAGGAGAAAAATAACGATTTTTTTTTTTAAGAGAGTGCGAGAGAGAGAAAGTACATGAGAGCAGAGGGAAGAGGCAGAGAAGTAGAAAATCTCAAGCAGACTCTACTCACTGCAGAGTTCAATGCAGGGTTTAATCTCATGACCCTGAGATCATGATCTGAGCCAAAATCAAGTCAGACACTTAACTGTCTGAGCCACCCAGGTGCCAGAAGATAATGACTTCTAAGGTGAATTCTCAAGAGTTTAGCACCCAGGGCTGCACACAGAACAACTATACATCCTCGTGAGACTGTTCAAAAGCAGTCACTATCAGATTTCCAAAGGGAAACCTTTGACAGTCTCCACACTAAAGGCCATTTTGGATCCTAAGATAGGTAAGATGACAAGACAGTTGGAGGTAGAGAGGTCTTTTGTCTAGAGTGTATACACCCAGCAAGGGAGCGAGGGAGCCATAATGACATCCAAACTCAAATAACAGCCAATCCTCCTATGAGACAACAAAGTTTTTTCGTAAAACCTAAAATGCTGATTTCTATCTCCATTAGCAAGGTCAGAAGACCACAGGGCCAGTCACTCAGAAACTGACCAACATAAAGGTTACTGGAGAAACCACAGCACAACACAAAAGTACTTGCAGGCTTTAAGTCAATACACAAAAGCTCTGGGGGGTGACTCAATCAGTTAGATATGTACCTTTGGCTCAAGTCATGATCCCAGGGTTCTGGGATCCCCCCCGGTCAGGCTCCCTGCTCAATGGAGAGCCTGCTTCTCCCTCTCCCTCTGCTGCCCCACTGCTTGTGCTTTCTTTCCCTCCCTGTCAAATAAATAAATAAAATCTTTTAAAAAAATACACAAAAACTCTGTTCATTTTGTAGTCACTCTTCTCAATTCAAGGAAGGCTGAGTTTTTTTTTTTTTTTTAAGATTTTATTTATTCATGACAGACACAGAGAGAGAGAGAGAGGCAGAGACACAGGCAGAGGGAGAAGCAGGCTCCATGCAGGGAGCCCGATGTGGGACTCGATCCCGGGTCTCCAGGATCATACCCCGGGCTGAAGGTGGCACCAAACCGCTGGGCCATCAGGACTGCCCAGGAAGGCTGAGTTTTTATGCAATTCCAGGAGTATCTATGAAGACAACACTAGATGTCTAGGCAACTGAGTCACCATTATCTGTACCTTGTCTGTCACAGTGTTGACATCCAGTCTCTTGGATCACTGGTTTCCAAACAGCACACATAAGCCTAAGAATGCATTTGAAACAGTCCAGAGTACCTCAAGAGAGTGCATGAAAGGGTAGAATATTTTTCAGAAAGATAATATAGTTCTAAACATTCCTTTATTAAGTATCTTTCCTTGTCATTTAACAAAAAAACAACCAGCATTTATTTAATGCTCACTCCACTGGATACCTGTTTATAACAAACAATAAACAAGCCAGATGTGTATATCCAGACCATAGTCCCTGATCCCAAACACTCTGCAGTCTAATAGCATCCATCAAAGAATGCTATTCTTCCATCTCTTCTATGGCTGCTTCTTCACCCTTGCAGGTCTCACCTCAAATTTTATCTCCTCAGAGAGAACCCATCCCTACCTGCCCTTTCTTTCTTTTTTTTTTTTTTTAATTTTTATTTATTTATTATAGTCAGAGAGAGAGAGAGAGAGAGAGGGGCAGAGACACAGGCAGAGGGAGAAGCAGGCTCCATGCACCGGGAGCCCGATGTGGGACTCGATCCTGGGTCTCCAGGATCGCGCCCTGGGCCAAAGGCAGGCGCCAAACCGCTGCGCCACCCAGGGATCCCGCTACCTGCCCTTTCTAAAGTTGCTCTCTTCTTTCTGGCCTTTTGCCATCACATCACCATTCATAGGACCTACTACAACCTATAATTATCTGGTGGATTTGTTTAGTTATTTATATACTTCTTCTTACAAGCTTCGCATATCAGACGTCTTATGTTCTCCACTGTATCCCCTGTGCCTTATTCAATAAATATTTACTGAATGTTGAATTAAAGGAGAAATAAATAAATAAATATCTCACTTTTATTCAAAAGAATGGAAAGCCAGTTAGTCATTAAAGGAGAAAGAGGTGGATCTAGAACATTTTCAAAGACTACAATTAAGAGTACAAAAAGCATCTGAAATCTCTCCCCACTGGTCATAGTAGCCCTCAGTCATATGGTCACAGGCATATGTATCTTTGGTGTGACCATATATTATTGAATGTATGGAACCTCCAAGGAAAGTGGCATCCCTGTGAACACCTACCACACATAGCACTAACATCCATCCAAGAGTCGGACCTATTGGCAAGAAACACCTCAAAATGGTTGCTATGGGTTGAGATTCATTATGTTAAAGTCCAAACTCCAGTACCTCAGAAAATGACCTTTTTGGAGACAAAGTTTTTTTACAGTGGCAATCCAATTAAAAAGCAGTTATTAGGCTGGGCCCCAATCCAATATGTTATTCTTATAAAGAGAGGAAATTTGGAAACAGAGTTATATACAAAGGAAGAGACATAAGGAGAAGATAGCCATCTATAAGCCAAGGAGCAAGATCTGAACAGATCCTTCCTTCATAGTCCTAGAGAGAAATCAACCCTTATAATGCCTTGATTTTGAACCTCCAGCCTCCAGAACTGTGAGACAATACATTTCTGTTGTTTAAGCTACCCAGTCTGCGGTACTTCGTAGCACAGCAGCCCTAGCACACTATAGTTTTCTAAAACCTTCTGAAATCTTTATTTTGTTATCTTGGCTCTTCAGTCATGAATAAATGTTAGGATTTTTTTTCGCTAAAAAAAAAAAATCCATATAGCATTGGAAATCCATGGAGAAATAAACAGTGTTGAGATGTAATCCATATAGAAAACATAACTGGATTCCTATGTCATCTCACACTACAAAGTTCTAGACAGATTAAAGATCTAAATGTAAAATGCCTTAAGTTTTTAAGTAATTAATATGGGAAAATACATTTAAGACTTGGAAAACAGGATAAAACAAAACACAAAAGGATAAATCATAAAGGAAATAATTAATAAATTTAACTTCACTGAAAGGACACACTTCTGTTTAGTAAAAGATTCCAGAAACAAAGAGAAAATAGAATAATACCAAGAACTTGTAAAAACATACTTATACACCAATAAGAAAACAAGTGAAGGATATAAACAGGCAATTCACAATAAACAAAAACAAAAGATGTCCAACCTCACTAGCAATTCATGAAATAAAAATTAAAACAATAAAAAATTTTGAAACCCCTAAGAATAAAAATTCCGTATCACATACAGGAGACTGATTTTTTTAAAATTTTTATTTATTTATGATAGTCACACAGGGAGAGAGAGAGAGAGGCAGAGACACAGGCAGAGGGAGAAGCAGGCTCCATGCACCGGGAGCCCGATGTGGGATTTGATCCCAGGTCTCCAGGATCGCGCCCTGGGCCAAAGGCAGGCGCCAAACCGCTGCGCCACCCAGGGATCCCTGGGAGACTGATTTTTTTTTGTTTTTTTTTTTAGACTAATTTTTAAGACTGGACAAGTAACCAAGTGTCGGTGAAGATGTGAACAATCACACATACTGGCTCTCACAAACATTGCTGAAGATGTGAAGATGTAAATTTGTACAACAATTTTGGAGTCATTTGGCAATATCTCATGAGGCTGAAGAGGTCTTTACTCTAGAACCAAGCAATTCCACTCCTAGGTTAACCACAGTAACTCAAAACCACAAGAACAGTCACTATAGGAAAGTGTATAATAATGAAAAATTGGGAACTTAAATGTTTATCAAAAAAAGAATGGAAATATATTGTACAAATATATTTGTGTTATTGCACAAATAACATTTGAAATAAGTGAACTAGAACTGTATTTATTAATATAGGTCAATCCCTAAAACGTAACCTTGAGCAAAAAGAATGAAGTGTAGAATGATGTGAATATGATGCTGCCATTTATTATGTTTGAAACATGGGAATATTATTATACATTTTTAGTGGATATAGAATATATAATAGGATATATATGTTCACATGCATGCACACGTGTACATGTATGTAGTACAAACACATGAATAAGAAGAATAAATGGAAAAATGGAGAGGACATAAGACCTTCAAATGTATCAATTAAGTTTTATCTCTTTAAAAAAACCTGAATACAGGGATGCCTGGGTGGCTCAGCGGTTTAGTGACTGCCTTCAGCCCAGGGTGTGATCCTGGGGTCCTGGGATCGAGTCCCGCATCAGGCTCCCTGCATGGAGCCTGCTTCTCCCTCTGCCTATGTCTCTCTCTCCCTCCATGTCTCTCATGAATAAATTAAATCTTTAAAAAATTAAAATTAAAAAAAAAAAACGAATACAACAAAATATTAAGATTTTATGAAGCTGGATTTATATCATTCTCTGCAGTTTTCTGTTTGAAGTATGTTATGGTTTTTTAAATTTTTTTAAAGATTTTATTTATTTACTCATGAGAGACAGAGAGAGAGAGAGAGAGAGAGAGAGAGAGGCAGAGACACAGGGAGAGGGAGAAGCAGGCTCACAGGGAGCCCGACATGGGACTCAATCCTGGGTCTCCAGGATCACGCCCTGGGCTGAAGGTATCGCTAAACCGCTGAGCCACCTGGGCTGCCCTGTTATGTTTTTTTTTTTTTTAAGATTTTTATTTATTTATTCATTACAGATGCAGAGAGAGAGAGAGAGAGAGAGAGAGAAGTAGAGAGAGAAGCAGGCTCTATGCAGAGAGTCTGACGTGGGACTCGATCCAGGGTCTCCAGGATCACACCCTGGGCTGCAGGCAGCGCTAAACCGCTGCGCCACCGGGGCTGCCCTGTTATGTTTTGTTTTTTTTTTTAAGATTTTTATTTATTTATTCATTACAGATGCAGAGAGAGAGAGAGAGAGAGAGAGAGAGAGAGAGAAGTAGAGAGAGAAGCAGGCTCTATGCAGAGAGTCTGACGTGGGACTCGATCCAGGGTCTCCAGGATCACACCCTGGGCTGCAGGCAGCGCTAAACCGCTGCGCCACCGGGGCTGCCCTGTTATGTTTTTTTAAATGGAAAAAGCAAAAATCTGTATTATAGCCCAGTACATACTCAACAGTCATTAAGTCTGTATATATTCAGTCCTGCAGTATGAAGCTCTGACCCCTAGTAGAGAAAATGCGATTAGGATTAAACATATGGTTCTGCTGTTGGCAGGATGAGAAGCAAGGGAAGGAGGGGGGGTAAAAGGTACAGATGATATTTCATGTATAAAACTGTAGGGGAAAAGTATAAGAAAATTTCCTAGTCAGTTTCTACAAACTCTAGAACTATATTTCGGGGAAGGAAAACTTTAGAAGTCCCTAAGCAATTTTAAATCCTCCCCCTCTTTTTTTTTTTTAAGAAGAAATCAATAATTTTTTCTATTCTTTGGTCAACAAGTCTGACCTTAGCATTTACAAAGTTGCGTGAGCAATGTTTTAATTAGTACAAACTGTGAAAATGACTTAACTCTTACTGAAGTTTCTAATACTATGGAGATTCATTTTGAAAATATCTTAACATCAACTGCTTCTGAAGGCTGAAAAGGCTACTGACATTATGAACAAGACTGTGTCTATACTGTTGAAATCCCTATTTTGGCTTGCTGCCCTACACACAAACTGTAAGAAGTTTCCACAGGTCCTAAACTGTGGTATAAGCTGTAGCAGGTTAAATTAGTGAAAGATCACTTCAGAACACTTTCACACTGATCAGAACACTCTGTTTTGCTGCTACTGCTGGGGAGAAAATCATCTAGGGGCTCTCTGGAGGATTCTGCTATAATGCTAACGAAAAGTATTGTATTAGACATGTATCAGAGGGATTTTCAAAAAACCTCCACTTTAAGTTCTACATGAAATACTCTTCTTAAGCGACAAGCATAGCCCATGTCTCTCCTATTCTCTTCCCAAAAGCAAGACCCATTGTATTCTTTCTACTTCTGAGGTAGGATTATAAGTGTCTAACACGTCCTATTAAACCCCACTGTCAATGCCATCATGGTGTTACTTTATAACTCCAAAACTGAACTACACGTTTTCCAAATATGTCAGCCTGAGTTTCATAAAGATAAGACTCACAGAATCTTAGACACTAGGAAAGAATTTAGAGGGCATTTTACCCAAAATGAACAAATAAACTCAAAAAAATGGTATCCCCAGAGTATATGAAGGATACTCTAGAGGATACAAGATGCCATATAATGAACCTGACTCAACTCCTAGAAGGATCATTTTTACTCAAATATTTCTGAATAGAGATTTAACTGTGAGACAAAACATTTTCAGGCACTAATATATGCTGGGGACATTTCAGATTTTTCTGTCATCAGGTTAGAGAATCCATGTTTGACTAGATACAAAAATCCCTTCTACGCAAAGAAGAAACGATAATTATAAATCATGGCTACTATCAACTAAGTATTTACAATATGCTAGACACTATAGTTGGAGTTTTACATATGTTATCTCAGTCCTCCAAACACTACCAGGAAATAGTAATAATTGTTTCTATGTTACGAGGAAGGAAACTAAGGTGAAAAAAGGCGAAAAACCTTTCCCATGTTCACCCAGCTAGTAATAGGAGTTGGTGTTTGGCCCAGGGCCATCTGGCTCCAACTGTGATCTTAATTGCTGCCTCAGAAATGTGAAACTGAGGCACAGAAACCCTGAGTCTTAAATTAGAAAAGCCTTAAAAAAGCCACATGCTTTTCTGTCTCTCAAGTTTTCCCAGCTATAAGATTAGAATACCTATCTCTTCCTTCATGATAATGAGGATCCAGAAGTTTATGCGATACATATGCTCTCAGCATCCTATGTTAGAGCTGAAAAGAAGCTTGGTCACATAAAAACTTGTACATGAATGTTTATGGTAACCTTATTCATAATAGCCAAAAAAATGGAAACAACCCAAATGTCCATCAACTAATGAAGAAACAAAATGTGTTATGTCCATACAATGGAATATTTTTCAGCCATAAAAATTAGGTATTGATATACGCTACAATGCAGATGAACCTTGAAACATATTAAGGGAAAGAGGCCAGACAAAAGAATCACATATATATGATTTCATTTATATGAAATGTCCAGAATAGGCAAATCCATAGAAACAGAAAGCAGATTAGTGGTTACTAGGAAGTCAGGGAATGGAGTAGCAGGTTAGGAGCAATGAACAGTGACTACTAATGGGTATAAGATTTCTTTCTTTCAGGGGGTGAAATGTTCTATAATTAAATCGTGGTGATGGTTGCACAACTCTGAATATATTAAAACCCAGTAAATTTTATACCTTCAAAAAGTGAATGTTATAGTCTATAAATTACATATCAATAAAGCTGTTATTTAAAAAAAAACAAAACTTTGGAGGCCACTGTGGCAAAAGAAATATACTTAAAGATACTTTGGGGATGCTTGACTGGCTCAGTGTGAAGAGCATGCAGCTCTTGATCTCGAAGTCATGAATTCAAGCCCCACTTTGGGTACAGAAGTTACTAAAAAAAATGAACTTTAAAATAAAAAAAATACTTTGGACAAAAGCATCACAGAAATATTGTACTAGGGATCCCTGGGTGGCGCAGTGGTTTGGCGCCTGCCTTTGGCCCAGGGCGCGATCCTGGAGACCCGGAATCGATTCCCACGTCTGGCTCCCGGTGCATGGAGCCTGCTTCTCCCTCTGCCTGTGTCTCTGCCTCTCTCTCTCTCTCTGACTATCATAGATAAATTTTTTAAAAATTAAAAAAAAAAGAAATATTGTACTATACTTTATATATTATACATTTCATGCTTATAAAGACATGTTAAATACATTGTAAAAAAAAAAAAATCCTGTTCTTCTACTACCTCTGCTGGTTGTTATCTTGTTCAAGGAGAATCTTAATTCACTTCAAAGTACTCAACTCCTCTAGGTCCTGAATACCCAGTTAATAAAATGATAATCTAAACTGGCTGCTGATGGAAACCCCCGGGGCTTGTCCTGCTTAAAAAGAGAAAGGGAAAAAAAAGCCTCAATACTCACCAAGGGCCTACATTCAAGGCCAGAAAGGATAACAAGAATCTATATCTAGTAGAAATGCTATCCCTGTATATCCTTTTGGGAACAGCTTACCAGGATTTTCTACAGAGAAATTAGGCAAAGGAACCTCAACTACGAAGACACTGCTTCATTAAAACAGTTGTCAACATTAAAATCCTTACCTTCATATGCTTCAGCATAACATAAACACATTATCATACTTTCATTTCAATGGTATTTATATAAGGTACAGATTTTTATCCCCATTTTATGGATAAGTGAGGCACAAAGTCATCCAGTCAAGGAGAAGCAGAGCCAAGATTCAACATCCATGTAAATCCCAAGTTCTCTGCTCTTTTGCTGTGTCATGTTAATATTTGCTTTGTCCCTTTATCTCTCTTGGCCATCTATCTTTCACCAGGTCGAAAAGCGAAGTTGAGACTGTTTATGTTCATTTCCCCTTTAATCATTCTGGTTTGCTGTATTCCTTGCATAGGTGTCCATAAGAAACACTTGTGCAGAATTAAGTATTAAGTCAATGCTGCTGAACAAATAAATCTGGCTAGGTGTATCCAGTTAGTTTAATCTTTCATAAATAATGAATGACGACTCAAAACCTAAAAAATCTTACAAAATCCCTTCCCAGTTGTTGCAAAAGGTTTTAGAACTGAATCAGAAATGTTGCTACTAACCTGGCCTTGAAATAACTTCTTGAAGAACTGTCCAATTCTTCCTTTCCAGATAATCAAATGATGATTTAATCCCCTAGAGGGGCGGTGTGCAGGTAAGATCTTTATTTCTACCTATCATCTGGATTCTCACCTTTCACATGTGTTGATATTTCCTGCAAGTAGCTATTTTCCAAGGTATTAGGCATCTTTTTTTCCCCTTCCTTCCCTGTCTCCCTCCCCCTCCTCCCCACTCCCAGTCTCTCCTCAACCTCTTCTCCCCTTTCTCTAGTAGTAGCATTTACCTCACACTTCCTAGTGAGGCATGAAGGTTTTGACCAGTCTCAGAGTATCCATGGGAAGCAACTATGACAAACTAATGAAATAAGGTCACACATTACTACCCACTGAATTAGTGGGAATGCCAAGAATTTACCATGTGTTGCTCTCCTTTTCCGAAGATCTAAGCATGACCTATGGAATGACACCAGACTAGAAGTTCTTTATTCCTCTGATGACTAAAGAGTTAACAGTTCTATTTTTCAACACATAAGAAGGACTGAGGTACCATAGTAAATTCAGCTTTTAATTTTCAAAAGTAGGTGGATTTGGAGACCAGAGCATTAACAACATTCCTGCATTTGTTATAAAGGTATGTTCTGTATTTAAATTAGATTTCTACCTATTCAGCCCTCAAACTTCTTCTTTGCAATGATTTTGTAATTTTGACCTTGGTTAATTAATACTTTTATCATGTCACCCTATACAGGTACAAGTAAACAATTTTTACTTAATATGAAATAAAAAGAACAAATTTTAAATACAGACACACATATCTCCTTTCACATTTAAATAATATGAAGAAAGGTACATTCACAAATGTAACATCAATGAAAATCATTTGCTCTAGTAATTTTCCCCAAGCTTTTCAGTTTAAAGAAGGCACCATTTAATATTTGAACTAAATGCATTAACATAATTTTGTCTATGATAGACTTAATTACTCTAAGTAAGGAATCAGACCTTTAGAGCTTTCTGAACACCAGAAATCATTAGGCACAGCTCTTTCACTTTAAAAACGAAAAAACTCCCAAGTTAAGTGATTGTCAAAGTCTCATAGCTAATGACAGATATGGGTTTTAGCTCCTGACTCCTAGTTTGTATAGCTAAAGTTCTCAGGTGAAAAATATTTAACTTGTTGATGTCAACGCCAAAGGCGACAAAAATCAGAACTACCCTTACCGTATGTATGACTGACATCACACAGTCACTCTGGCTTCCACTTTCAATATTTGATACCATAAATTCTTAACTTGTGACTTACCCTGCTGAGTTGATCCAATAACCTCTGGTTCTGTTCTGATAATTCCTGGACAGCTCGTGTTTTTTCTCTATCTGCTTCCCGTAGGTGAACTTGCTGCCTCTCCAACTCATCCTGAAGTTGTTTCACATCACTCTCCAGTTCTGACACACGTCCTTCCCATTCCCCTTCTCGGTTCTCAAATCGTCTTCTTAGTTCATGTTTCTCTTGTTCTAAGTGCTGGGTGAGAAGCAAAGAGATTTTAAAATTGTTCAAAATTCGCAGCCTTTTCCTTTTTTCTCTTCTCACACTTTCCTAACTTCTCTTTCCCAGTCAGTCAGCACAACAAAACACTCTGCCACATAGGAAAAGCTGCCCGTTTCACAGCTATGAAAATATTCCCTTCTTTCACAGTAGAGAAGGAGTTGGTTTCACAAAGAGAATGTCATTCCTATTTAAAATGCTTAATATTACTATGTTTATTCTTGTCCTTGAAAATGGGATTGTGGACTTAGGAATTCACTTGAAATTCAGCAAGTCATCCAATTAACTGGTGAACTATACATTTAAACAACTTAAGATGAGTGCTTAAGGCTTCTTTTGGAATCATCTATTATGCCTGGCATAATACCAGGCACTTAGATTCAAAGAATTTTCAGAGAATGGAAAGAACTCCAGAGATCCTTCAGATTAACCATCTTTTCTTACAAATGAGGTAACAGAAGGTAAGAGGTCAAGTAACAAGCTCAAGGTCAATACTAGTAAACGGCAGAGCTAGGATTGTGTTTAAATCATCTGACTCTGTTTAGTGCTCTAAATCACAATTCAATAAATATTTTTTGTGATATACAGCATTGTATTTCGATATCAAGTAAGTTCAGCTTCAGGTCTACTTTAAATCATTAGCCTTGTATATTTATTTCTGGTCCATCCATTCTTTCTTAAGTACCTTAAATACCATTCTAAGTGCCAATGGGTCAGCCACTGTGCTGGGGATACAGTGAAGAGTAAAACAGACCTGGTCCTTGGATTTATGGAGCTTTCATTCTAGTGGAAAAGACTGATAAAAGGAGTAAGTTGTGTGTGACAAATGGTATGCAGTAAAAGTATAGATGTCTTAAAGCAGCAGCTCAATAAAAAAGGATGTTTTTGAAGGAAATATCTGTTTGTTTCTGTGAGATAAATATGGATGTCTCTTTACAGAGGCAAGTATGCTCTACTTAAAAAGCATATTATGGGGGATCCCTGAGTGGCTCGGTGGTTTGGTGCCTTCCTTTGGCCCAAGGCATGATCCTGGAGTCCTGGGGTCGGGTCCCACATCGGGCTCCTTGCATGGAGCCTGCTTCTCTGTGTGTGTCTCTCATGAATAAATAAATTAAATATTTATTTAAAAAAAAAGCACATTATGTACAAGAAAGCAAAGTCTATACCCCAAGGAGTATATTAAAAAGTTGTTAAAGCAATGGTCCTCAATTAAGGGGAGCTCTCAGAAAAGCTCATATATCCACCTGGACCCCAATCCTAAAGATTGTGATTAGTTAGGAATGGGATGAAACCTAGACGTGCGTCTATCTATCCATCTATCTGCCTATCTATATTGGCTCTACAGGAAATTCTGATGCAGTGAAGGTTGATAACAAGCACTGCTATTGTTTCAACAAGCTAAGATGAGCACAGGAATCATCTTCTTCAAGGTAGTCAGTCATCTCTTCTACTTGGGAAGCTATGCTCTTATTCTACCCAAGTTCTCACTCATTGAATATTTTTTGGAATGCTTCTTTCGGAAAGCCTTAAGGGCCAGTTTATAGTTATACAAGAAAATGAAAACCAGTCCCCTTACTTCACATCTAAGATGTGTCTAAAAAAGAGATCACTCCATTTCATCCTGTCATCTTATTCTCCTCTTTTGCTGAGTGACTTGTTGATGTATCTAAAAGTCAAATTTATCCCCCAAAGATGAAAATATATCATGACAAAGCAGTCAAAATAACGTGCCAAAAGATAAAACCAGTGATCCAAAATGAAAATTCTGATCACGTTAGTAAAGGCAGTTTTTACAAAAATAAATGTATGGTCTCCCAGGTTGACAGTTTCTGGGAGATAACTCACTTGGATACAGTGTCTCTACCGTATTTGTTTAAAAATTACATTATAGGGGATCCCTGGGTGGCACAGCGGTTTGGCGCCTGCCTTTGGCCCAGGGCGCGATCCTGGAGACCCGGGATCGAGTCCCACGTCGGGCTCCTGGTGCATGGAGCCTGCTTCTCCCTCTGCCTGTGTCTCTGCCTCTCTCTCTCTGTGTGTGACTATCATAAAAAAAATTAAAAAAATTACATTATAGTTATACTTTATACAGCTTCAGTTTGGAGCATGTAAGGGAAAGGAAGGACAAGGGAGGGACTTCTACTCAACAGCATGAGAACTTTCTGCTTTATACTTCCCTCACATTGCTAAACTCCAAAAACGAGAATGTTTTAGTCACTGTAGAGACTTCAGAAAGATGAAATGCAAAAACAAATGCTAATTGCAATCCTAAAATTGTGATACTTGGTTTTATTCAGTTTTTCCAAAATGAGAAAGACTGAGCAGAAGGCAACAGCAAGAACTCAGTAATCACAGTGTTACTGAGAGGCCAGATAAATTAGGCTTGTGTTCTAAAAGAACAGAGAGACTTAAAAATATTCAGCAAACAGCTGTTAGTGAACAGCCCAACCAAGCAACTCAAACAATCCAATCCACTTGGAGTTGGGGGAGGGGTTGATACAGGTGGTGCTGATCAGTGTAGTCTGTCCTTATAGTTCTTTGGTCATGTGACAAACTTCCTAATTCAGGTTTCCCTGAACACTGAAAAAAAAAAACAATCAAGACTTTCCTATTAATGAATATACAGAATCTAGCCTTTTGTTTACTCAGAGAAAAAAAAGGTTTCCTAAAATTGTATTTTCAACTAAGTGTTAAATTAACCAGGAAACTCTAGACAGCATATTAGAAGTATGACAGTCAGGGGTCATATGTCATTTTGTTTTATATTATGTGTCATTGTATATGTTTTTAGTTTATATGCTATTTTAAAGTTAATATCTACACCTGAAACGAATAATAATGTTACATTATATATTAATTATTTTTCAATAAACAAATGAAGGAAAGTTAACACCAAGACTGTCAAGGTCATCAAAAACAAGGAAAGTGTAAGAAAGTGTTACAGCAAAGAGGAGATTAAGATAGGAAAACTAAATGCAATGTATTCAGGATGGGATCCTGGAATAGAAAACACAATAGGTAAAGGCTAAGGAAAAACTAAGGAGTATATAGTTAACAATTTATCAGTGTTGATTTTTTTCATTATGGCAAGTGTACCATAACAATACGTTAATAACAGGGGAAATTGGGTGCAGAGCATATGGAGACCTACTGTACCATCTTTCCATGTTTTCTGTAAATCTGAAACCATTCTTAAAAAAATAAAATAAAATAAAATAAAATAAAAAATAAAAAAAATAAGGTTTACTGAAAACTCTGAAAAAATATCATCAGTCCATCTAACATTGGTTGTTACAAAAAGTGGATTTCTGCAAAGAATCAAAAAAGCAACACCATTCTCCTAAGTCCAGGATATGGTTCTTGAAAAATACAATGAAAAAGTACCATTTTTTAAGTGGACCAAGTATTGAATACAAATAAGGGCCTCTGGGTTTGCCTCCCCAACTCTACTAGTGACTGTCATTATGTGATAACTTTCATTTTACTTGTTTTGCCCTTTAAAAACTATACTAGAATCATTAAGAACTAGCCTAGGGAAGAGAGAAGAAAATGTAGTTGAGGAAAAAGACTACCTCTGCAGTAAGAGATAATTCACTCTCAGCTGGAATAGGAAAAAGGGGGATCTTGCATGTTAAAAACCAAAATATCTAATTTTTGAAGAAAAGTGTTTAAATGCAAGTTAATGTCTTAGTTCACATTTTGGGGGAAAAAACTAAGGACTTGGGTGGATATAAGACTTAAAAGCAAAAAAAAAAAAAGACTTAAAAGCAAAATGGCTCACTGTAGATGCAGATTTTTTTTTTAAATCTATAAAAAAACAAACAAACAAACAACTCCACATGCTGAGTGTGGAGCCAGTGGAGGGGGATGGACTCACCCCCCAGAGATCAAGACCTGAGATGAGATCAAGAGTCCAGCACTCAACAGACTGAGTCACCCAGGTGTCCCCAGAAGAAATACATCTTAATAAATAACTTTAAGAGTGGGGCACCTATATGGCACAGTCCGTTAAGTGTGGGACTCTTGATTTCAACTGGGGTCTGATCTCAGGGCCCTGAGATGATGGGAGCCAGGTGTGGAGCTCTCTCCTCCCTTGCCCCTCCCCCCACATTCTCTCTCTCTCTCTCTCTCTCTCTCTCTCTCTCAAATAAATAAATAAATCTTAAAAAAAGAAAACTTTAGGGGGCACCTGGTTGGCTCGGTTGGTGGAGTGTGAGACTCTTGGTCTTCAGTTGTGAGTCTGAGCCCCACTGTGGGCTAGAGATTACCTAAAAAATAAAATCTTAAGGGGTGCCTGGGTGGCTCAGTCAGTTAAGCCCCAGACTCTTGATTTGGACTCAGGTCATAATCTCAGAGTCCTGGGATTAAGCCCCACTTGGGACTCTGTGCTCGGTGGAGAATCTGCTTCAGGATTCTCTCTCCTTCACCCACCCCACAAATAAATAAATCTTTAAATAAATAAAATCTTTTAAAAATTACTTTAGAACTTTTAAGCATGTGAGAATATAATTCTGTGAATGAATACAATATAGTCAATTTAAGGGTGGGAAAAAATAATCAAAATCTTCCAGTCTTTCAAATTGAATTTAACCTTCATTTTAACCCTAAGAGATACACAGCTAAAAAATATTCTGTTAATGTTTAAACCATTAAAGACTTTAAAAAACGTGCCCTCAATGAGAGAGCAGTATAAAATCAAGACTTTATGTTTTATTTATTTTTTTAAGGTTTTACTTATTTATTCACGAGAGACAGAGAGACGGGGGGGGGGGCAGAGACACAGGCAGAGGGAGAAGCAGGCTCCATGCGGGGAGCCCAACGTGGGACTCAATCCCAGGACTCCAGGACCACGCCCCGGGCCGAAGGCAGGCACTAAACTGCTAAGCCACCCAGGGATCCCCAAGACTTTATGTTTTAAATGACAAAATAAGATCTTAGGTTTGGCATACAGAACTGGAAAGGTATTCAAATATTAACTAATGAATAGGTAGAAAAAAACCTTGACAGTGGCTTGTTGGTCCTCAAATTAGAAAGGTGCCAATTTTGAAATAGTAAGAGAACAAAGGGGACTAAGAAAAAAAGTCTCATTATTTAACAGTTAAGCCAACATTCTCTAGGAGTCCACTCGTGTTAATTTTTCAAACCAAATCTATGAGAAAATGTGTTTGACTCCACTGACATTTTGTGGAAAATTACAAATGCTTTTTAAAGTAAGGGCCAGTCCCCTACTCTTAAATATCTAATTTAATTGAAAATATAGCAAAGTGGCAGCGTTAAACTTCAGATAGTATTTTATCTAAAAATCTAAAATCTAGGCTGCCTAAAAAAATATACTGGGAGGAAAATTCACTTGCAGGTATCAAATGAAATCATTCTCTACTCGGTTTCTGTCAACTAACAAGAAATAAAAGAATTAACAAGGGAACAATGACAATATCTTTACGAGAGATTTCTAAATGTACTTTTAAAAAAACTAAAAATTTTTAATGATCATCTTGAGATATACCTTGAAGAAATAGTATAACTGAACCTTTCAATACTCATCTGCAGGAATGATCAATTTTGTTATGTATACTCACACTTTTAAAAAAATAAACATTTAAAAAATGTGAGTATACATAACAAAATTTACCATCGTAACCATTTTACGTATACAGTTGAATAGTGTTAAGTACTTTCACACTCTTGTGCAACCACAACTTCCATAAATTAGAATAAATGTTTAACACTAGAGTTCACATGGTAACCTGTAGAGGAATGAAGATTTTAAAAACTAGTTTAAGAGCTTTAAACTATTCTATTACTGTCTATTTGTCAATAGCAAAAAGTCAAAGATTATTCTTTTACAAAGGAACCCTTCTTGTTACAGAATTTTTACATATTTTTCTTTTGTTGAAGAAATGTACAAAGGCTCTGCATGGAACCCAGGATGTGTGTAATTGCACACTAAGAATTACTCTGAAATCTATCAGTAATCAAACTGATATGTTCCTTTCAAGTTAGCTGTCTCTTCAATCAAGTCCCTCACTGAAGGAATTTAAAATCACAAGTATAAATCTCTGCAGTAGTCCTTCTATATAGAGTCATGTAACCGAATCCCATTTAAAAAAAAAAAAGACACCCTTTTATTTTAGACCTCTATTTCAAGTGAAAATTAAGCAATTCAATTCATTGGGTTGCTTTTTTGGCAGTCTACCTATAGGTTTCACAAACCACTTTTCAGAGAGATATCTCAGGAGTTCATCGACTGGCAGACCTAGTTAAGAGGCCAACTGAACTACAGGGCCTTCACCGGTTTCCTGTTTTCCTTCCTAATTTGTGATTGATAGGTCACTAGACTACAAACACAGGCTTAAATCTTATTACAGAAAAGTTTCTGAATCTACATTCTGACTGTTCAACCAGTAGCATAGATACAGAAGCCGACTAGGGTCAATTTCACACCTTATTCAGGACTGTATTCTTGTAGCTAAGAAAAAGAACTGGTTGCAACCATACTGGGTAACATTAGTAAATGCACAGGCAGAAAAAAATAAGCTCCTCTCTACCGCCACAGATGCCCCCCACCCCCTTTTGAAAAAAATCTCTTTGATTTTTAGAAAAGCTGGCATTCCATACCACTTTCAAGGCCCTTTTCCAGGAAGGGGCAAGAAAACAAACAGGCATAGCTCTGAAAGACTTTGGTCCAGAAAACTGGTAGAAATCTTAGACACTTTAAGAGGTATTTATAACAGCTAAAGTAATATGGTTCTCATAAATTGCACTGGCCATTGAATTGCATGCATGAGGCCCAGAACACAGAAGGGTACTGTTTAAATACAAAATACACATAAATACCGAGGTCCAAATTAAATCCACTACCAACAGTCACATGCTGAGCCCAGGCTTGCCTGATTTCTGCAATAGGACCACATTTCCTAATCCCTGAGTATTTGAAGGCTATATAAAGCTCCTTTAGGGGCAGTTGTTTCCCACAACTCTGAGCTGCCGAGAAGTTAAGACAAGGGCATCTGGAGGCCTTAACGCCAAAACTGGAAAGCTTTAGGCTAACACCCTGATTAGAGATTAACTACTCTGGAAACCTGGGGCATATTTTAAATGCTTCCCGACTTTCTCATTTCTGTGTGTAGACATCACCTCAGCGCTGTATAAATTAGCCATACTGTAAGCTCTATTTTAGAAGCAGTGTACAGCACATATATAGAACGGCCCACAGCGGGTCTGGGGCTGTGCCTGGACTCATTTGCTGAAGTCAGGTGGATTCAATGTTGTCCCGGCCTGATCACTGAAAACCTCCATCCTACCCCTCCGTCCGGGTGGTTTCCCGTAGAGGCAGCGTGAGCAAGGAAGGAATGGGGTGGGTGAGTGGCTCCCCACGCTTCCTACCCAGCCCACCACGAGGGACGTCCTCACCTCCAGCTTGTCTGTCAGCTCCTTGTGCATCTGCTCGTACTGCCGGCTCATGTCCTGGTTCCGCTCGAGCAGTGCCTTGCCCAGCCGGGCCGCCAACACGAGATCCTTCTCCTTCTGCCGGATCACCGACAGCAGCTCGGGATCCTGGGCGGGCGGTGGCTGCAGTTCGGACCCCTCGGCCGGAGGCCCGACCTCGGCCTGAGAATGCTCCCCCGGGTCGGACGGCCGTTCCCCGGCCGCCAGCAGCGCCAGCTCCTCCTCTAACGCCAGTTCCAGCTCCCCGGGGCCCCCGGGAAAGGAGATGAGGGCGGCGGCGGCTGGACTCCCGACTGCGTCCGCGGCCGCGGCGGGCAGCTCCATGCAGCAGGCGCTGTCCGGCTCGGCGGGTGCTGAAGCGCGGCCGGCCAAGCCCAGGCAGAAGGCGGACATGGCCCGCGCGCGCGGAGCCCGCAGCGGTGCGGCCCGGCCGGCGCGCGCCAGGCTGCAGGGGGGAGGGGCCCCGCCGCGCCGCCCCGCGCCCCGCGCCCCGCGCCTCGCCCCGCGCCGCGGCACGCGCCCCCCGGGTCCCCGCGAGCCCTGGGCGCGGCGCGCGCCGGCCCGCCCCTCCCCCGCGCCGGCGGCACGCGCCCCCTCCCCCCGCCCCGGGGCTCAGCTCAGCCGCTCGGCGCGCGCTGGGGAAGAGGAGGGGGTGGCAAAGGGGAAAGGCTGAGGAAAGGAAGACCGAGGAGCGGCGAAGCGGGAGGGGAGGCTGCGAGGAACGCCGCCGCCGCCGCCGAGTTTTCAGCCGCCCTGTTGCTGCTGCTGCTGCTGCCGCTGCCGCCGCCGGCCGGGCAGCGCCTCACGGGGCGGGCTGCGCTCCGCTGTCGCTGCGACGCTCGCTGCTGCTGCTGCTGCTGCCGGCGGCCGCTCTCTGCAGCCGCGCTCCATGTCCCTCGGCTCGGCGGCAGCTCCAGCAGCAGCGGCGGCGGCGGCGGCTGCTGCAGGCGCCGAGGCGGCGGCTCCACATCGCGCGCCGCGCAGCCGGGCGGGCTCCTTCCTGCCTCCCTCAGCGCCTCCCGCTTACCGGGCCGGCCGCACCCCGCCCCGGGCTTCCGGCCGCGCCCCCTGTCCCCGCCCCTTGCCGGCGCCTGACGCGCGCGGGCACCTGTTCGCCGCGCCCGCGCGGGATTCGCCGGCTCGCGGGTCTCCTCAGCAGCGCCCAGGTGGCGCCGGCAGCCTTAACCCCTGCGCCGCCTCAAGCCTGAGGGCGGCTGCGCGCGCCGCCTGCGGAGGCGGCTGGCGCATCCCTAACGGTCCGGGCGGCTCCCCGGCGCGGCCACGCCCCCCGCCTTGCGCCCGCGTCGGGTGTGGGCCCGCCCCCGGCACGTTCACCTCGGGGTGTGGCCTCGCGCTCACCTCGCAGCGCGGCCCCGCCCCCCGCCGCGTTCCCACCTACGAGCGCGGCCCCGCCTCCGGGCTCGCGCCCACTCGGGGCTGGGCGTCTCTCCGGGCAGGTGGACGTCAGTTTTGTCGCGCCTTAGGTGGCCTCCGAGAGGACTGCGGACATTCTTCCAAGGCCGAGAGAGACTCGTGGTCACGGGATTTCGGCCTGGGCCCCCACCGGAGCTCGGCAGTCAGGAGAGGGAGCCCTAGAGAGCAGGAGCGGGGGAGGGATGACTTCAGAACCCCGGCATCTTGGTGATGATGACTCAGGGATATGAGGGACCAGATGCCTTGGAGATCCACAGCCCCGAAAGAAACGATTATGTTGAGAAATAACGGAAACTGTTCACAGATGGGAATCTGAAGCAAAGAATCGCCGTGATCATGATCTTGTCTATTAGGTACTTGTGTTGCGTGCTTTGCACGCGTTATCTTAGATAACCCTCACGAGAACCTATCAAGTGGGTGCTGTCGCTCTTTGCATTCTACAGGCAGGAAAATTGAGGCCTCAAGAGGTCGAGTCAGCGGCCCAGGTCATTACAAGAGAGCATATCCAGGCGGGCTGACTCCAGAGTTCCCGTAAATCATTCTTCCTTCCTTTCCTCACTCGTGAGAAGTCTCGAGGAAGAGAAATAGTAATTTGTGACCAAGGTGGCCCGGCTGGATATAGAAGGTGGCTATCAGGAAGCTTCCTGCGATGGTCAAAACGAGAATCGAAGAGCCTCCCGGGAGATTCCAGGCAGTTCTTGCTTTAACCAGACAGGTGATGCTCTGTCTCCTATTTTCAGAAACAATCCCATCTGAAGCTAGAATTGGTCCCTATTCTTTTCCTCTTGAATAACAACCCACTTTTGAGTTAGGTCATACCTGGATTCTTTTCATCACAGTGAGGTGGAAATTTCAGGACACCAAGAGGCTGAAATGGGTCAAATGGCTTCTCCGGATTTTTATTCTCTATTAAATTCAGAGACTATCAATATTCTAGTGCAGACATGACTTTCTACCCTTAGACTGAACCGCGGGTCTGGTTTTGTTTGCTTGTTGATTGGAAAGGAGACAGACAACTGAGGGATTCCCTCATCGATCTTAGAGCTAAATTCAGGAAGTTGATCACAGTACTGTTCTAGCAACAGTGGACTGTTCTAACCCTTTTTATTATGCCCCCTTGAGTGGAAATCGCAGGCCCGCGGTGAGATCCAACTGCAACCCCCTTTGGTCTTTTTGGATCACAAAAAAAAAAAAGATGCATTTCTCCATAATCTATTTATAGAGACACAAATCTCAAGAGCAAATAGAAATCCTTATCAAGAAAAAGTTTCAGGGGGGGTGGGAATCTTTCAAATGCTTTTAATGAAGCATATAACTTTAATATCTACACCAATAGTAATAGTGTGTAGGCATGTAGATGTACAAAAAAAAAGGGGGTCAGCTCTTTATTTTTTCCTTGATGCAGACTTGGCAGCCTATTTTTCCTGAAAGGTCTTTGACTTGCCTTTCTTGAATTCAATGGCCCTACTCTACCAGACATACCTGTTAATGTGAAAACGAACTACAAATAACTCTACGTCCTAAATATTCTTTTTTTTTTTTTTTTTTTTTTTTATTTATGATAGTCACAGAGAGAGAGAGAGAGAGGCAGAGACACAGGCAGAGGGAGAAGCAGGCTCCATGCACCGGGAGCCCGACGTGGGATTCGATCCCGGGTCTCCAGGATCGCGCCCTGGGCCAAAGGCAGGCGCTAAACCGCTGCGCCACCCAGGGATCCCCTAAATATTCTTCTAAACAATGTTCACTCACCTAAACGGACGAGGAGGTGATGATTTGCTATTGTATATTTGCCCTAAGCACTATCTTTCTGTAAACAAAGACCAGCTCAAGTTTGGAGAACTATTTAGGATCATGGTTATGGGGCACCTGGGTGGCTCAGATAGTTAAGCATCTGACTCTTGATTTCAGCTCATGAATTTAAGCCCCACATTGAGCTCCACTCTGGGCATGGAGCCTGCTTAAAATAAGTAAATAAATAAATACATACATAAATAAATAAATAGATAAAAATAAAAACACTTAAACGTGTTACATGTTACTATAATGTATTTTTATGAAAATAAATATATATTCCCAAATTTTTTTTAAAAAGTGAGAAAAGTAGCAGCATTTTTCACTTACACGATTCTTTGTTTGACTTCGTAATAGAAAACTGGATTTTTATATCTGCTTCTCCTTTCAATTAGTGACATTTTATTTAGATTGAAATATATGAAGAAAATCTGGTCTCACAAAGATATAGTTAGGAAAAGAAGGAATATTTTAATAGCTTTTACAGATCTCTGTAGATATTTTTCCTTGATATTACATCAAAACTCGGCAAATAATAGCTTCTTAAAGATTATTTGCTATGTAGAATCTAAAACTTTATCAAGGAAATACACTAATCTATGTTTCACAACATGTATGATTGATTCTGTAACAGCACATACTGGTCATTTGGAAAATATCAGTTCACTAAACTGTACAGATCTTCCAAATATTGTAACATGTCATTATACCATATTTTAAAAATCAGTGTCATTAATATCACCACTAATCTCATCAGAAAAGTCTTCAAGTATTGGCAAGCTATCAAGCTCATTGAGGCGAATATGAATTTTTCAAAATTCTAACTTCCACCTAAAATCCAGTCTTGGGAAGCCTAGGTGGCGTCCTTCATTAAGCATTTGCTTTTGGCTCAGGTCATGATCTCAGGGTCCTGGGATCAAGCCCATGTCTGGCTCTCTGCTTGGTGGGGAGTCTGCTTCTCCCTCCCCCTCTCCCTCTGTGCTCTCCCCCCACCTCAAATTAATTAATAAAGAAAAGCTCCAATCTTTTTTTTTTTTTAAAGATTTTATTTATTCATGACAGAGAGAGAGAGAGGGAGAGAGAGAGAGAGGCAGAGACACAGGCAGAGGGAGAAGCAGGCTCCATGCAGGGAGCCTGACATGGGACTCCATCCCAGGTCTCCTGGATCACACCCCGGGCTGAAGGCGGTCCTAAACCGCTGGGCCACTGGGGGTGCCCTCCAATCTTTTTTTAAAAAAGATTTATTTATTTATTTATTTATTTATTTATTTAAGAAAGAGAGAGAGTGCGCAAGAGAGAGTACAAGCATGGGGGAGAGGAAGAGGGAGAGGGAGAAGCAGGCTCCTTGCTGAGGAGGAAGCCCCATATGGGGCTCAATCCCAGGACCCTGGGAGCATGGCCTGAGCCAAAGGCAGACATCCAACTGACTGAGCCACTCAGGTATTTATTTTTTTAAGATTTTATTTATTTGAAAGAGAGAAAGAGAGCACCAGTGAGGGTGGGGGAGCAGAGGGACAAGGAGAAGCAGACTCCCCACTAAGCAGGGAGCCTGATGATGTGGGGCTCAATCCCCGGACCCTGAGATCATGCATGACCTGAGCCGAAGACAGACGCCTAACTGACAGCCACCTAAGCCCTCCCTAGACAATTAATATCATTAAGAAATCAGTTTTGCTATTATTAACAAAGTTAGAATTACTAGCATTGGAATTATTATGAAAATAGTGTTTATTTCATAGATTCCCTGAAGGAGTCTTCGGGACTTCCTGGAGTTTGTGAATCCTGGAGTTTGTGAATCACACTTAGAGAACTGTTGGCTTAGAGCCATTTAAAATCCTCTGGTTGGAAAAAAAACAAAAAAAAAAAAATAAAAAAAAATAAAAAATAAAATAAAAATAAAAAATAAAAAATAAAAAATAAAATCCTCTGGTTGGCCTTGACATAGAAGAATGAACAAGTACCTGCCTACATGGAAATTAGTGCCAGGAATCAAAATTCGTCAAAGCAAAGTTATGAAAACCCTCAGGCTTCTGAGAAGCTTATTGTTTAGCCTATTCTGCTTTATATTAGAATGATAATATCCAAAATATATTTAGCATTATATTCCTTACATCCTTTATATGACATCTGATTTAATCCTCATAATCACTCCATAATGCTAGTATGGAACACCAATATATGATGCTAGTAGTTTAGGCCCATTGGACCCTAAAGTGCTTGCCTGAGTTACTATGCTTCACTTTACATTTTAATCATTTACATGTTACTTTAGATATACGTGCATTAGCATTGCTTTTGGTAACTCGATATTCTGGTTAAACCTGGGTACAACCCATCTTAACATACCATGGATGGATTTCTGCATGAGCGCTGTTACATCACTAAGGGCAAATGTGAAATTGTCTTTCTTTAGAGATCCTGATATTTCCAAATATGACAACACTCATCAAATTTCCTCCCAGTTGTTTACTTTTTATTAACATCTTGATCTGCAAAAAGTGTAAAAGACAAAATCTTTTCCAGAAAATTTGTTTTTGAAAAGTCAGGTGTTGAAGAAGCATGAAAAACTGGCAAACCATGTGATAAAGCAGTTCTGAGCTTGGTATTCTCATTCAGCAATTACAAGTGTGTGTGTGTGTGTGTGTGTGTGTGCGCATGCACGCGCTTTTTCAGTTGTATATTTTATTTATGAACTCGTCGTGGGAACATAAAAGTCTCAAAAATTCTTCAAATGTTACCCAAAAGCTTTTTATATTTTTTGGAGACGAATTGGTTCAACATTTTGCAAAATGTAGTGTGTACACCCCTAGTGATTCTCAATTTGATTTTTAAGGGTAAAACATTAACTTCCATGGCTGGCGTTCACTAGCATCAGCCTTGCCTGGTGTGGGAGTGTGTTTCCTCTGCTCCCCATTACAGTGCCTCCCTTTCCCTGCATGGACCCCTCCCAAGCCCCACCTAAATCCCAGCTGCCCTCTCATCAATAGGTTTTCACCTTTGATAGCCCCCTCACATCTTCCCCCTTACCCCTCCCAGGGTCCTCTCCTGGATCCTCAGCCCACACTTCTTGTAACCCTATTCCCAGATTAACATTCTGCCTAAATTTCCACTTCCAACCTCCCCATCCCCCATCCTGCTAGCCACTAGTTTCTCTCAGTACCAGCTACTTTACTTATTTGAATTCTCATCTTGCCCCTGCCCTGATGCCCTCTCCTCTGAGCTTCTATCCCCTCCCACCACTATTCCTGTCCACTTTTTCAGGTGAGAATTCCCCTCTCCCAAGGATTTTTTTTTTATGATTTTATTTATTTGTTCACGAGAGACACAGAGAGATAGAGGCAGAGACATAGGCAGAGAAAGAAACAGGTTCCCTGTGGGGGGCGCGACGTGGGACTCCATCCCAGGACCCTGGGATCATGATCTGAGCCAAAAGCAGACACTCAACCACTGAGCCACCCAGATGCCCCCAAAGATTTGTTTTAACACTTCAGGTCCCCTGTCCTTTTACCTCTGCCCATTATACCCTGGTTACAGTTATTTTCAGCCTCAGACTCCTCTCTGTTCCTTCTCATCAGGCATTTCCATCTTTCCCCTCGATGATTAAGAGCTTGGACTCCTGAGCCAGGCTTCCCTGACTTAAGAGTTGGGTGATTGATCTGGGACCTATATGCCTCAGTAACCTCATTTAATTGTTCTTATCTAATGAGGTTGTTATAAAGACAAAAAGATTTCACACCTGTAAAGCACTTAAAATGGTTCTAGGCACATGGTAGCACAATGTAGGTGCTTGATAAAGAAACGAATGTGTAAGACAACCGAGCACAGATCTTTCCCTCTGACACCATGATCTTTCTTAACTTTTATGTTTGTTTTCTTTTCCCCCATATACATATTTCCTTTTAAAATAAATGCATTAGGGATCCCTGGGTGGCGCAGCGGTTTAGCGCCTGCCTTTGGCCCAGGGCGCGATCCTGGAGACCCGGGATCGAATCCCACGTCTCCCGGTGTATGGAGCCTGCTTCTCCCTCTGCCTGTGTCTCTGCCTCTCTCGCTCTCTCTGTGTGTGTGACTATCATAAATAAATAAAAAATTTATTTATTTTTTATTTTTTTTAATAAATAAAAAAATTTAAAAAAAAATAAATGCATTAAATTATGGGGTGCCAAAAAATTATGGGGTGCCTGGGTGACTCAGTTGGTTAAGTGTCTGCCTTTGGCTCAGGTCCTGATATCAGGGTCTTGAGATCAAGGCCTTCATTGGGCTCCCAGCTTAACAGGGAGTCTGCTTCTCTCTCTTCCTCTGACCTTCCCTCTGCTTATGTGCACACACTCTCTCTCAAATAAATAAAATCTTAAATAAAATAAATGCATTAAATTAAAAATTATAATATAGGTGGCAGCAGGTATGGCAAAACCATAGTGCCATGCAAATGATTAAAGTTGAGGTATAGTAGAATTATTGAAAGTGACAATCTGGGGTTCCTGGCTGAGATCTGCCATTAAGCAGCTAAGTACATTGGAACAAGGCATTCAACATGCTAGGGCTTTGGTTTCCTCATCTGTATGGTACGAGGTTGGGCTGGATGACCTTCTCTTCATCCTATAAACCAGTAGTTCTCAATTGGGGGTAATTTTTTTTCTCCCTGGGGACATTGGACGAGATATTTTTGGTTGTCATAGCTGGGAACGGTGGTGGCTACTCGGTATCTAGTGGGTAGAGTCCAGATATGCTGCTAAACACTCTACAATGTATAGGACAGCCCCACAATAAGAATTATCTGTCCCTAGCTGTCAATAGTGCAGAAGTTGAGAAACTGATAAAACTAGCTTCTTGGGGGCGGGTGTGGGGGGGTCCGTGCCTGGACGGCTTAGTCAGTTAAGCATCAGACCCTTGATCTCACTCAGGTCTTGAACTCACGGTCATGAGTTTGAACCCTGCATTGGGCTCCACACTGAGTATGAGCCTACTTTAAGTAAAATTAAATAATAAAATAAAATAAAACAACAGGTTGCTAAATTTGACCATGCTGTTGCCTGAGAAAGTTATAAATGGGCTGGCTCTGCACAAGAGAGGACATGATGTATGTGAGCCCAAGGGTATTTTTGGCTGGTTTCAGGAATTCCTACCAGGAAACCAGCCCGGCTAGAGCCATACACTTAGGTAAACAAATAGATAAACAACAACAAAACTCTTCTGTTTGGGGCTGACTTACTCCCTATTCTCCCCTCCCTCTTCTAATGATGTGACTGTCTTCACTGCCCAAACTCATCAGAAAATGACTGCTTTATGTTCAAGGGTTGGCTATTTTTGGTTCTTCCAAAGCCCACACCTAGAAAGATTTGTGATTTAATTTTCTTGCTGTTCATGTTTTCCTGCTTCTTTTTAGCAATCTTGGCCTAAACATACTGCTGATGTGTTTTGCTGCATATATATCATTCATCTGATGCTATTTTTAGACATTTCCTCCTTTTATTTCATTTTAAGAATTTGCCAAACATTTGTTGCATGTTGTCCTTTCTGCATCAGGTTCTGGCTTAATCTGTTTGGCAGGCAAGTTATTTATATCTATTGATACTGCTCATAATAACAATTTCTTAGGGATCCCTGGGTGGCTCAGAGGTTTAGCGCCTGACTTTGGCCTAGGGTGAGATCCTGGAGACCCAGGATTGAGTCCCAAATCAGGCTCCGGGCATGGAGCCTCCTTCTCCCTCTGCCTGTGTCTCTGCCTCTCTCTGTGTGTGTCTTTCATGAATGTATAAATAAATAAAATCTTTTAAAAAAACATGTTAAAAAAATAATTTCTACAGTGAATTTCCACCTTGTCCATTTAAAGGAAACTGATTGTAGAAATGGTTTATCATCCAGTTGCCAGGCCAACTGAAAACTTCCACTGGTGGGTAGGTAATATAACTTTAATCTATTTTTCGTAGTTTGTGTTATCATTGCTACTATTGTCCTTGCTTTTAGTAAAAAGTCTTTGTGGGCTTCTTGATATTTTCCTGTTATCAGAAGAAAAATTGTCATTTTCTGAAGGGTCAAGGTTTCACTGCATGTCCTATAGAACGTAGCTATGTTTGTGTCTTCTGGAGTGTATGTGTAGATGTGAGATATGTAGGCATGTTAGGTGTTCCTGGAAGATAGCTGGAATAACACACCAGCTAATATAATTTAATTTCTAATTAACAGCAACTAGAAGAACTATGTTTTTGTTGGTGATTAAATATTTTTATGGGTGAATTTAATTTTTTTAAATTCATAAATTATAGGAGTGCTTGGGTGGTGCAGTTTGTTAAGCACCTGACTCTTGGTTTTGGCTCAGGTCATGATCTTGGGGCTATGAAATTAAGCCCTGCATTGGGATTTGTGCTTGGCATGAAGTCTTCTTGAGATTCTCCCTCCCTCTCCCTCTATTCCTCCCACTCGTGCTCACACTCTGTCTCTCTCAAATAAAATAAGTCTTTAAAAAATCATAATAAAATTCCCAAATTATAAGAAAAGTCAGTGAGTTGTATAGTTTATCAAGACAGTGGGCAGTGAGTATTTACTGAATAACCATCAGAAATTGTTATGGACTTGGTATTAAAATATGAGACCATAGGGTTTATGAAAACATGATCCCTATCCTTAAGGAGGATTCTATCATTGTTTGTGTAAAAGAGTGTGGTCAGGCTGGGCGTCCACCAGTCACTGTGGCTTGTCTATAGCTTACATCAGAGGAAATACATATATAGTGGTTAAGAACATAACTTCCAGGGGAAGACCCAGTTTCAAGCTAAGGCTTCACTAGTTAATAGCTGAATAACCCTGGGCAAATTAGCTAACCTCTGTGTAACCAGGTATTGTGTAGAAAATAATTTTGTTCACTAATATTTTTATTCACTAATGTTTTTAAGACCTAGTACAGTGCCTAACATATAGTAGGAACTAGATAAATTTTTATGATGAATGAATATGCATGTAAAACACCAAGAGATTACTTCTTCATAGATAAGATGTTGAAAAAGGATCCTGATCTTAGAATGCCAGATTTATCACAGATTAACATGGTCTATATAGTTTGTAGTAAGCTCTTCATTTACTTAGAACATTTATTGTTCTGTGGTGTTTGGTTGGTTTTTATACAGGTAAAACAGAGGCATATATGCTATGGTACTTGTACTCAAAAGATTTAAAATTTAATAAAGGATAGAAAACAGGAACAGAAACAACTATAGGGGCACCTGGGTGGCTCAGTAAGTCAGGCATCAGACTCTTGATTTCAGCTCAGGTCATGATCTCAGGATCGTGAGATCAAGCCCTGCATTGGGCTCTATGCTCAGCAGGGAGTCTCCTTGAGATTCTTTCTCTCCCTCCCTCTCACTTGCTCTCTCAAATAAATAAATCTTAAAAAAAAAAAGAAGTAACTATAAATATACAGTTGATGTGTTAACAAGTTTGAGTTTGAATTGCGTGGGTCCACTTATACGTGGATTTTTTTGATAACTGCAGTACAGTAGTGTAAATATATTTTCTTTTCCTTTTGATTTAATAACATTTTTCTTCTCTAGCTTACTTTATTATAAGAATACAGTCTAGGGGTTCCCAGGTGGCTCAGTCGGTTAAGCATCTGACTCTTGGTTTTGGCTCAGGTCATGATCTCAGGGTCATGGGATCCAGCCCTGGATTAGGCTCTGTGCTCAGTGTGAATGGAGTCTATTTGAGTTATTCTCTCTCCCTCTCCCTCTGCCCCTCCCCCCACTTGCACGTGCACCCTCAAAATAAATCAATAAAATATTTTTAAAAAGTCTATAATATAAATAACACACAACATATGTGTTAACAGTCACATATGTTAATGTGACTGTTTATGTAAGGCTTCTGCTCACTGGCAGGCTATTAGTAGTTCCATTTTGAGGGAGTCAAAAGCTATACACAGATTTTTTTACTGCTGTGGGGGTTGGCACCCCTAGCCCCTGTGTTGTTCAAGGGTCAATTGTAAGTAGTATTGAGTAATAGTAAACAGTATATGAAACACATTATAAGTTATACTATATAGTTTTTGGAATTCAGAGAAGGAAGAGATTGATAGATAACAGTGGCATAAAAGTAAAAGTGTGCTTTTTTGTTATCACTGTGAGCTGGCAATTCTAAACAGTGTTAATGGCAGCAAGCTCTCACCTCCCCTTGGCATGCCATTGACAATGTTTGACAATGGCATGCCGAATATTGTCATGAATGGTTCATGAGATTGGCCCTTAAAAGACATAGAAGTTTCCATAGACAAATATGGAAGGCAAGGCAAGTAGATGGAATAGCTTTTCCGAAGAAACAGGCCAGGAAGTTGTCTTGGAGAAGAGCAAAGGAGGGGAAGAATAAGTTGGAGAAAAGGTAGGCTGGTCCTAGCTTGAGGAAGAAGGAAAGATGCCATTTATTGAGTATCTACTCTAGGCACCCAAGGATTGGGGGGATCCCTGGGTGGCTCAGCGGTTTAGGGCCTGCCTTTGGCCCAGGACGCGATCCTGGAGTCCCGGGATCGAGTCCCACGTCAGGCTACCTGCATGGAGCCTGCTTCTCCCTCTGCCTGTGTTTCTGCCTTCTCTCTCTTTCTCTGTGTCTCTCATGAATAAATAAATCTTAAAAAAAAGAAAAAAAGGATTGGCTTACATTGTCTTGCTTGAACCTTACAACAACCATTTCAGATGAGTATTTTTACCCACACACTATAGATGAGGAAGCTGAGGTATTGAGAGGGTGAGGGTCTTACCCCAAATCTTGCAACCAGTTAAGGGGAACATTGGGAGTTGCTTATGTAACCTGTAGTCTCTCCATCTATCTAGTGTTGAATGTTAAAGATAACAAGGAGCCATTGACATGTTAAAACTGGAAAGTGATCTGAATAAGTAGTTCAGGAGGATTAATGTGGCACTGTTGTTAAGGATGAACTCAAGGTGGAGGTTGGGAATCTGGAAGACCAGCTGGGCTGAGGCTGGAACAGTCTAGGTGGAAGATACAATAGAAATGAAAAAAGATGTCAGAATAAAGAAAGAGTTGCTGGGATTTAGAGACTGATTGGATATTTGGGAGTGGGAGTGAGGAAGAAGGAGGATGCAGAGATGCCTCTGAGGTTACTAACCTGGGCAACAGAATGATGGTGCTATTGCCAGAAACAGGAAAGCCAGAAAAAGAGAGATAATTACAGAATTAGGTCCTTTTATTTGGTTATGGCCAGGGACATCTGGCCTAGGCAGAGAAATAAGACAAGTATGTAATCAGTATAAATATAGCAATTATGAGTGAGTTGTTGATGAGATATTGGGTTTGGAATTGTATCAGTGGGCTTGTAAATGAAGAATTTTTCATCTGGAAGGAAGCTTCTTAAAGGAAGTTACACTGGGTGGAGAAGGACTAGAATATTTGACAGGAAGAGAAAAGTTCTCTGTGTTTAGAAAAATACTTGTGGAGACCTGGGGGTAGGAAATAAAGAGGTAACCATGGCTCCTTGCCTTGGGAATGCAAGCCCCTCTCCTTCACCAGGTCTGTGTAACCGTGGGCAGAGTGACCAATTTTCCCATCTTCCCAGAGCTCCATCTGCAGCAAAGCCCATGGGGCTTCTCTTCCCAACAGCCCACTCCACCCAGCCTCCCCCCCACCCCCATCTAATAAAAGAAAGGATTAGGAAGAAAAGCAGGCCTTCCTGATGGGTTTAGATAATAATTGCATAGAAGAAAGCTATATGCATGTTTTATTATATATTTGCATTAAAAAAAATCAAGAGTCTAAAAAAAAGGTAAAATATCAAGAGTCTACAAAGGCTTATATTCACGAAGACGTATGAAATTACCCAATTAAAAGAAGAGAAGATGGCCAGGACTTGAAAACTGGTTACAGAATTTAATTTACTTGAAGAAAAAAAAAAAAAACTAAGCAATACGTAAAAGGTATAAATCTGCATTTCCCGGGGGTCTCAACTGAGTGAGTCAGCTTTTTTTAGTAAGTGGGTCAGAAAACTGCTAATCCTATAATGATTTTGTTCAACAGCACTCAGCTGGTAGATTGTTCCTTGCAGATCTAAAAAAACCAAGTATGTTAAGATGGCAAAAGTAGATGTCAACCCCATCAAATTGCTTTGTTTATCAACCATGAATAATGCATTCATTTTCTTTTTCATTTCTTTTTTTTAATGACTTTATTTATTTATTCATGAGAGACACAGAGAAAGAGGCAGAGACATGGGCAGAGGGAGAAGCAGGCTCCCTGTGAGGAGCCTGACATGGAACTTGATCCCAGGACTCCAGGATCATGACCTGAGCCAAACACAGACGCTCGACCACTGAGCCACCCAGGTGCCCCTATATTTATTTTCTTGATTGAAAGTCTGTCCTTTTAATAGGCAAGTAAGGACAATATGGCATGTGGTTTTACTTGAAATGTTCTGTTCTTTGTTGCACAACTCTGTGGTATAACTGATACCTGACATCACAGAGTAGGGAGTCTTAAACAGATTAAATCCAACAAGACAAGCCATTGCTCTAAATGAGGACAAATATAGGAGTTGACATATTGGTTTTGTGGAAACAGAGCTCAGATTTAAAAACACAAGCCATGAGTCAGCATGGAGGAGGTTTTCATTTGATTGGTTTTGTGTGTGTGTGTTATTTTTAAGATTTATTTATTTGAGGCCAGGGAGGGGCAGAGGGAGACACTCTCAAGCAGACTCCCCTGCAAACTTAGAGCCCCTTGGAGATGATGCAGGACTCAATCTCGAGACCCTGAATCATGACCTGAGCTGAAATCAAGAGTCAGATGCTCAACCAACTCAGGTGCCCCTGTTGTGTTTCTGTTTTTGCTTTTGTTTCAGTTGTGGTAAAATACACACAACATAAAATTTACCATTTTAACCATTTTAAGGTGTACAGTTCAGTGGCATTAAGTACATTCATATTGTCAAGCAACCATCACCACCATCCAGCTGAAGAACTCTTTTTGTCTCACAAAACTAAAACTCTGTTCCCATTAGACACTAAAGCTCCATTCCCTTCTCTCCCCTGCCCCTGGCCATCACTATTGTCCTTTCTGTCTGTACAAATGTGACTACTCTAGGTACCTCACATGAGTAGGATCATGCAGTATTTGTCCTTTTTGTGATTGGCTTCTTTCACTTAGCATAATGTCAACAAGATTCATCCATGTTGTAGCATCTACTGGAATTTCCTTCCCTTTTAAGACTGAATAAGATTCCATCGTACATATAGACCACATTTTGTTTTTCCATTTATCGGTTGATGGACTTCTGGGTTGCTTCTGCCATTTGGCTATTTTGAAAAACACCACCATGAACACGGGTGTACAAATATCTCTGAGTCCTTTCAAATTGCTTTCAATTCTTTGAGTATGTACCGAGAAGAGGAATTGTCAGATCATATGGTAATTCTATTTTTAATGTTTTGAGGAAGTACCATTCTGTTTTCCATAGTGATGGGAGAGCTATTTTTAAGTCATTGGACATCAGGTGCATTTATTCTTTCCTTCCTTCATGCTCATTCTTTCAACAAACATTACTGAGGACTTGCCTGACTGTGCCAGGCTCTGAGAAGTTTACAAATATGACTAGTTTGACAGTACAATAAAGATCTATAAACTAATATACAACGTCTCAGGATAGAGAGATACAGTCACTCCTCAGCCAGAGCAAGGCTTGAATTCAGGGGTTCAACACAATTTTTAAGAACATTGTCTACCAGAAGAGAAGTTGGTTTATATGAAAGCATAGAATAAGGACATACAGGGGTAAATATCAGGAGAGGAATCCTATTAAAATATGGCTCAGTAATGGACTCCTAGTATTACAGAGTCATCCCAAGAAGGGCAGAATGTATCTAAAAAAGGAAGCTGAGGGATGCTTGTTTAGCTCATTTATCTAATTCTCTTCATTCTAATGATATGTTCCTTAAGCTTTGTGTGTATGTGTGTGTGCGTGCATATGTGTGTGTGTGTGTGTGTGTTTAAATAATCTCTACACCCAGTGTGAGGCTGGAACTCACAAGGCCAAGATCAAGAGTCACATGCTTTACCGACTAAGCCAGCCAGGTGTCCCCTTAAACTGTGTTCTGATTGCAATTTGGCTTCTCTGCCCTAAAAAGGGGGGGATGCTTTAGTCATGCCAGTCTCAGCATTGTGATATTAGAGAGTTTAAATTTCTCATCATAAATTAATAATTTAGCCTCCCAGTGTTGAATGTCGCACTTAGTAAGCTCTAATTAATGTGAGTTCAATTAAAAAATATAGACCAATTCTTGATGTCCTGGCAAAATCAATCCTTTTAGCTTTTTAATCCTTCAGATCATAGACCAGGGCCAAGCCACAGATGTCTCTGAACATCAGGTTCCTTATATGACAGTGGAGATTAAAATAGTGCCTACCTTTTAGAGTTGTTGTAATGATTAAATAAGTAGCTTTATATACAATGTTCAGAACAGTGCCAGGTACATAATAAGTACCACATAAAGGTTGAATCCTGTTATTAATAGGAAATTCTCCAAGATGTTCTTACATTATGATATTTCTTGATAGAAACAGTCTGACCTCACAGAGCTCACACTCTTCTTTTCTGTTGGAATCTGCATAGTTCATATGCAAAGTGCAAGCAAAGTTGTGAGACTTATTTTGGTTGCCTATTTTTAACTTCTTTTTTTTTTTTTTTTTTGGTGCCCATCCCTCTGCTTCTAAGCACCTCACACCTGCAGGATTTTCTGCCATAGCAAGATGAAGCCAGTGCCCCCCCAAGCAGTACCCCTAGCACTGGCCTTCACATAACCATCTTGCAAGTTACTTGGATTTGGCAGGGTTACTGTGACCAGTATGAGAAATTTATTGATGCCAATGAAGTCATGACTGATAATGATTATATGTATGTGTATGTTTTAACCTTCCCAGAAATTTATTGCCAACATCCTAATGAATGCTTTCAAATTATAGAATTTAACTGACTGAGATTAGTTTAGGGGGAAAAACCTTTGGGGTCATATGAGGCCTATTCAGTGCCACCTCTCAGGTGTACTGTTTTCTTTCCATTGTCCCTCTTTTTAAAAAAATTTATTTATTCATGAGAGACACATAGAGAGAGGCAGAGACATAGGCAGAGGGAGAAGCAGACTCCTCACAGAGAGCCCGATACAGGACTCGATCCCTGGACCCCAGGATCATGCCCTGAGCCAAAGGCAGATGCTCAACTGCTGAGCCACCCAGGCCTCCCTCTCCATCGTCCCTTTAAAAAATTCTGAGCCATTACAGAAAAAGAACTTCTGTTCTTGCGTGAACTGGATTTTATGAGATTTGCAGGACTTTGGGTGAGACTAGGGAAATTCTTGGGCTAAACTACTAGTTTCAGGAGCAAGTAAGCTGCTGAATAATAAGTATGACGTACTTTGGGATGGGAGGCAGAAGAGTAATATGAACAGAAGCTGATCTGAGTCTAGGACAAGCACAGGCTATTTCTTCTGGGGGAAACTAGGCTTGGTCCGGAGGGCCTGATGTGAGGAGAGAGACTAGCCACTATCCATTTGGCTACTTTCTAATTATGAGTCCATATATGAAGCCCAAACTACAGATGGTTCAGAGAGTCATGAAATATGGTTAAACAATTGGTAAATAGAACTTAAAGAAAATGTGAATGAATAGAATTATTTAACCTGAGTTGGTAATAACATACCCTGTGTTATTTTACTGGAAGTGGTTGTATTAGGGTTCTCCAGAGAAAAAGGACGAATAAGATACATATATAAGAGGATATTTATTGTAGGAATTGGCTCACGTGATTATGGAGGCAGAGAAGTCCCACGATCTACCATCTGCAAGCTGAGAGCCAGGAAAGCTGATGTATTTCAGTCTGACTCCAAAGGCCTGAGAACCAGGAGCACCAGTATCCGAGGGCAGGAGAAGGTGTATGATCCAGTTCAAGCCAAAAAAGTAATACACCCCACCTCTGCTTTTTTGTTCGGTTTGTGCCTTCAACAAATTAGGTGATGCCCACCTGCTCTGGTGAGGGCAATCTTCTTTATCAGTTTACTGATTCAAATGTTAATCTCTTCAAGAAACACTCTCACAGATGCTCCAGAATTAATGCTTCTCCGGCTCTCTGGGCTTCCCTTAGCCCAGTCTGGTTAACATATAAAATTAACCTTCATAGCAATGATCAATTACTCTCCATTTGCACTGAGGATGTTAATTCAAATCAAATAAAACTTTCTGAAAATGCTCATTGCCTGACTCTGGAATCATTCACTTAGCTTACTGACTCTGGACTGCTTAAGAAGTTGGAATGGGGGGCACCTGGGTGGCTCAGTGGTTGAGCATCTGCCTTTGGCTCAGGTCGTGATCCTGGGGTCCTGGTGAGTCCTGCCTCATGCTCCCGGCAGGGAGCCTGCCTCTCCCTCTAAGTCTCTGCCTCTCTCTGTGTGTCTCTCATTAATAAATAAATAAAATCTTTATTTTTTAATTTATTTATTTTTTAATTTATGATAGTCACACACACACACAGAGAGAGAGAGAGGCAGAGAGACAGGCAGAGGGAGAAGCAGGCTCCATGCACCGGGAGCCCGACGTGGGATTCGATCCCGGGTCTCCAGGATCACGCCCTGGGCCAAAGGCAGGCGCCAAACCGCTGCGCCACCCAGGGATCCCCAAATAAAATCTTTAAAAAGAAAAAAAAAAGAAGTTGGAATGTGAGCTAGGACCTAGTTTATATAGTATGGCTTGCTTACGAAGGGTATGGCCATGGTGAACATCCAAATATGAATGAGTAATACACAAATGAGCTTTTTATTAATCTCTTCCGCCGTAGCACTTTATTATAATCAACCATAAAAACAGAAGTTAGTCTGTGTCAACCTAAGCTGATTCACTATATTGGACATTTATATCAACATGTAGTAATAACATTCTCAGAAAGTTTTGCCCTTAATTTAGCACTTAGGTTATTAGGGTAATTGGGCTTCTTTGAATTGTTGAAAAACAGATCAGGATGGTTGATTTCAGCTGCAGGAAGTTTTGAAAGTAAAAAGTGAAGGGTACAATTCTATATCAAAGACAGTCACAACTGGGGATCCCTGGGTGGCGCAGCGGTTTGGCGCCTGCCTTTGGCCCAGGGTGCGATCCTGGAGACCCGGGATCGAGTCCCACGTTGGGCTCCTGGTGCATGGAGCCTGCTTCTCCCTCTGCCTCTCTCTCTGTGTGTGACTATCATAAATAAATAAAAATTAAAAAAAAAAAAAAAAAGACAGTCACAACTGCCATGATAAAAACTAGTTTCCTTGTCACATAAATGGTATTTGACTTTAAAGCTAAGAGTAAGTCTCCAGGACTTTAGTTGGGTTGTAGAAGCTCACTAGATTTTTGTGTAATAGGTATTACAAATTACATATGACCTCAAACTGTTATTTTAAGGAATGAACCCTACCTAGACCATTTCCTAGGGCTGGGGAAGCCTTTCTATGTTGAAACTACCTGGAAAAGAGTGAAAAAAAGTTCATTGCTCATACAAGTTCAGGTCCCTAACCTCACTTACCTTCCATTAACTTTTCCCTTGAAATTTTGAGTGAGTGGAACCCTCTTCTGGGTGGGTGCAAATATAGGAGCCAGAGGAGAAAGAACAGAGAAATTAAAGCGGAAATTGTTTGAGCAAGGTGTCAGATCAGAACCAGCTGTCTCAGTAAGCTAGCAAGCTTTTATAGAATCAGAAACTTGGGAACCTATATTTTTCAACTGGCTTTTTTTCTTTTCTTGTTTTTGGTACTTCCTGTGTTTACTAGTGAAGCCTCTTTTGAAAATTATAGATGATCTCATCTTTGCCAAAGGGAACAAAGGAAAGGAGGTTTTAAATTTGTCTCTGTTTCTACCAATTAAAGGGAGAACTATGGAGAAAGTCAGAGGTGCCCTGGAGTTTTTTGTTTGTTTTGTACTGTTTTTTGTCAATTTTTTTCAATGAAAAAAAGGCAAGTCATTTTAGATAAAGAATTGTTGTACCAAACTGAAAACATATACAGTATCACACACAACTGCTCTACCAGCTTTAATTGTCTTACAGCTAACTGACCATTGAACCATAACAATGTAATCTTTAGGGTTGATTGATCTTTTCAGAACACATTCTTGGGAGTGTCTAGCACAGTCATCTAATATTATTTAAAATGATCATTAAAATTGAGTCATCTAGGGGCACTTGGGTGGCTCAGTTGGCTGAGTGTCCAGCTCTTGATTTTGCCTCAGGTCATGATCTTGGGGTCCTGGGACTAAGCCCTATGTCGGGCTACAAGCTTGGCAGGAGTCTGCTTGAGGATTCTCTCTCCCTCTCCCTGCTTATGTTCTCTCTCTCTCTCTCAAATAAATAAATAAATCTTTTTTAAAAATGAGTTGTCTATGGTAGAAAGTTCTGTTATTTATTTTTGAAGGCTGCTTCCCAACCACTGTGCTACAGTTCTGCTTATTTTAGGAAGCATGCTTATGATTTCGCTATTAATATATTCAGTATCAATTATCCACTTGCACACAGCTCTGTGTGGGTGAGTTGCAGAGTTGAGAATTTCCTTAAGAAAATGAATTCTGAATTTTAAGTTTACTTTTATCACTTTCCCGTTTCATCTGGCTACCTGGGATGAAGAAAAGCTCAAAAGACATCTGCTGCTGCTTTTAACTTTTGGTTTGAGTCATGCAGTTTGGATTTAACTTTAATAGGAACAGAAGAAATAAACCCTGAAGTGTATGTGTTCTTCCAAATTTATAGGTTCTAGACAAGAAGCCCGAGTTTTTTTAAAAAATTCATAAGGAAGGCACTTTTCATTCTGTTATTGGAAATCTCAGGAATGGTTTACCCCTGCTATCTGAAAGTTTGCTTTATGCTACCTCGCTTTTATGAAAGACTTAACAACAGTACCTATTTCAACTGAAAGAAATCTGAAGAGGATTTTTGCTTTCACAAAATGGTAATTGTTTATTTGCTTTGTATCAATGTGGCTCTACTTTTGGAGCAGGGGTGGAGTGGGGAGCAGAAACCTGTATTGCTCAGCCTAATACAAGGAGGCCCACAAAATGATGTAACTGTTATATTCTTAACAAAGTTTTTTTTTTTTTTTTTTTTTTCAATTCCACCTAACTTCCCCTCCCTGTGTCTTCCTCTCCCCTGTCAGCCCCAGCTTTCCCCTTATCATTCCAAAGGTATCCTCATCCACTTCAGCATGGTAATGAGCTGGCCCCCTGAAGGCTTGAATTTCTTTCATCACAGAAATTATTTCTCAAAGTCCTGTTTGTGATTAACTAACCTTGGCAGTTAGGGTAACAAAAGGTGAAGCAGTTCAAGCAGCATGTGGGAAATTTCCTTTACAGATGGTTTCTTTCCCTTTGGTAGAAAAAGCAGAAACTATTTCATGGCATATATTGGCTCATAATTAATCATGAGCCAGGTTTAATATCCATCAACTTGACCCTACCAGAGTGTTCCGACTTGTAAGATTTGCCTCCCTAGGAAGACGGAAGGTCATTCATTCTTGCCTCTTTTGGGGCCTAGAAAGAATTCAGCTAATGAGAAATAAACCCATCTTGGACAAAAACATCTTAGAATCTTAAAGAGATGTTTGTATATTCATGCTCCTAGCAGCATGATTTACAATGGCCAAAGGTGGAAGCAACCCAAGTATCCATTGATGGATGAATGAATACACACAATGTGGTATATTCACACAGTGGAGCATTATCCAGCCGTACAAAAGAAGGAAATGTTGACATATTCTATAAAGTAGATGAACCTTGAGGACATTATGCGAAGTGAAAAAGTCCCCAAAAGACAAATACTATCTGTGATTCCACTTATATGAGGTACCTAGGGTGGTAAAATTCCTAATGGTCAAATGGTGATTGCCAGGGTCTGGGAAAAGGTAAAACAAGAAGTTAGTTGTTTGTTTGTTTGTTTTTTTAAGATTTTATTTATGTATTCATTTATGAGAGACACACAGAGAGAGGCAGAGACACAGGAAGAGGGAGAAGCAGGTTCCATGCAGGGTCTCCAGGATCACGCCCTGGGCTGAAGGCAGTGCTAAACCACTGAGCCATCCGGGCTGCCCAGAAGTTAGTTGTTTAATGAGTGGCTGTAGAGTTCATCTTGAAAGATGAACAAGTTCTGGAAATCTGATGCACAACATTGTGAATATACTGAACAATATCAAACTGTACAACTTAAAAATGGTTAAGATGTGGGGAGTGCCTGAGTGGCTCAATTAAATGTCTGACTCTTGGTTTCTGCTCAGGTCATGATCTCATTGGTCATGAGATCGAGCCTTGCCTCGAGCCCCATATCAAGCATCAGATTAGGCTCCACGCTCAATGGAGAGTCTGCTTGAGACTCTTCCCTCTGCCCTTCTCCTCACTTGTGCTCACTCTCAATCTCTCTCAAAAAATAAGTAAATTGGGGCAGCCCAGGTGGTTTAGCGGTTTAGTGCCACCTACAGCCCAGGGTGTGATCCTGGAGACCCAGGATGGAGTCCCATGTCAGGCTCCTTGCATGGAGTCTGCTTCTCCCTCTCCCTGTGTCTCTACCTCTCTCTCTCTCTGTGTCTCTCATGAATAAATAAATAAAATCTTTAAAAAAAAGCAAATCTTTAAAAATAATTTTAAAAGTGATTAAGATGGTTTTATATGATGTCTATTTTACCACAATTAAAAGAAAAGTCCTGGGAAGAGGAGTCATTGAGAAACAACGTTGATGATGAGTTGGAGACCGTGACAGGGAGAGACAAGCATTAGGTCCTGAACACAGACAGGGTTATTGTGTTTGGCAGCACCCCAGCTTCCCCCCAGGACTGAAGGATACCTGCCCCAGCTGCTGTGAGTGCTGCTGGTTGACACACCACATATACTAGCCCTCAGCTGTCAGCCCTTTGTGGGAATTGCCTTCTGCCAAAGAAAGCCATCTCTCCCAGTCTCACACCCCCCACCCCTACCCCCCCAGTGCAGCCTGCATCCAATGAGATGTCCATGCAGGAGCCAAAAAGTCCTGGTCTTCTCGCCCCCATTGGGGACACCTCTGAAGGTTGAGCCCACCTTCAGATCTCCCTATGGGATGAGATGAAATCTTGTTGTGTGACCATACCATAACATCTCCCTCTGTCTAACCTTGCTTCCTCCATTCCCTCACTGCCCTGCCACCTAGCTGTTCATGCCAACAGCTTTCTCTAATAAACTTCCTGCTTGCTAACCTCTAGTGATGAGAGTCTGAATCATATCACTGGGTAAGACATCAAAACCAGCTTAGATGGTAGCTGAGGCCAAGGTGAATCCTGAAGAGGTGGTGGAGGAGGAAGAGGATGGGTCTCAGTTGCATCCTTGAGATCAACTGCTGTGGTGGGGGCTGTGGCTCATCCAACTAATCCTTTCCTCTCTGAGTCCTCCCTCAGGAAGAGAAGCCCACTGGGGCCATGGAGGAGCTGGTTCTTGAGGGTACATGGAGACGTGAATTCAAGCAGAGCAAGAGGTGGACTCTGGGAGACATGGAAATATGCCATTTCCTCTTCAGGAAAGGGCTTCCTGTCCAGTTGTGAGGACGGTGGTCAGCAGATGGCTTCCAGTAATCAGCTCCTTCAGAGTTTGGCAACACTCTGGGAAGATTCCACCCTTCCCAGAGCAGCCTGCATCTGGGCTAAAAGAGATGAGGGCATATAAAGGGATGACTGTTTTGTCCTAAGAGTTTTCTGCTGGGTTGACCCAATTTTTGGATCCCTGCAAAAATTCATAGGCTGAAACGTAATCCTCAATGTGATATTGTTTGGAGATAGAGCCTTCAGGATGTGATTAGTGCCCTTACAAAACAGATCCCAGAGAACTTCCTTCTCCTTTCTGCTATGTGGGGTTAGAGCAGGAAAATACTATGAACCAAGGCTCTTACCAGACACTGAATCTACCAATGCCTTGATCTTGCACTTCCCAGCCTCTAAAACTGTGAGAGATAAATTTGTTATTTTTAAGCCACCAAATCTTTCATATTTTGTTATAGCATCCCAGATGGACTAAGATAAGGGTTGACCAAGGCCCTGTTAGACTTGTAGTAGAAACTGATTTCTGCCTTTTCACATTCTTTAAATATCCTGCTCACTGAGTGACCCCGACCCCAGCCCAAAACTTAGTGTTTGCTTCCAGAAACTTGTAGCTGATAATTCTTAACCGATTTCATTTTCTACCACACTATAGGTCTTCATTAAATGTTTGTTAAATCAACTACAATGACATCTATTAACGACTATGTAAAAGGCATTATTATGCTGGTTATAAAAAAATTGTATCTTCAGTGTGGTTAATTGTCCAATGCCCTCATAACTTTTACAATGGCTCATAAACAAAGTGAATGGCAACAGGGATGGAGATCATGTATGGACCCAACAACACCACAAACCCTCCCAAGGATCTCTAGCAACGTCATTGCCAAATATCCACTTGCTAGCAAGTAGAGATCAGTGTGGCACCAATCTTCATGGGAAATCAGCCATAGCTACCAGGTGGCAGGTCCAAGACATCAGTCAGAGACCTGCACTTTGGAGAAGTTAAAAATTCATCCTTTCAAGTTATTATATACTCCAGATATAGGTTTCCCTTCCTTTCTAAGTGCCTCTACTAGTATCACCATCTGGTGGCTTGCAGATGGCATGTAATGGCATTATATCCTCAAGTTTTCACTTGAGTATCAAAGGACCCATTTCACAGCAAAGGAAGATGGTAATGGGCATGTGACCATGGACTTTACTGCTCTTACTAAGTACCCCATCACCCCAAAATGGCTGGTCTGATAGAATGATAGAACAGCCTATTGTAGTAACTATGTGTTTCTGATGTTTTGACATCTGGGGCCTTGCTTACCCTGGAAAGATTGCTTCCCCCCCAACCCACAACTAGCCAATTCTTAGAGACAGTAGATGACTTGCCTGTGAGCATGTCTTTCATTTGCAAAACCAACCAACCCAGAGCCCATATGCCCTTCCACCTTGTCTATTGGGCTCTTATACTTTTGGGCCATTGTTTACCTGCCCTATTTCAGGGCCAGGTACCACACACCTGCAGACAGCCCCTACACCCTAGAGCCTAGTGAAATTATTCAAATAGCCAATCTTAAACCTACTTACCCTGCCTTCTATGTTCCTTCCTATGGAAACCACAATAAAGGCTCCTTCTTCCCTCCCCACTTTCCCTCCACACCCCACACTCTGGCTGTTCATATCACCTGACTGACCTATTGCTCCTTGTGTGGCCCTGCTTCGCATGGTGCACACCTTCCTCTCTGGCATCTTGAGTAACAAATTCTGTTTTCAATGGCAACCATCTACTGAACTGTTGGCCTCCTTATACCTGAAAAATAATAAACTCTACGTTTTACTGAATTCAAAAAACTGACCCTAGTTTCTTCCTTTTCTAAATTTTAGTTATTTAACTTTTCCTTTGATGCTACAAAATTATCTCTAGCATCCCTTTATTAACTTTCTCATCTGCCTCACCCTTTTTTCTTGTTTGGTTTATCCTAGCCATAGGACATTTCTGTTACTTGGAATCAAACTTTTAGAAACAAAACATTGCATACAGCCAAGTTTAACCTTGAAAGAGGTATAAATGACAGCAAGTCTTTGGAGAATATTTGTCATTTCTTTAGAGGCATCCATAAAAGCCATCACTTTTGTCAGCAACAGGATTGAATGTGCCACCACGGTTTATATTTTATTGTTGTTGTTTTCTAAAGAAACTACCCAAGGCTTGTGTTACAAATAAATGAGAGAGGTATAGATTTATGGCAATAGCTATCACTTCAATATTAGATAAAATTTGAACACATTTCCACTATTACACTGGCCAAAAAAAAAAAAAAGAGCAGGTAGAAATTTTATTTACTCTTCCCTTTAATTTGATGAGGAGGAACATAAAAAAGGCAATGGGCGGCAAGAGAGGGGAAAAAATAGTCCAGGCAATCTACAAACTGAATAATCATATTGAGATGCAGAAGCATCAAAAGTGAATGAAGTATCAAAAGTGAGAGAATTCTAGGCGTGCCTGGGTGGCTCAGTTGGTTAACTGAATCTTGGTGTCGGCTCAGGTCATGATCTCAGGGGGGTGGGATCCAGTTCCTGAGTCAGGTTCTCTGCTGGGCGTGGAGCCTGCATAAGATTCTCTCTTTCCCGGACGCGTGGGTGGCTCAGACCCTTAAGCATCTGCCTTCGGCTCAGGTCAGGATCCCCCAGTCCCGGGATTGAGCCCGCATCAGGGCTCCCTGCTCAGCGGGGAGTCTGCTTCTCCCTCTGCCCCTCATCTTAATTATGCCCTCTCTCTCAAATAAATAAATAAATAAATAAATAAATAAATAAATAAATAAATAAAATCTGGGATCCCTGGGTGGCGCAGCGGTTTGGCGCCTGCCTTTGGCCCAGGGCGTGATCCTGGAGACCTAGGATCGAATCCCAGGTCGGGCTCCCGGTGCATGGAGCCTGCTTCTCCCTCTGCCTGTGTCTCTGCCTCTCTCTCTCTCTGTAACTATCATAAATAAATAAAAATTAAAAAAAAATTAAAAAAAATAAAAAAAATAAATAAAATCTAAAAAAAAAAAAAAAAGGTTCTCACTGTACCACCCCTGCCATTCTCTATCTATAAAAAAAAAAAAAAAAAAAAAAAAAAAAAAAAAGGTGAGAAAATGCTAAAGAGGTAATTAATTTCCAGGTAAAATGTCATGACCTTCAGGGGACAGTCATCATGGAATGATATCAGACTTAGCTAAGAGGTTTAAAGATACACTAATAAGAGAGGTTTTCATAAGGAAGACTTAGAAAAACACTTCTTGATACCCAAGAGGTACATTTCAGTGCAATGAGCAAACAAGAGTACTTGTGGATCTTTATCTCTGGAGAGTTGAAAGAAATGGGCGAGTTGCTCTTATTCATCAGGGATGGACTAGGTGAGCTCAGCAGATCCTTCTAAGTCCTATGAATCATCCTTGGGGGTTCTTAAAGTTTTTGCCCCTCATCATTTAAATTATTCTTTTAATATGTGTCACTACCGGCACATGCTCACTGTCCGTGAGTTCATTCCCTGTCTATGTCTCTCTAACTCCCTGGTGGTGGTGAGGGGTGGGGGCTGCTGGAAAGTCAGTTCTTGAAGCACAGACTGCAAACTTCTGGATGCCTCACGCCCTTCAGAAAAACTATGAAAGAATCACAACATGCTCAAAAGTGTGGCGAACCTAACAATCTGTCACCCAAAGCGTGCTAATCATGTGGAACAGTAGCAATCAGATTCATGGCTACCTCTCGTGAAATAGAAATGTGACACTTCAGTGGCTGCCAGGTGGTGCTTAAATAAACTGGGACACTTCACCTTGAAAGCTTTCCGTGAGTGCTGGGAAGCCAGGTCCTGTAAAAACAGAAATACATGTTTAAAAAAGCTGCAGCCTCTGCTTGGAATGAATTACCTGGTCTTGTGTCGTACAATGTCATAGTCTGGTGCTGTTAAGCACTTGGATTGAGGCCGTGTGTTGGAAGAGGTCAAGTTGTTCTTCTACTTGAATTCCATTAATTTCAAATATTTAATCACAGCGACATTCACATAAAATTAACCTTTTTATTTTAATTTATTTTTTAAAGATTTTATTTTTAAGATTATTTATTTATTCACGAGAGACACACAGGGGGGGCAGAGACATAGGCAGAGGGAGAAGTGGGCTCCCCAGGAGGAACCCGATGCTAGACTCCATCCCAGGACCCCAGGATCACAGGACCCCAGGATCACGACTCGAACCAAAGGCAGATGCTCAGCCACTGAGCCAACCGATGTCCCAAGATTTTATTTTATTTAAAGATTTTTAAATTTATATATTCATGATAGAGAGAGAGAGAGTCAGAGACACAGGCAGAGACAGGGAGAAGCAGGCTCCATGCCAGGAGCCGGACGCAGGACTCGATCACGGACTCCAGGACCACGCTCTGGCCCAAAGGCAGGCGCTAAAGCGCTGAGCCTCCTGGGGATCCCTGCTTATTTTATTTATTTTATTTTTTTAAATTTTTATTTATTTATGATAGTCACAGAGAGAGAAAGAGAGAGGCAGAGACACAGGCAGAGGGAGAAGCAGGCTCCATGCACCGGGAGCCCGACGTGGGATTCGATCCCGGGTCTCCAGGATCGCGCCCTGGGCCAAAGGCAGGCGCCAAACCGCGGCGCCACCCAGGGATCCCAAGATTTTATTTTTAAGTAGTCTTGACATGTAGGGTTCAAACTTACAACCCTGAGGTCAAGAATTGGATGCTCCACCAACTGAGCTAGCCAGATGCCCCCAAATTAACTATTTTAAAATTACCGATTTTATGGCATTTAGCACATTCACAGTGTTGTATAGCCACCACCTCTCTCTAGTTCCAAAACATTTTTATCACCCCAAAAGCTGACCCCAAACCCATTAAACAATTGCTCTTCATTCTCCTCTCCCTGCAAACCTCTTACAACCACTGATCTATGTTCTGTCCCTATGGATTTCCCTATTCTGGACATTTCATATAGATAGAATCATACAATATGTGACCTTCTGTGTCTGGCTTCTCCTACTTAGCATAATGTAATTAGTTGTCATGTTAAATTTAAAAACTGAAAAAATAAAAATAAAAACTGGTACTTGGTTCTGCTATTGAAACAATTTTAAGTATGTTTGGAATTACTTGGGTAAATGAATCTACTTTTTCCAGTATAAATTTTTGAAATTAAAATGCAGAGCAATTATTTCCAATTCAAATTTATCATCCCCCTCCCCAAATTTTATCATCCCAATGGAGATGTGCTGTAAGTATAAAATAACACTCCAGATTTCAAAGACTTAGTAAGAAAAAAAGTAAATTATCTCTTTTTAAAAATATATTGATTACATGTTGAAACAATAATATTTTAGATATATTGGGTTTAATAAAATGTATTATTAAAATTAATTTTGGCAGTATCTGAGTGGCTCAGTTGGTTAAGTGTCTGCCTTCGGTTTGGGTCATGACCCCAGGGTCCTGGGATCCAGCCTAGTGTGGAGAGTTAGGGCTTCCTGCTCAGCGGGAAGTCTGCTTCTCTCTCTCCCTCTGCTCCTAACCAGCCCCCTTGTGTTTGCTCTCTCTCTCTCTCAAATAAATAAATGAATTAAGTCTTTAAATAAATTAATTTCAACTATTTTCTTTTTCTTTTTTACATTGTAGCTACTAGAAAATTCAAAATTATGGAATATGATTCACATATTGAATGGTACTGGTTTGGTCAAAGATCTAACTTGAGCCGACAGTAATTTTTTTGAAAAAATCATTTTGAGTACCTGCTGTGGACTTGTATAGTTTTTTGCTACATGTGGAATAAACTAGTTAGGAATAACATGTTTGCCAATCTTATTGACCTTTCCTTAGACTTTGGCCTGGACCAGAAATTGTCTATGAATTAAGTTGCAAGAGTTTGACAAAGCTTTCCTCCTCTTCTACTAGCTACTGATGCTCAAAGAGAGACAGAATCGCTAGAGAAGGTCTTATAACACAATCATCAAAATGTTTTAAATGAGGGAAAATAAGCATTATGTACTGGTCTTCCTGCTTTTTAACCCATAACTTAACAATATTACTATCTGTTTGGGATAAATCAAAAGTATATGCCTTTCTGCTCTTAAGAACAGAAAGATAAGCACTTTTTCTTTCTTTTTTTTTTTTTAAAGATTTTAATTTGTTTATTCACGAGAGACACACAGAGAGAGAGGCAGAGACATAGAGGGAGAAGCAGACTCCTTGCAGGGAGTCTGATGCAGAACTCCATCCCCGGACCCCAGGATCATGCCCTGAGCAGAAGGCAAATGCTCAATTGCTGAGCCCTTCCAGGGGTCCCAGATAAGCACTTTCTTATACACATTCATTCACTAACAGTATATTAGCGGGATATTGTTTGCTATATACTGTGGTAGATGCTGGGAATTTCACTGCAAAAATGCCAGTCCCTGCCCTCATAGAATTTACATTCCAGGGAAAGAAGACAGAAAACAAATGAGTAAGATAATCATAGATTGTGATAAGGTCTATGAAAAAAATTAATATATTGATTTGATAAAAAAGTAATTTTATCCAATGATGGGAAGTTGAGGTGGAGTCCTCTCTATTTTACACAAGGTAGCTGGGCAATCTCGTGGAGAAGACAACAGTTAAAGAAAAAAAACGTACAGAAGAGCCATGGGAAGAATACTTCAGGCAGAAGGTACAACAGAAGTCAAGACCTAGAGGTTGGAAAGAGTTTGATGTGTTTAAGGAACAGGAAAGGAAAGTCATATGGCTAGAATGTGATGAGCAGAAAGGAAAGGGTTAGCAGATGGGGTTGGCAAGCAGGAGCCGGTAGGCTGTATTAAGATATCTAAGTTTTATTTTAAGGGTAATGGGGAGCCATTGATAATTTTAGAGCACAAGAGTAATCAGAAGCATTTTTCATACAGATGATCTAGTAGTAGCTTCAAAGAATAGCTCTGTTCTTTAATGCTGGAAGAAGAACTAAGAACTAATTTTGGTAGATGCCCTCCAATATTCAACAGTATTTTAGTCAATAATCTCATATTCTAAGAAACCTTGTGTATTTTACATGGATCCTGTTTGCACAAGGGACCTAGGGACCTCCCAGGAGGTAATGCATCAAAAGGAGAGACAAATTTGACTCAAAACAAAGTTCAAAATTTAAAAAAAGGAGCACATGGCTGGCTCAGTCAGTAGAATATGTGATTCTTGATCTCAAGGTCATGAATTCAAGTCCCACGTTGGGTGTGGAACCTACTCAATATTTGGTCAGAGTTGGGATTGGAGCTTAGTGCCCCTGGGAACTCTGGGAGACTGTGGAGAACAAGTCTCATGTAATCTCAGTGGAGAGAGAGAGAAAGCTGGGATATTCATCTACCAGCTCCCATCCATCATCATGTGGGGCTGTTTCTAGGAACACGAACTCCCTGAGACTCTGGGTTATCCTAGAAGCCAGAACAGAGCCCTTATTCAGAAAGTCTGAGGTATAACAATGAGTATGCTTTGGTGTATAGAGATGAGTGTTGAGGGGTGGGGTGGGGCCCGCACAGCATTTACTATACTAATGGCTATGAGCATAGAGGAATTTATCATGTTGATCTCTGTATTACTCTCATTTCTGGCCCTGTTCCTTTCTTCTTATCATGGGAACTGATTATGTTTTACATATCCTAGTAAGCTGCCTTAAATCTTTTCTGGAACACAGCAGAATTTATTTATTGCAAATAAATAAATAAATACTACTGAGGTCTAACATTTTCTCCTTTATTTATTGACCCTTTTCCCCGCTTCTTTGAACTTCTTGGAACAGAGCCTTTTTCACTTGTGCTTAGCATTGAAAGCATTTCATTATTGTTCTGCAGAATGGCACACAGCACAAAGATACACAGACTGTTTATAAACCCAGCTCTGTGACCAGATGCAGATACAGAGTCAGAGGAGTCTCTGGCCTCTTCCTTCTTGAACCCAATGATTATAACAGTGCCTGCCACACAGTAGGTGCCCAGTAAATAACTTGTAAAATGAGCAGCTGATATTTTTAGGACTTATGTACAATAAGGCTTCCTACACACCACCACTTACAGCTCCACCAACATACTGGAATTGCGTGTTTCAGAAGGGTCAAGGTTGCCCTTGAAATTACTATCATGTGGGTGCACTTATTTTTGTGGGCACAAGCTTGAAAGTAGGCACTAAAGATAGATCTAGAGATGGTATTTTAAAATGTATACACAGCAGGTTATGTGTGTCTAAACACACCCAATGGTAATTCAAGTACAGCTTGTTTATGCACCTAATCTTTGCTTGTAGGTGTCCTGGCAAACTGTTCTCAATAACATCCCTATTGAGAAAGGAATTACCAGCAGTGCTGGAAACTGGGATCCCTAGGATTCTCAGATACTAAAAATTGAGTAACTGCTTTCTATCCCATGAATCAGATAAAATTGTTTAAGTCATGGGTCACAGGCATGTCATTGTCTGTAGTTTGAGGCTGTAACATTTTTCCTTTAAGAGGCCAGCACAACTCTCATGAATAAATAAATAAAACCTTAAAAAAAAAAAAAAGAGGCCAGCACAGTAGTTTTACTTAATAAAGCACTAACTAGAAACTATAAAGTATAGACTTTGAGGGGCACCTGAGTGACTCCCTCAGTTAGGCACCTGACTCTTGGTTTCAGCTCAGGTCGTGATTTCAGGATCCTCGGATCAAGCCGGGTCTCTGCCCACTTAGCAGAGCACCTGCTTGAGATTTCTCACCCTCTGCCCCTCCCCCAACTTGCATGCCCGCTCTCTAAAATAAGTAAATAAAATCTTAAAATAAAAAAGTCTAGCCTTTGAAAGAGGAATCCTTGCCATTCAATTATCCACAAGTAGGTTATTCTAGGAAGCTTCATTTTTCATGTAGATCTTAGCAAAGGAGGAGAGAGATGGTTTGGCACTTCTGTTATTTATGGGTTTTTTTAATTAAGACATAATCTACATAAAATAAGATTCATCCCTTGAAAGTGAATAATCCATGGTTTTTAGTATAATCACTATGTTATGTAACCATCAACAATATCCAATTCCAGAACAGTTCCATTTCTCCAAAAAGAAACCCTGTACCCATTAGCACTCACTTTCCTCTTTCTAGCTCCTGGAAAACACTAATCTATTTTCTGTCTCAATGCGTTTGCCTCTTATAGATACTTCATATAAATGGAACCATACCATATGTGACCTTTCATGTCTGGCTTCTTTCACTTACCATGATGACTTCAAGATTCATCTGTTTATAACACATATCTGTACTTCCTTTTTTATGGCTGGTGAATATTCCATCGGTAAATGGATATACCACATTTTTAAAAAAAGATTTTATTTGTTTATTCATGAGAGACACACAGAGAGAGGCAGAGACATAGGTAGAGGGAGAAGCAGGCTTCTTTTCAGAAGCCTAATGCGGGATTCAATCCCAGGACCCCGGGATCATGACCTGAGCTAAAGGCAGATGCTCAACCGCTGAGCCACCCAGTTGCCCCTCATTCATTCATTCTTGTGGCTGTTTAAATTATAACTGTTCTAATGGATGTGAAGCAGTGTCTTATGGGTTACTTCTGTTACTTTTTGGAAAAGCTTTAATTTTCCTCTGTCCTGTCCAAGCCCAGGGACACCTGTTCTGGAACATTCCCTCCAGTGTTGTTTTCCATCTTCCTTCTTTCACATGCTTTCAAATTTTGTTTTGTTTTGTCTTTTGCACGGTTTTATGTTTACAGAACATTTAGCAGATAGTATAGAGTTGACATATGCACCTTCTCTGCTCAGGTTGCCTTCTTGGTAAGGTCATATGTTAGTGTGATGCATTTGTTACAATTGATGAACCAATAGTGATACATTTTTATTTTTTATTTTTAAATATTTTATTTATTTATTCATGAGAGACACAGATATAAGCAGAGGAAAAGCAGGCTCCCTCTGGGGAGCCCCATGTGGGACTCTATCTCAGGACACAGGGATCACGACCTGAGCCGAAGGCAGACACTCAACCACTGAGCCACCCAGGTGCCCGTGATACATTTTTAACTGAAGTCCCTAGTTTTTGTTTGTTTGTTTGTTTGTTTAAGATTATTGGAATGTCTGGGTGCCTCAGCGGTTGGGTGTCTGCCTTTGGCTCAAGGCGTGATCCCAGTCAGGGGATCAAGTCCCAGATAGGCGGTCCCTGTGGGAAGCCTGCTTCTCCCTCTATGTCTTTGCTTCTCTCTGTGTCTCTCAAGAATAAATAAATAAAATCTTTAAAAAATGTATTTATTTGAGGGCAGCCCGGGTGGTTCAGTGGTTTGGTGCTGCCTTCAGCCCGGGGTGTGATCCTGGAGACCGGGGATTGAGTCCCACGTGGGGCTTCCTACATGGAGCCTGCTTCTCCCTCTGCCTGTGTCTCTGCCTCTCTCTCTCTCTGTGTCTCTCATGAATAAATAAATAAAATATTTTTTAAAAATTTATATATTTGAGAGAGAAAGAGTAAGAGAGAGCATGAGTATGTGTTTGTGTGTGTGTGGGGGGGGGGTAGAGTGGAGGTGGGGCAGGGGCAGAGAGAGAAGCAGACTCCCCACTGAGCCTGAGGTGGAGCTAGATCCCAGGACCCCGAGATCATGACCTGAACTGAAGACAGGTGTTTAACTGACTAAGCCACCCAGGTGCCTCTGAAGTCCCTAGCTTTACATTTGAGTTCATTTCTGGTGCTCTGTGATTGTATGGGTTTTGACAAATACATAACGACATATTCCCACCATTATAGAACCATATGGAATAGTTTCATTGCCTTAAAGATTGTGCTTCACTTCTTCTTCTCTCCCACCTATCCCCAAACTGCTGGCAAGCACTGTTCTCTTACTGTCTCTTTCTACTGTAATACTCTTTGACTTTTTTCTATAGTTTTGTCTTTTCCGAATGTCACGTACTTAGAATCATGCCATATTTAGCCTTTTCAGTTTGGCTTCGTTCACTTGTTTGTCCACCTTTTGAAGAACAACTTGGTTGCTTTCAGTTTTTGGCAATTATGAGTAAAGCTGCTACAGACATTCAGTGATTGAGTGATGACACGGAGAGGCCAATGACATTGAAAGCTTTTTTATTAGTTACGTTCCCAAAAGAAGAGGGGTATGCCATGCCATACAGGTCCATAGAAGAGGCATCAGGTTTCGATCAGAAGGCAGAAGCAGGAATGAGGGGAAAGCCTAAGCCAGAGCTTTCCTGGTTTGACAGAAAAGGTGAGCCAGGTTAAACACTTTAGGATTGGCTAGTTTGAATAAATCCAGTGGGCTTTGGTTTCTGGTTCTGGGTTGATTCAGGGCAGGGGACATATTAGCTTGGTGTGTGAAAGTTAGATAAGCAGGCACGTGGGAGCATGACACTGAATCATGTGGTTTGCTCATGATTGGGCATGCTCCAGGCAAGCTGTCTGCCAGTCCTAGGAATTAGCTAGCCTGGTAGAGGCAGTCTTTCCCTGGCCCCCCAAAGTCAAAACATCATAAGATACAGAAAAGAGAAAATGTGATCAATACACAGAGTTTCCCTAGAGGGTTGGTTTTAGGGATAAGTTCCCTGCAAGCAGATGTTTATAGGGAGTTTGGGATAAAGATGCTTATTTGGGGTCAACCCCTCTCAAAGGGGAGGAAAAGTCTAGTTGCAATATGGGATTGACAAAGGCTTGGCCAACCCAGAGGAAAGCTCTGGAGTGAGGATCGCCCATTGAAAGGTCCTGCCGCAGGTGGAAATGGCCAGCCTTTACAGCCTCGTCTTGCTTGGTTAGCAGGTACAGGCTATTCTGGGAAGGGCATAACCTTGAGTGAGGCAGACCCTGAAGAAGCCGACAACTGGGGGCCACCTGCTAAACATCAAGTTTTTCTTGAAGGGGGATTTGGGTAGCACACTCCATGACAACTAATAGGGAGCATATTCCAGTTGCCACAGTAGTATCTGGCTTGACAGCATGCTGTAATAGGCTGCTTTTTTTTTTTTTTAAGGATTTTGTTTTATTTATTCATGAGAGACAGAGAGAGAGAAGGAGAGACAGGCAGAGGGAGAAGAAGGATCCCTGCGGGGAGCCCAATGCATGATTTGATCCCTGGATCCTGGGATCACATCCTGAGCCAAAGGCAGACACTCAACCACTGAGCCACCCAGGCATCCGAGTGGGCTGCCTTTCTTCTCTCATTTTACTTTCCCACTCTCCTATAGATACTTCCTTCACCACTCCAATAAACTGCATACTTGTACCTAAATCCTTGTCTCAGGGTCTGCTTCTGGGAAAATGAAACCAAAACATATTCAACTTCTTTAGAGAGATGTTCCTAGGGGCAGGTCTGTTGGTTTCTGGTTATATACATTTACTTTTCTTGACTTACATATACTTAAAGTGACTCAAATTCTGGTTTTCTCAACACAATTCCTGTTTTATCTGGTGGCCTGATGTTCCATTCTATTGATGCCCTTTCTCTCTTAAAAATATCTTGGTTTAATAAAGAGAATGTTTGGGGAAAAAAATCTTGGTTTGGATGACATACTCAATGATCATTCTACCACTATTTAAATTGAGTAATCCTTAATAAGATACATGGACAGGAAAGTTGTTGGTTTTGATCTTGAATGCCATCAATCCATTGCTTATTAAGGGTGAATCATCAAGTTTTATCACTGGAAGCAACTTCCAGGCCTGGCTAATCCATTGACTCTTAACCTTTTTCTATTACGATGCACATGGTTGGGCATTCACAAGCCTAACATCCCTATGGGAATTCCCAATATACCAGCTGTAACTGTACTCCTTTTTCTTCCACTTGGGACAGCATAGTGAATGCTGGCGAGAATTAGGTTGTTATAGAGATAATGTATTATTTAAAAAAAGATGAATCATTCTCAAGCTTCAGTACTTTAACCATTAGCATCAAATCACGCATGACACAGTTCATGACTGATCGAATTTGAGAACTGCTGATCTTGTTCCAAATCCCTGCATTACATAAAAGAGTCATTTAGCCACATGGTGTCCCCATTTTCTCACCTGGAAACAGGGATGGTAGACTCTCCTTTCCTGTCTGGTTGAATTATGGTGGAAGGTGAATGAGGTAATGAGTACAAAAGCTCTGGAAAAGTGTAGAACCTTTGAACAAATGGGAGCCATTGTGGAGGCTCTCTGTATATGGAAAGAGGTAGCCAGATGGGCTGAGAGTTTTCAAGAGCCATCACAAGATTTACAAAATAGGACTATAGGAGAATTTGCACCCCCCCACACCCCAGTTTGCACAAAAATTCTTTCCTCAGGACATTTACAAGTCAGAATTTTGTCAGTATTCTTGGTCATTATGTGAATTCTCTTTACATCTTTGCTAGAGTGTATTAGTCAAAACCTAATGGTTGCAAGACACAAAAATTCAACATGAATTAGATTGAATAAATTGGCTTACATAATAAAATTATAGGAATGTCCTGGTTGGCATTGGCTACAGGGATGGGAAGAACTTGACACTTGAACATATAAGGACTCTCCATGCCTCTCACCTATGCTGCTCTCTGCATATGGGCTTCATTTTCTCAGAACAACTTCTTTACTAGGTGAGAGTGGTACATGGCTATTAGATGCTGGGCTCTCATCTTTATAGCCTTGTGACCAGAGTGGTAAGACACCCTCTTCCTCAACAATGTCCCCCAGAAGAACCCTAGGGAAATATTCTGATTGGCTCACCCTTGGGCTGACCACTGTAGTTCAAGGAATAATGTGTAGACTAAATCAGTTAAACCAGATGCACACACCTCAGATCAATTATCCAGGGTCTCTAGGGATCGTGGGGAGCTAGCAGCCACTGGATCTGTGCCTATTATTCAGTAAAAATACAGTCTTATACTTTGTCAAACCTTTACTCCTCATGAATCTATTACATTTTCAGGGCTATAAGTAGTAGCCCTTTCCTTCCAAAAGCAAATATTTTGAATATTTTAATGATTGCTTTCCAAAGACTACTTCCAAAATCACTCTTCAAAGGGTTTGTGCTAACGTATACTCCCACAAACAGATGGTGGTGGGCATTCTTGAATTGTAAACTGTCGTTGATCTATACTGGTGGTTCTTGATTGAGGGTGATTTTGCCTTCCCAGAGGATAATGGCAATATCTGGAGACATTTTTGACAGTCCACAACTCGGGCAATGCTACTGGCTTCTAGTGAATAGGAGGACAGGATGCTGCTAGACATTCTATGATGTTATGAATAGCAGCTCTCCACAACCAAAAATTATCTTGCTCAAATCTCAATAGTGTTGAGGTTGAGAATCCCTGATCTATACAAATAGATATGGTCTTTGGTTTTGGATATGGTCTCAATAAGAAGGCTTGCCTCTACAGAAAAACTTTGGCAGCATACTCTATGGCTGACTTTGGTGTATTGAGATACATTGGAGGTCCTGTTTTCCAATTTTGGAAGGAGGGCACTGAATATGACAAGTAAAAGCTTTCAAGGTGCCCAGTGCTTAGTGCTTTCTAAGTGCTACACTGCTTAGAAAACTCAATCTTCCAAGCTCTGCGGGACTCTTTGCTTTAAGAGTGGTGTTTAAAGCACTTTAGTAAAAGAAGGATAGCTCAGATTACAAATAAACATGAGAATTTCCAGTGTTTGGTTTATTTCTCTTCTGACCCTTGGAAAATGATATTCATATACTATCATTAAGGGAACTTAGTGAATGACAAAATAGAATGTAAGAAAACCCCACTAACAGGTCTGGTCTCAGCAAATTATACAACAGACAATAGTTTTAACAACTAATATTACCAACTCTTCTTATTTTCAGAAGTAATATAACCAGGCAAAAAAAAGGCAGAAACTCTGGCTTCAGCCTGCTTTGATTCAAATCCTGACCCTACTAATTACTATTGATATGACTTTGGGCAAATGGCTTAATTAATCTTATTTTTCTCATCTCTAAAATGGACATGATGATAGTACCTCATTTTCAGGTTGTTGTGAGTTAAGTAGTTAATATATA